>NC_057416.1:11168554-11495468 GCF_019320065.1 Cervus canadensis | reverse complement strand
TGGCACCAAGGAACACAGGGGGTTAATCTTAGCAATAAAATACTCACTGAAAAAAGTACAGGGGAGATTATGTACAACATGGCTATGGAATACATTTAGAAACAACCACAACTAAAAACACCTGATTTTTTATTTTCATACCTTATCTAGGTTAGAGGAAGGAGGATGGTGGATACGAGATTTAGGGGGAGGGGTTCCTCTGGCCCAGGAACAGGGCACTCAACATGCGAAGATATATTACTCCAAATGATCTAAGTCTGAGGTAATGAGGTGTGTTCATGAGAATCAATATTGGTGTGGGTTTTCCCAAAAACACATTTTTGGCTAACCCAATATATTTTATTGCAATAAATTAGTAAATAGTTAAAGGGATGCATAATAAAAAATGTCATAGATGGCAAAATGACAAAGAGATATAATGCAGCAAGGATTGTCTACTTTTGTGTTCATTTGCTCAAAGAATTAAAAGAGCAACACCTTTTCTCAGAGGTGTTATTCACTCATAAATACGACCAAGCTTTTATGCAGAAATGACTTATTGCACCTGATGAAACTTGCCCAAATGGATTGAATAGTGAGGTGAGAAAATAGGGAGCTACATGAGTTTCCTAATGCAGGGCCAAGTTATACATCAAGCAAACCAATATTCTTGGTTATGAACACAATCTAGTTGGGGAGAAAACAGGACTATTTCAATGGCAGGAGAATGTGTGCAAATTATTCTGCTTTGGATAAGTTAGGTCTCAGCAGCAGTCTTACTGCTTAATAATTTGCCTGGGACAAAGCATTGGATCTGCAATCTGTTGTGGCCTTTGAACAAATTTCTCTGTGTGTCCTCCTTAACCACTGAGGTTACCGTATCCTGCTGTTGCTTTTGTCCCTTTCTTGAATGTGGGACTGATAATGATAGTGTGAATCACTGGAACCTTCTCTGTGCTGTATCCTGGTCTCGTTTGTAACAAAGGGATAATGGTGTGCTCCTCCAATTGAGGCACCCAGAGATAATGAGGCCTTTGAATAAGACATCTCTGCTCAACGTGATTCCTCCATCCTCTTTCAACTTGGTTAGACATCTTCTACCTATGTGCTTATTAGCATCTGGGGTAACTAGATATGTTTGCCCTTGTCTGGATGTTTACACAACCTTTCACTTTGTCTGTTTCAACCAGGATCACTTAGAAAACAGAGCTGAATGGAGAAGCTTCAGTTACTTCAATTGTCCACTGGTTAATGTTTTTTAAAAAATGGCAATGTTTGTAGAAGAAGATAGAAAATTTGTCTTCATTTAAGTTTGCACCCTGCATACAATGAGGTTATATATATATATATATATATATATGGTAGTAAAGCTGGCATAGTTAAAAACAGTGTCTTATACTCTTTTATTTTCATAGTACTTGAAAAGTGGGAAATTATTTCTTGAATAAGCAAATGATCATTTTCTTCATAGTCATCTTTTCGTTCTGGTAGAATTTCATGGTTGTGTTATTATAAGATTGAAACCTTTACTGGATGGCCTTCTTATTTTTCTTTTTTTTAATATTTCTTTAGTAGTAAAATTAAGACATGTTAATGATTGGTCTTTTGATGAAGAGATAAACATAAGCTGGACAATACTTAAAATTTTTACCTAAACTTCAGGTGCTCATTTTTGTCAAAATATCTTTTCATTGTGCCCTATAAAGTCATCAAATATTTATCTTTTAGAAAATAATTTTAAACCATCTTTGAAAGGAATTAACATTAGCATTTCTTCTGCTTAATGTAATTAGAAGAGGAAACTGCACCAGCACCTAACCTAAATATTTGGGTGGTTTCTGAAGGTTTAAGTTCCCACTGTATCCTATGTCTCCCAGAAGCCTGAAGAGAAGCATGCTTAGCTGGAGGACAAAGGACAGGAAGATATCAAAATCACCCCTGGAGTCTGATCATTAGACATTATCAATATCATTCTTAAGGAATGTGCATTGGAAACAGGCTAGTCAAAATATAACCTTCCAGAAGAGCTATCTAGTATTGAAAAAGCAAAAAAAAATTTCCTCCAAACATTCTATGGCAGCTCTGGGGCTCAATTATTGATTACTGGAAAGATTCAAAACTGAGAAACATTTTGGGTTTCTCTATGTTAATCAAAACTACGGCTTTCACTCTTCCCAGAGTGTTTCAACACAACAGGGGCACTGATTTATTGAGGGAGCCAATGGTAAGCTAGTTTACAATGCTCTTCCTCCAGGGAGGCTCAGTGGTATATCAATTAGGCAATATGTGACATACTAAAATATTTTATCGACAACTGTTAAGGAATATTTAAACAGGATTAAAATATAGCCCTAGATATGCTAATGCTTTTTAAAAAAAGGAAAAAGAAAACTGTTCCCTCAACAGGCAGAAATTTAATAAAAAAGATAATATATAGATATGTTAGCAGATAAACGATAACAAGGAAACTAATATGAAAAGAAGCAGTGATGTCTTCTCATCCTAAAGGAAGAAACTCTGAATTGTCAGATGTTCTTGAGATTAAAACTAGCATCATCCTTACACTCTGTTGCAAATACAGCTTAGGAAGGGTTTAATATGACTGAACTTGACTTATAGTTAACTGACTTCAATCACTTGATAGTAAGAATGGAGCTAATATTTTTCCTAAGGAAATGAATACTGATTGTTTAAATACTTGCCATTATTGAGCAGAAACATCAATGTGGGTTTATTCTTAGGCAAGCAGCCTATGTAATAATATTTAAACTAGAATTTCACAGGAGAATGTTTCTGTAACTGTTGTGTGTGTGTGGCTCTGATTTTGTTTTATGCTACAAATGAAAATGAAATGCAAAGGTTAATCATTGATTTGGAATCCAGGGTCATAGACAAAATAGATACCAAAATAGTGGAAGTCAGGTTAACTGTAAGCTGAAGACCTGATGTGAGTGGTAGGAACCTATGAGGCCCTACTCAATTCTTTCTTATTGTGGCTCCAAGGAAAGACAGGCCTATCCTGTTGCCAGATGTTCAAGAGATGTAAAGAGGCCAGCGACTTGAATTGTTATGTAAAACCTTCCTATGTTGGGTAATGGATCATTAAAAACAAAAAAACAACCAAACAAACAAAAAAGGTGCAAGCTTATCAAAGCATAACTACAGACCAACAAAATATCAAATATCAGCTACTTATAAAGTGGATTTGGAAAATATTTATGCCATGATAGAGGTTCTGCAATAAAGAGATATTTGTATAGGACCTACTGTATGACACAAGGACAGTCAGGGATTGTTTCAGGAGGGAGACTATCATGGCTTGGATTTCAAGAAGAGATGCACATACATCTATTATGAACACAGAGAAACAAGAGATTTTTGCTTAATAATTAAGGGAAGAAAGGGATCAAGTCTGGCACAAAAAGTTTTTGACCTAAGCAATGCGGAGGGTGGTAGAAGAAGTTTCTGTGATGGGGAAAACTTTGGGAGAAGCATAGTGGGGCCAGGTTAAATTTTGGATGCCAAAATGGTTATATTTAAATGAGGTTATCTAGAAGGCAGTTGCTTATGTGAACCCAGTTAGGAGATAGATCAACATTACAAAACAGATTTGGGAATCTTCAGCATACTGATGACACTTAAAGCCACGGACTGAATGAAGCTGCCTTTTTCTTTTTTTTAAGATTTTAAGATGATGCTATTTATCCATTTTATTTGCTTATTTATTTGGTCATGCTGCTCAGCTCAGTTTTCCAATCAGGGATCAAACCCAGGTCCCTGTCAGTGAAAGCACAGAATTCTAACCACTGAACTGCCAGGGAATTCTTGAATGAGGCTGTTTAGACAGGGATGTAGACACTGATGGGAAAATGAACAAGTAGAAAGTTCAGGGGCTCCCTAACATTGAGAAATCTGGGAGAGAGAGGTGACCCAGAGTGATGCAAAGGACTTTGGGAAGGAGTACCTGGAGAGGCAGAAAGAAAACTCAGAAGTGTTTTGTATAGAATACCTAGAAAAGAAATTATTTCAAGAAGAAAAAGATGGACTAAATACTGATGAAAGGTTAAGTAACATGAAACTCAAGAACTAACCAGTGATTTGACCAGATGGGCTCATTTTGTAAACAGTTCAAGCACACGTTTTAAAAGAGCGCTAGCTATTTAATTCTTAAATATAAACTGCAGATTCATTTTGGAATAATAAAAACTAATTAGACCTTTTCAGCCGGGTAACCATGAAAAATTTAAATTACTGGGTCATGTAGGTAACTCATACCTTGTCTTATTCAACATGCACATACACAGTTTGTAAAAGGAATAATAAACTTTCCTGTTTTCAAATTGTTGCATTATTTCTCAGCCTAGAATGAATTAATGAAAGGATTCTTCTTACACTTGGAAATAGGTACCTTATTAGTGATTATCACTTCTGTCTTCACTGATAAATGGAAGCATCAAAGCAGCTGCCACCAATTTCATTATTTAAAAACAAAAACTCCCTGCAGAGTTTATCCATAACCCTGAAATTTATTTTAATGGCCACTGTGTCAAGATTACCAGAAGATTCTATATCGTAATTAACCCTTCTTCAGCATTTAAGGATTTACTTTGGCACCAATAAGAAAACTGGAAAGAAATTACTACTTACAGTTAATAATATTATCCATGGCTCCAACTATCATATTAATATGTACTGCCAGATCTTTATCCCCAGTCACTCTCCCCATAGTCACATGATGTCTCAGTGACCCAGTAACAGAGCTTGGTTAAGAAAACTTTATGATCCCCTTTCCATTCAAAATGAAACAACATTAAACTATACAGTAGCAACACAGTTCTGTTTTTTTCTGACTTCCATATTTTTCAATTATATCAATATTCTTTTTAAAAAATCAAGTGTTAATACTGAAAAATATTTTTATACAGTGATGTGTTGCTTCCATTTTCTAATCTGGTCATCGCTTCAAGTGCAATTTATCTACAACGGTCCTCATCAAGTTTTCCTAACAAAGCAATGTTGCTTTTAGACCAGCAGCTCCTGAACTATTTTGGATTCAGTGTTTCTTTGAAAGCTGATGAAGCCTATAGACCTCTAAAAAAATGCACATAAATACATACGCAAGTATTTTTGACAGCTTTATTCTCTTTCCCTCCATGTTCATTTCCACTCAACAGCTAGATGAGAAAATCTTGTGAAGGAGCAGATCACGTTCACTTCTCATTTTCATAACGATCACTTACTAATCATAAAATAGAAATGGCTCCAAACTGTGCAACGAAAACAAAATAAGCTTTAATTCTGCTCAAAACAACTGTTAATGAAGAGGCTTATTGTTTGGTTTGTATGAGAAGTGATTGTGGCATAACTGGAAATGTGTAAATAATCTCTGAAAGCCAACTGATTGAGGATTTTGGCTTTGATAGAGGGAGTGAAGAAAATCTGTACTACAAAAAAAAAAATTACTTTTTCAAATTTTAAAAAGACAGTAGCAAATGAAATTCAAACTTCCATGACTGACTTTCTCCTGCGAGGAGTAGATTTGTCAAGAAAGGCAAGAATCCTATCTCATCATTTCCTTTGTAGCCGAGTCAAAGAAGACATTGTGGTCATGCCTGAGTCACTGAGACCATCTGTGTTAACAGCCAAAGGATTACAATTCTGCATTTCAGTTTTAAAGCCTTTTGGAGCAGAAGTAACCTTCAAAAAAGTTCTGCAGATTTCTGCCTGCTGAGGAATTGAAAGGCAAAGTTACTCTTGACACCAGGCTCCAGAAATGTTCCCTCCGCATTCAAAAGCTTACTTTCTTCTCCACTTCCAGTCTCTCCTTCCAGAGAGCCAGCTGGGACAAAAGAAAGTAGATGTTTAGCAGGCTCCAAAATAGTAACTTGAGAGACTTGAATCCAAAGTTTCACTTGTTTCTTATGGCTGAAAATATCAGCCAAATACTTGAGTCAGGAACAAACTCCTTCCTGTCAGACTGTTCAGAGAAGGGCTTCTGTCTCTCTGAAAACAAACAGAATTTCTGCCTGTTGTTCAGTTCTGGGGCTTCAAGATTGGCCCCATGAAATTCAGTCTTGTTCGGTAATTCAGGATTAGGCTTTTGTGATTATTCAAATTAAACTTTGAGTAAGTTCCAGACTCTTTAATATTAGCATGAAAGAAAGAAAGAGAAGGGAGGGAGGAAGAGTGAGAGAGGAAAGGAAGGAAGAAAAGAAGGGAGTCCCATGGTTGGGAGAGTTGGACTAGGAAGAAGGCTGAACTTCAAAGAATTGATGATTTTGATTGTGGTGCCGGGGAAGACTCTTGAGAGTCTCCTGGACTGTAAGGAGATCAAACCAGTCAATCCTAAAGGAAATCAACCCTGAATATTCATTGAAAGAACTGATGCTGAAGCTAAAGCTCCAGTACTTTGACCACCTGATGCAAAAAGCTGACTCACGGGAAAAGACCCTGATGCTGGAAAAGATTGAGGGCAGGAGGAGAAGGGGGCGACAGAGGATGAGATGGTTAGACAGCATCAGCGACTCCATGGACATGAATTTGAGCACACTCTGGGAGACAGTGGAGGACAGAGGAGACAGGCGTGCTGCAGGCCATGGGGTTGTGAGGAGCTGGACATGGCTTAGAAACTGAACAACGACAAAGGGTCTCTGAAATTTGAGTATAGATATAAGTATAGATATAAGAGATAGATATAAGGCCTTTCTTGACCTTTGTTAGCTCTGCGTGTGTGTCTGTGTGTGTGTAAACAACTTTATTGAGAAATAATTGACATACACTAATCTGCACATATGTAAATTGTGTGATCTAGCAAGTCCTGCCACACACGTGCACCCAGGCAACCATTACCACAAAGAAGCCAGTGAACACAGCCAACACCTCTGAAAGTTTTCCCATTTCCTTTTTTACTTCTTCCTTCCCATCCATCTCAGAGCCTTCTTTCCATGAACCCTCTTTCCATGAACCCTCTTTCTGTCACTATAAATAAGTTTGCATTTCCCAGCTCTTAATATAAATGAATCATAGAGTATGTACTTTTTGATAGTTCTTAAAGAAATCACTCAGTATAATTATTTTGAGATTAATCCATATTGTTCTATGTATCAATAGGTCATTTCTTTCTGTTGTAATATTCTACAGTACATATGTAGAGCACTATTTGTTTCCCATTCATTTATTGATGGATATTTGAGTTTCCAGGTTTTATAAGGGTAGATTATGTCTACCAAAATATTTTAGGCAGTCTAGCAAGGTGACCAAGGTTCATAGTACATACATTCCTATCCTTATTTGGAGTGAAATAATTTCTTAGTAACAAAATTGAATGAGGTTAATTTTTATTGCTGATATTCTTTATTCCCCTACACCCCCCTAACTAATCTTCACAGTATGAGAAAGAAGAAAATTAAACACTTCCTTGAAAATTCAGTTCAATATCTGAAATGCTTCTGTGGATTTCCAGATTAAAAATCCCTGCTCTACGTGTTTATGCATTTATCTGTTGGGAAGAGAACTCCTCTACTTTTCTCCTAATTTTTACTGGGTCCTCCCAAAGGAGAAGGGGCTGTTAACTTGATTGGTCAGAGACTGAGACATTTATTGGATGGAATTTTCTAATGGGAGGGCTCATCGTGTGTTAAAGGACAGTGCCCGCCCACAGTGCACCCAGCTGTCCCTCCTTACTCCTTGTTTGAGATAAATTCTCAGAGCAGCGATGGTCTGGCCCCTAGACCAGACCTGCTGTGCATTTTCCCTTCCCAAAGGACCAGCTATGACTGGGTTGGCCAATCAGATGGCAGCCTTTTTTCCAGCTAGGATAGCTAAGAAGCTTGGATTACAGGGAGGGAGAGGGAAGCAGAGGGTCCTTCTCCAGTTGTTTTACTGAAGCTGTATTTTTCACCGATGCTTTCTCCAGGGCCCTGTTTAGGGGGATTTTTGTTGAGCAATTCATGAATGAGTAGTTCTATCTCATTCCACTTAGCACTACTTTATGTATATGGTTTCTTGGTCAACAGCCCTGGAGAGAAGAAGAGTTGAATGAAAGAATTTGAGAATGCAAATTCAAATGGTCTCTTTGAGGTATACATCAAGGTTAGAATTAAATTTGGTCAAATACTTATTCTTTGGTCATAACATTCTATTTATTCTTTCCTTTTAATTTTTACTTTCATCTCCCCAGTCCTGGCCCTTATCTTACTATACTTTGATGATCACAATTGGTTTAAAAGCCTGCTCATGTCCATAAAGTTTGTACACTACACATAACATGCAATGTTCCCTAAAAAAAATCAGTTACTAGCAATAACATTAAACATAAAACATAAGGGATGTGACAATATCTGCTATGTCATCCCTAAAGTAGTTTATAAACCAAAGTTGTAAAAATGATATGGAGCTATGAGTCAGAACTGTTCACAATAAAAACATAACGTCCATCTATATATGAGACCACCGAGTGAGGGAAATGTCCAGAAAATTATTTACTTAATATTCCTCTATCAAGTGTATTCTGTCCATTCTCCTTTTCCAAGACAGATTACCACCCAGATCACTGAAGACAGATGGTTGTCTCTATTTTTAAAATGTTCTAGAGTCGATAATTTCACAAGCTCCTTTCGTAGTCTGTTTCAGTGTTTAATCACTCTTACACTCAAGACGTTCTTCCTTATGTCTAATATATGATGTCTAAATAATGAAATACACTGACTGGAATAAGGAGGGTAATTTTAACTCTCACAGCTGCTAGAACTAGAGACCTAAACAATTTTTCAAGGAGACACATGGCTCAATTATGTTCTCTATGGGGCTGACATCTCCTTCCCTGACCTTTCACCCTCTTTATAAGTCTATAATTCTTACTTTCCACAGGATATTGTCTACTGAATATCCTACAGACATTCAGAAGTTAAGCTCATCAAAGTAGACTCACTTTGTTTGTTAAAAATGCAGTTTTCTTGAATGTGTAGTTCTAGGGTCCGCTTTCACTTCTATATTTATTTTCCTCCCTCTATACTCTATTTGCAAAACAAAATTCAGCAAACTGTTAAATCTACCTATAAAGCAATTCTATAGTCATAGTTTTGGTAAAGAATGTTGGGATTTCATTCCTAAACAATTAACGGTATAGGTCTTGGCTGGAGTCTCTACCTTTCCCAACACCAGAAGTGACCGACTGCCTTTCTCACTTTAGGACTTGGGGTAACAGTGACAATACCCTTGACATTCTAAACAAGGCTCACTTAATTTTTTTTCCTCTGTCTTCCATCGTCACCTTTCCTCCAGCCAGGAATGTCTCCTGAGTAGCTCTGATTAAGGATAAGTTTTTATTTTTATGTTTCTTTCCGGCATCAGGAAACCCTAACAGGATTTAGAGATGATTAAATATGAGGGGAGATAGTTTAAGGAGTCTCCCTTCCTTGGGTCGTGGACTTTGAGTGCGTCTGATATGAGGGAAGGGACTGCCTTCCTGGAGGACTGGGTCCCCGGGATATCACATGCACTCAGGATGGTGAGCAAAGACAGACCCCTCCACATTCCTGCTGGCTGTGAGTGAACCAGACTTGTCTCACCCAGAAAGCATATGCCCCCCTGGACCCTCGCTGCTTCCCTATCTTCCCATCAGACAATCACTCACTTTCCCGCCTTGGTGCACCTCCCCTCCCCTCCTCATCACCAAGTCCAGTCCTTCCCCCCACCACATGGCCCAGAAGGGCCACTTAGCCCTGACATTCAAAGGCACAGCAGCGGGACCCTGAGTGACTCCTTCCAGCTTTGCCCAGAAAATTAGGATGAACTTATGTATGAGACAGAAATAGAGTCACAGATGTAGAGAACAAACCTGTGGTTTCAGAGGGTAAGGGTTGGGCATAATAAATTGGGAGACTGGGACTGACATATACACGCTACTGTGTATTGGGTTGGCCAAAAAGTTCATTCAAGTCTCTTTGTAAAGATGTTATGGAAAAATCCAAATGAATATTTTGGCCAACCCAATATAAAACAGATAAATAACCAGGACTTATTGTATCGTGTAGGGAACTATACTCAATACCCTATAATGACCTATATGGGAAAATAATCTAATAAAAAGAGTTGCTATTTAGTTGCTAAGTCATGTCCAACTCTTTTGTGACCCCATGGACTTTAGTCCACTAGGCTCCTCTTGTCATGAGATTTCCCAGGAAAGAATACTGGAGTGGGTTGCCATTCCCTTCTCCAGGGGATTTTCCCAACCCAGGAATTCAACCCCTGTCTCCTATCTCCTATGTCCCCTGCATAGGCCACAGATTCTTCACTGTTGAGCCACCAAATATATGTGTATGTATAACTGATTCATTTTGCTGTACACCTAAACTAATATAATATTTTAAGTCAACTATACTCCTCCAGTTAAAAAAAAAAAACAAAACAGACCGACAAAGGTAAATGTCTTAAGAATGCTATTTATGGTCATTCTACTCTCAGATCAAGAAACTGCATTGAAGTTATGGATGATACTGAAAGAAAAAAGGAACAAAGCCTGGAGCAAGAATTGAAGAAATTCTCAGCATTCAAGTTAGTAATTGAAGAGCAATAAGTACAGCTTGTGGTTGACAGAGGGGTCCTATCCTGAAGGTCTGTGTTTGAATATCTGTTGTTTCAAAGACTGCTAGTCAGATGGGGCGTGTCACCCGGCCTTTCTGCCTGTTTCTTCATCTGTGAAATGCGGATAGTACTGACCTCAATTATGATTGTTAGGCTTCAGTGTAATGCACACAGTTGGCATATAAAGTTAGCTGTGCTCACTAATGAAGGATAAAAGACATTGAGGCTATATTTTTTTAAGATTACTTTGGCAATGTGGAGAAAAAGAATAGAACAAGTCTTCTTCTGAGACAGGAGTGCCATCACCATGCACAGAGGCTGTGAGAGGGAGCCCTGGGCAAGGTGAGCAGAGAGAATGGAACAAGTTGAAGGAAAGTGCCCAGTGCTGAGCATGGAGCCCAGAACATAATAAACGGTGGTTAAATTTGGTAAATAGACAAGGGTCCATTTTTCCTCAGTTGTAGGAACTGGGAGAGGGCAGTCATGGCATTTGACCCATCACTTCATGGGAAATAGATGGGGAAACAGTGGAAGCAGTGTCAGACTTTATTTTGGGGGGCTCCAAAATCACTGCAGATGGTGATTGCATCCATGAAATTAAAAGACGCTTGCTCCTTGGAAGGAAAGTTATGACCAACCTAGATAGCATATTAAAAAGCAGAGACATTACTTTGCCAACAAAGGTCCGTCTAGTCAAGGCTATGGTTTTTCCAGTGGTCATGTATGGATGTGAGAGTTGGACTGTGAAGAAAGCTGAGTGACAAAGAATTGATGCTTTTGAACTGTGGTGTTGGAGAAGACTCTTGAGAGTCCCTTGGACTGCAAGGAGATCCAACCAGTCCATCCTAAAGGAGGTCAGTCCTGGGCGTTCATTGGAAGGACTGATGCTGAAGCTGAAACTCCAATCCTTTGGTCACCTCATGCGAAGAGTTGACTCATTGGAAAAGACCCTGATGCTGGGAGGGGTTGGGGGCAGGAGGAGAAGGGGACGACAGAGGATGAGATGGCTGGATGGCATCACTGACTCGATGGACATGAGTTTGAGTAAACTCCGGGATTTGGTGATGGACAGGGAGGCCTGGCATGCTGCGATTCATGGGGTCGCAAAGAGTCGGACATATGTGAGCGACTGAAATGACTGACTGACTGATAGACATATAGAAAGACCTCAGGAAAAAAAGAAAGTAATTTGTTTCCAATTCTGTAGGCTTTGAAATCTTTAAGTCCTAAGGTATGGTTTGCTGGCTGGACAGGATGGAGGTTGGTCAGAAAAGACTGACTGATATATCAGAAAGAGTAGGGGGAAGCTGATTTCTACGTAGTAAATAGAAATAAGATGAATACAGAAAAGTGTATTGCGGGTGAATTCATTAATGTGTTACTGATCAAAAACAGCATAATAAACATTCTTGAAATGCTTAAGAAATTTCTTTTAGAGCATAACGAATAGCTTTTGTTTGTTTCTGTTTATTTTACAAGGAGCCATGACTCAGCCTTGGATGTGAACGAGGCAGTTTAAGAATGATCCCAGTATTTTTGGTTTACAGGAGCCACTTACTTGCCCAGTATTTGTGCCTTAGTATAGCTCTCGCTCTCCTTTGATTCATTATTTTGGTTAGTCCTCATGACGGTGAGGTAGACATTATTATTTCTCTTTTAAGGTCGAGAGAAGTGCCACAACCAGAATCAGGAGTCTAGGGGCTTCTTCAGGTCTCAGAAGGCAGCCTCCTTAAATGCTGAGGACCTGCTACAGTATTTTGTAATCTTTGTGTGTGAATTGGGCACTTATCACAGGTATTTGCCAATGAAAGAAATCTTTTAGCAGATACTATTTTTCTTTCATTTTGTGTTGTTTGCTTGTTTTGGCCTCACTGCATGGCAGGTGGAATCCTATTTCCCTGATCAAAGATCAAACCCATGCCCCATGCACTGGGAGCAGTTTTAACCACTGCCAGGGAAGTCTGAGAGAAATCTTCTAAAAATCCATTCATCTTCACAGATGATAAAGCTACTTGAAACTCGTGAGTTCAAGTTTTCCCCTTCCCTCCACCCAACACGGTTCAAAGCAAAGCAATACTTCATGTTCCGGTTTTCTTTTTTTTTTTTTTGGAGGGGGCAAGTTGTACATCTGTGCCTTGTATTCTCATGATTAAGACAAAACTTGAAAGTCAATATTTTATTGAATACTATTTCTTGCTGAGCCCCCAGCTCCTTGGAATCCTGAAGCTAGTCACTTTGCTTTTCTGAGTTTCTGCCAATCCAGTGATAAAATTGCTAAAAAAACGAAAAAAAAAAAAAACCTCTTCCAAAAATTGAACCCAGATTTTCTCTTGTATAAATTAACAGGAAAAAAAAAGTACACAGAAGAAGCAGGTTACATAAAATAAGTGAAATAAATGTTTCTAATGGACTGAGGGTGATTTATAGAGGCCAAGGTCACTGTCTTGCTGGCAATAAATACTTGATTAAAAGAATCGTAGGCATTTGACTGAAATGGGCTCATTTGCGACTTTGTTTTCTAGAGTTAATGACATTTGTTTTGCAACTACATTATTTTGTCCTGTTTAACTAATAATCTAAAAATGAAAAGAAATGAAAACAAAGGACCCAATGTCCTTGTGCCTTGCTGGAGGGAAAGTACACTGTTAAATAGTCTCCTTTTTGGGGTATATCATCACATTTAAAATAGAGTTTTCTCTCTACATTAAATTAACCTACAAGTCTCAGTGGTTCAGTGAATTTTTTATTGGTCTTTGTAATTCCTCTCCCCCATTTTTCCTAATAGAATAGCAAACAATGTCAAAGCTTTAGACTGTGATACACAAATAAGAACAATAATAGGAGACAATGCAAAATAGAATTAAATTCAGAGACTGTAGTTGTTTTCTCGGAATACTTAATGTCTCTGATTGCTGAAAACTAACAATGATTCAAAAAAATTGGTCCAATCTTGATATGATTCAAATATGAGGTGCTTTGTGTCTTTTAAAACAATACTTTTTAAAAATCTTAACTTTAGTTACTTCTATTCATACCCACAAAGGAAATTTTAGAGGTAGTGATCCAATCATATAAAATGGAGATCCTTGTTTGGATAAATCATTGGATGACTGAAAAGAGGAGGCAATTTTAGCCACTGTGTTATCATTTTCTTAATATAACTATGTAGGCATGGGTGCTCTTTAGTTCAGAAACATCCCTGTGGATTTGTCAAATCTAATAATAATACCAGAATCAACGTGCTTGATGCCCTTTCTGCTGCTAAATTTAAAGCCAGATAATTCAAAAGAGAATTTTTCATTAGGTACCAATGTTTGTGCCTACTGCTGTCATTGCAAATGAAAATGAGAGATGTAAAGATAATTTTTTAAATGTAAAATATTTTACCGCTTTAAGGTTTAAATGTTTTAAAAGCATAAGTTTTGAAAGCCTTTTATTAAAAAATCATTATTCTAATATTATTAAGGGAAGAAAAACTTGGATGGAGTTTTGAGTTCTGGGGAGCACTCATCTGAACTTCCCTCATTTAGGGTCAAGAATAAAACACAAATACTGTTTCCTGCATGATCTTAAGACATTTTGTTGAAGCAGTTGGATATTTCAAAACAGTAGAATATTCTAACCACTGAGGGTATTTACTTTATGTCATTCCCTTTATTTCAATGTTAGATGATTTCTACAGCCATAAAATGGGAATAACAACAACAATATTTAAAATATCACTGGGGTTGACTTGGAAGAATCAGTTGGCTTCTCCATGGTTACCCTCATTCACACCTACCCCTCCCCACTATTCACTGTGGATATTTATTCTCCCAAAGTAGCTTTGACTGTTTTTTCTTTTTCCCAAGTTGCCATTCCTAAGTCACACAGTGATTAAAAAAAAAAAAAGTAACATTCTTAGGATACGACAAAAGACGAGGCAGTAGCATTGGGACTAAGAAATGAAGACCACTCTTGAACAGCAAGGACAGACTAAACGAAGTGATCAAAGTCCATAGGGTTGCAAAAGAGTCAGAAATGACTTAGTGGCTAATCAGCAGCAACGAGGACAAAAACAAACTGATGCGACAACGATTTATTCAGGAGTCACACGTGCAGTTTACATCCAAAGCTGGAGTTTATACTTCAGAAATCCTGACCTATTCTGGCTTTGTTCCTGTAGGGTTTGAGCCTCTGAAGAAAAGATCCTCTTCTCCCTTCTCCCATGCCTCCCTCATTTTTGCAGGATCCTTCAGTATCATTGTGAGATCCTAGAAAGTCCTCTTCTGACTTTTCTAGTAGGATGTGGCCAATCCTTCTTTCAACAACTATTTACTGAGCATGTATTAATGTCAGTGCTCTAAAGGTAATGTGCTCTTGGTACTATGGAAATATGGAAAAGTAAAAGAAGCTGCTCCCTGCCTGAAAGGACCTTAGAATCTTGGGGATATAGAGTTTTACCAGATAAATCTTCATAAACCGATTAATGCTTTGGAGGGAGCTATGAGAGCGTGTAACCAGAGAGGAGGATCGAAGCACCAAAGACAGTGAAAGCTTCCTGCAGAGAAAGAATTTTCAATTGAGAACATGACCAAAGTCTATTTATGAAATTGTATTAAAGCGGTATTAGAGTTGGGAGAATGTTATTAGAAAAAGTTAGGAGTACATGGAAAGAATTACATGACATCAGAGTTCTATGTGTGTGAAAATGTTTGAAAGGACAGAGAGTCAATGACAGAGTACGAGTGAATTTCTCAATCAGCAGGTAAGACAGTCAAAGTTTAACACAAAATCATGTGCAAGTTACCAAGTTTCAATTTCTTCATCATGAATGTAATTTCATTTACCTCAAGGGACTTCCCTGGTGGCCCAGTGGTTAAGACTCTATGCTGCCTGCCTCCAGTGGTTGAGACGTCTGCTGAAAGGGGTGCAGGTTCAATTCCTGGTCAGGGAACTAAGATCCTACATACTGTGTCGTAAGGCCAATAGAGTCTTTTTAAACTCACGTGTGTGTGTGTGTGTGTGTGTGTGTGATTGTGATTAAGCTAAATGCTTATAAAGTACCTATCACCTATAAAGTGACCAGCAGCTGCTCATTTTTTAACCAAAATTATTTTCAAGCATGGATTAAATGTACGAGCAACAACTCACATGCTGACCCATAACTAGACTCATCTTAAATTTTGTTGATTATATCAGGACACTTTTGAACGTGAAAGTGACAGAACAAGAGCTGTCACCTGAAGAGTGTGCTCACCTTGTCTATATTGCCGGGTAGAGATAATGTTGAAAAGCAATCAACAAAAAACAAAAAATCAACTAAAAAAAGGCACCGCCAACTCCCTCAAACCATGCCTCATAATGTGCCCACTCTCTGCCTAGAGTACTTAGACATAATACAACTCTGAGAACATGGAACATTTTAAAGTATATGAATATTAAAAGGACCCTCTCAAGGCTATTACTACATTCCTTGTATTACAAAAATAGTACCTGCAAAAAGTAAATAAATAAACACTACAGTAGGGTATAAAATGAAAGAGAAAACTCTCCTAATCTTTCAGGGTTCAGCTGACTATCCATCCTAGGATATGTGTGTGTGTGTGTGTAGGTCTATTTTTGTTAATGTCATTAATGCTGCATATAAAATAATGCGGTTTATCTCTTTGAGATATAAACGTATTTACAATGAATAGTTAATACTGTGGACATATAACTTTCCTCAAAGGCAAATTAACAAAAGCTCTCCTGCATGGGGGCCAATGATGGCACCAGGAGACTGGCAGCTCTTCTTTTTGGAAGCTGAGGACCTTGGCCACAGTCGGGGGGTGTCCTTGTGCAGCCTGGTTCACTGACCCCAAGCAGCTCCTCTGGCTTCCTTTCTCACCACTGACAGCAGAGGAACTTGCTTTCACCCCTCTGACCCTGGGGTACTGCTTTCTGCAGCTTAAAGTCACAAGAACTTTTTCTCAATTAACCCAGTTCCCTGGCACTGTGTGGACCCCTGCTCCTCTTAGCAAAGTGCATCCATAGCAGGCAATTCAGATTCATCCCAGAGACCAAGAGGGAGACTCCTAGCTTGCTTATGTTTGCGCACCAATCACCAATGGATTTTTCCCCTCTCCGCTCCCTTTCCTCCTTCTAAATGCAAAGCATGCACAGCAGCTGTGAATGTGAGAGACAGGCCAGTGCCCCGTGCAAAGAAAAACAGTCACCAGTACTTGGAAAACATTATGGTGCCTGCCATCCTGAGCTTGTGAAACCAGGAACAGTGAATACATTTAGCCATTAACAACTTTATTTCAAAGGCAAACATATGTGCGTGCAATCTGAGCCTGTGCTCACTGAGAATTAATAGCTTGACAAGATAAATTTAAGGCAGAGCATCGCCTGCAAAGGGGAAACACCATGGAAATTCACGATGGTAGGTAACAGGTATTCTCCTGCAGATTAAAAAAAAAGAGCCAATGATCTGTTTCTTTACATTAAAATAATAATAAAAATAAATGCAGTGGTGCTTTGAGAGTTTAAGAAGGGGGAAATGTGGCCTCTGTGTATTTCGTATGAAAAACTGCTTGATGGGAAACTGGGACATTTGAACAACCAATGGTGACTTTTCTTGCTGGTAGCTCCTCATTCTAGTTATTGGGTTGGCCAAAAAGTTCATAAGAACATCTTACAGAGAAACCAAAATGAACTTTTTTGTCAACCCAATATTTTCCTGGAGCTACACTTTTCTTTCTTTGCTATATGTACTTGCTGTTGTTGTTTAGTTACTTAGTCATGTCTGATTCTTTTGTGACCCCATAGACTGTAGTCCTCCAGGCTCCTCTGTCCATGGGATTTCCCAGGCAAGGATTCTGGAGTGGGTAGCCATTTTCCTCTCCAGGGGATCTTCCAGACCCAGGGATCAAGCCCACATCTCCTGCTTGACTGGTGGATTCTTTGCCACTGAACCAGCAGGAAAGCCCAGATATATGTACTATTTCTCCTATTTTCCTTGGGCTGAGAAGCATGGGGAGAATGTGAGTATGCCAAGGAAAACAGATTATTAAGCAACTTGGCTACTTGAATGATAGTGGCCACTGTATGTGACCAAACACACTTTCTGACTCTCAATGGACAATATGGTACAGCCTCTTCATTTCTTGACTTATAAATTCTGAATTGATGAGGACTACTGGATTCATTGAGAATCTAGAGTTTATTAAGAGGGGGTACTAAGTTAGGTCATTTCCACCAGACATTCTTTTCTCTATCTCTGCATGAAGTACATATGAAAGTAAAACATCTCTTCCTCTCCCCTTTCTTTATCTTCTCTTTTTCTCTCTCCATCTCTCTCTCTCATAATCTTAACATTCTCTCCTCCCAAAGGGTCTTGGACCACCCATGTTTCCACATTCTCTCTCTGGAAAAAAATAACCCGACCATTTTAACCCTAGCCAGGTGCTGGGAGCTCTCATCTTGATATCTGAGCTATCCATAAGGATTCCCTTATTTTCAAAACATCATTTATTACTGAGACTCCTCTGTAAAAAGCTCACAGACTCTCTGCCCTCTCTCCCTCAAAGTTCATGAGGAGAAGAGTCATCTGGTCTTCCACCGAGAGATTTAGGGGTGATGAGAGGTGCAGTGGAGACTGTGTCACAAGCTTCCAAACAGGGAAGTGGCACCACCATATGTTCCCTCCAAGCTGATGGGTATTTCTCCTGGAAGCTCCCCACACATCTTCATCCCACTGGCAAAGCCCCCCAGTAATGGGCTTGTTTATGAGCCCCTTTCACTGCACCCAAGTGGGAAGGAGGCTGAATAGGAAACAAGAAAACTCTTGTTTAACTTATATGCAGAGTATACCATGCAAAATGCCAGACTGGACGAAGCACAAGCTGGAATCAAGATCGCTGGGAAAAATATTAGTAACCTCAGATATTTAGATGACACCACTCTTACGGCAGAAAACGAAGAGGAACTCAAGAGCTTCTTGATGAAAGTGAAAGAGGAGAGTGAAAAAGCTGGCTTAAAACTCAACATTCAGAAAACAAAAATCATGGCATCAGGTCCCGTCACTTCATGGCTAACAGATGGGGAAACAATGGAAACAGTTACAGATTTTATTTTCTTGGGTTCCAAAATCACTGCAGATGATGACTGCATCCATGAAATTAAAAGATGCTTGCTTCTTGGAAGAAAAGCTGTGACTAACCTAGACAGCATATTAAAAACAGAGACATTACTTTAGCAATAAAGGTCTGTAGAGTCAAAGTTATGGTTTTTCCAGTAGTCATGTATGGATGTGAGAGTTGACCATAAAGAAGGCTGAGTGGCGAAGAATTGATGCTGCTTTTGAACTGTGGTGTTGGAGAAGGAGATCAAACCAGTCAATCCTAAAGGCAAGCAGTCCTGAATGTTCGTTGGAAGGACTGATGCTGAAACTGAAGCTCCAATAATTTGGCCATCTTAAGCGAAGAATTGACTCATTGGAAAAGACCCTGATGCTGGGAAAGATTGAAGGTGGGAAGAGAAGGGGATGGCAGAGGATAAGATGGTTGGATGGCATCATCAACTCAATGGATATGAGTTTGAGCAAGCTCGGGGAGTTGGTGGTGGATGTGGAAACCTGGAGTGTTGCAGTCCACAGGGTCACAAAGAGTCAGACATGACTGAGCGACTGCACTGCATTGACCTGAACTTCACTGCACCTAAGGAAACAAGAATTCTCTTCCACTCTTGAAAGATCTAGGCTCTACGTCAGGTGTTGAACTACAGGGAAGGGCTCCTAGAAATTCCAGTTTAGGGATTTCCTCTGGCTTCAAACATTCCTTAATCCTAGGTTACTATTATTCTGGCTATCTGTGTGCTGCTGGGGTAAATAAATAACTAAATACATAAATAAAAAGATGCTGAGTTGAAAGTTACTGCAATTTCAAAAGTCAAAGTGACCAATTTGGTACAGTTATAAGGGCTCACTTAAAAACCAATATCTTACAATGGTTTTTCTAGAAGTTAAGAAGGAATATATTCAGCCTTTCCGGTTCACTGCCTACCTACTTAACTCCTGAAAGAATATTATCTATATATCAGAATGGAAAGCATTTGGGAAGAATCTAGGTTTTCCAGAAGTTTCTTAGAAGTATGCCCAGTCACTCCATCATGTTCTATTGTGTCTTGCCCCCTTCACTGTAGCCCACCAGGCTCCTCTGTCCACGGAATTTTCCAGGCAAGAATACTGGAGTGGGCTTCCATTTCTTCCTCCAGGGGATCTTCCTGACTCAGGTATCAAATGCATGTCTCCTGAGTCTCTTGCACTGGCAGGCAGGTTCCTTACCACTAAGGACACCTGGGAAGCCCTTCTCAGAAGTGATAGCATATCAAAGAATATTCTGGGAATTAAGATGTTATTCCTAGAATATTTGTAATTCAGAAATTCAAGGTAAGTATTTTGACAGCATTCCCTTGACTGTATAAATTAATATAGAGAGTCCTATTTCTTTAAGATAAAGTATTTTAAGAGTATGTGGCTTCTGTCAGAGTAGTAAGGCAGCCACATTTTCACAATATGTTTTATTTTTATTTTTTCCTAGTGGAGTAGAGACATATTCTTGCTATGTAAACTTTGGATTATTATATTTTATATACGTTCTTATTTTTAATGTATTTCAAGAAAGAAAAGAGTAGCAGTGCAGTGAAAATAAAAATTATATTCTGTTGGGATTTTTTTTCCTTGAGCCACTAAAGGAAATACTGAAAATGTCGATAGGTTACTTCTCATGAGATTCTCAAAACATTTGTTTAGGACTTCTGTTTTTTGGAAAGTTTTACTCAAGTATTCAGTCTTTGGGAACTGCTAACAACAACAATCTCTAAAACTGGCAGAACTTTCTAGGTAGAAAATACTTATAAATTTTTTACAATCTGTAGTTATTGGAATGATGGTTTATCTATGGTTTTCAAACTCTTGAGCACCTCTATAATAAACTCTGCTAAAGCTATGAATACACTTGCTTCTTACATGAGCCAATATGTGCTATAAAGACATATCATGGTGGTCAGACATATACAAATATTCTCCTTTTCTTCTTTTTCCTTTGAAAGGAAAAGGAAGATAGTAATATATATAACAAGAAGCTGGAATTATTAGTTTTCTGTGATGTCATAAATCTAGTAAGTTTTGCATGATATAAAGGATAGAACAAAAGACTTTATAACTGAGGTCCAGTAAAAATAGAGATTGGTTTATAAACAGATAATATGCTCCATTTTGATATTTTAATTACCATTCAAGAGTATACAGTTTCACTCACTGAGGATCAATAACAAAAAATTCCAAAACATAAAATAGCTTAAAAAGTTACGAATGAATGCCCACTATGCACTGATCACTGGCTCAACAATGGTTTATCCAGTAAATGCATAGCTCCCCTCCAGTTCCTCCCCTGTCTGCTCTCCTACCTCTAGCCTTCTTGAATCCTGAGGCCACAGTCAAAGTGCATCACTCAGATATCCTGCCGTGGTGAACATAACCAGCCAGTACCAACTTCTGTCCGTCTCTACTCACTAGCTTCTTCGTGCATAAGCCCATACATCCCAAGCCAGCAAAACAAGGATCACGTAGTAACTCTTAAAAGACACGGGACTCCTTAGCTTAATTTTGGCTCACAGTTCCCCATCAGTGAGGCCATTGGAAGTGCGCTAAAGAGTTAGGCACTTCTTCCTGGGGCTCCTGCTTTCTCCTCGGCTTCTCAGGGACCGGAAACTCTTCCTCTTGACCTTTATTGGCTCTGCCTTCTCTTTTCTTTACAAGTGCCCTCCCCCCAATAAATCTGTTGCACACCTTATCCTGTCTCCTGGGTCAGGTGTCTGCTCCACAAAGGATGCCAATGAACACCAACCCATTTTGGCCTCTGCTTTGACACCTGGCTACTCTTCTCTACACTTATCTCTGCCTACCAGATGCTTCCTTCTGATGATTTCTTCCCCACTTTCTGTTTTCTAAGCCTTTCTTCTCTGTATGTACCACCCAACCCTACCAGGTCCCTTGTTCTTATTTAGGTTTGTCACTGTCTGTTTTGTTTCCTCATATATCCTAGAGGCTTGAAACTGTGGCTGACACAGAGTGGGTCCTCAGTAAGTATTCATGGAACAAATGAATGTTAGTTCTGAGAAAGAATTAACAGAACATAGTTCTGGAGGATGGTTCTTTGCTGATAATGTAGATGCAAGCTGACTCTTATGGTTCCTGACATCTAGTGGCAAGATGGAAAACTATCCTGAGACCAGAAACAATTCCATTGACTGGCTCAAGTCCAAAACAGTAGAGAAATGTCAGAAAGCCAACTCTTCAGGGTATATAATATTTTATAGGGTTAGTACACTTTTTAGATACTTAACAGATTAAGTATTCATCGGTGAAAACTCCAGTCAATTCTAGCATAGATAGTGAATTCTCACTACATAGAAATCTGAGTTTCAAAAGGGTAACCAACCCCAGCTAGGTAATGAGTTGGCAAGCTGAATCTATGCCATCACAAAGATTCTCCAGTCTTGACATCCTATTCCATCTAACTATGGCAGTAAAAATAGACATGCTAAATCATACAACAGTTTCAGTCAGGGACAGTGTGGCAGCCACAGAACTTGGAATATGGACGAGTCAGGTGTTAATTCCCAGATTCACTGTGGCCGAATGATGCACTTGAACCCCACACGTTGTTCACACAAGGACCCAGTCAACCATATCCACTCCATTCTCTTACATTGAAGGACCAGACAGTGAAATGAGAAGAAAATACACAGCAGGGAAGACTCATTTTGATCATTTTTCTTCCTTCTGTTACTGCATTCAACAAATATATGTAAGTGGCACCAACACGGTCCACACTCTTGGGATACATCAAGGAACAGAAGAGACAATGACTACTGCCCTTGGTGAGTCAAATGTCCTTCTTCTCACCCTCCAGAAGGGCTACAACTCTCCAGATGCTTTAGCCTGACCAGGGTTTGCTGCTTAGAGAACAGGGGACAAAGCTTGCTGTTGACAATGGTAAGACCTGCGGTAGCTTGGAAAGGAGCAGGGGATTGGGGTCTATTTTCCTCTAAAGGACAGTTTACTAAGCAAGCTACTCCCAAAGATTGAATAAAGTACCAGATTCTCATTAGAGCCCTATTGCCTGAGAAATAGGTCAGAAAATGAAAGTTCACTTTCTGGAGGAAATGTCCCAAAGTGCCAGGATTCCTAGAGGAGTTGGGTGGGAATGGGGATTGTTACTCTGGTCCTGAGATGATACAAAGTTGTCTGAGGATGTTCAGAGTCCAGGGATGAAAAAGATGGTGTGTGTGTGTGTGTGTGTGTGTGTGCACTCATTCATGTCTGACTTTGTGGACTGTACCCCGCCAGGCTCTTCTGTCCATGGGATTGCCCAGGCAAGAATACTGGAGTGGGTTGCCATTTCCTACTCCAGGGGATCTAGATTCTTATAATTTCTGTACTTAAATTTTAAGACAGTCTATGAATTTCTTAATCTCTGATATGAATTTCTTAGTTTCTGATATGAATTCTTAATTTCACATACATGTCCCCATAGGGAGGGTGAAGATGCCATGGGCTTTGTCGACAGACAGATGTAGATATGAGCTCCACCACCTTAGAATTTCATGCCCTGGACAATCTATTTTGCCTTTCTGACCTTGTCTCCTTATCTGTAAAATAAGTAATGATGGTATCTATCTAAATTCAGTATTTTATATGTAAAGGTCTGGTATATAACAGAACGCCAAACTTGTTAGTTTCCTTTTATTCTATGAATTGCAATCATCTTCTAGCTCACAAAGATACATGTACACATAGGATGTTTCATTGCCTTCTTGTTTGTTTTGTCCTAAGATCAAAATTTTCTATTTCAAATCACTTGCAATGTTCGGGACAATATGTATGGCTTTTCACAAAGTGATTCATTCAATGGTGTCTGACTAAATAACTTACGTTGGTGTTAATGAGTCTCCTCCTTTTTGCTACAAGTATCTAAGTTGAGATAAAGCTTCTACATTTTCAACAGACACCTAATAGAACACATTTTTGAAAGGCTGTTTTTATAAACTGTAAAATGAATCTTTAGAATGTACTAACAGCACAAAACTTGTAGTAAACTGATTTTTACCCCTGATTTTTAAAGGTGAGAAAATGAAGATGCCTTTTAGGTACACTCCACCCTGGCCTGGGGCCTGGCAGTGCCTCATTTGAAAACCACCGGGTATGAAGCCACTCTTACTGATCAAGTGTGGTACCTGAAGTGGGATCTTTTGCAATTACTCTTCATATCCCAACTTTCTGCACCCAGACCCAGAATTCCTTTAAGATATTTGGGGATATTAGAAAGAAGATGTCCCACTGAAAACCTTGGGAGATGGCATCTTTATAGGCAGTTTCTTGTGTCAATTGACATGGCGATAGTTTTAGAGCCAGAGATGGTTTCAGGTAACTTCACCAAATTCCCCTTGGACCTAGAACAGTATGATGGAGCAGCCCGATTTTTCCTTATTTTGAGGAAGGCCCAGAGATGGGCTAAGAGAGAAGAGGGAGCTGGCTGACATGAGGATGTCTTTCATTCTGGAGGACGTGACACTGAAGTGGCTGCTGGTATGATGGTGTGGTTGGGGAGCCAGATTCAAAGGCAGACTTTGCAGAGAAGAATAACAACAACTGAGAACCAGATGGGACTGTGTAAACCACAGCTGGTAGCCGTGTAGACAGTTTCCAGATGAGAACCAGATGTCTGCTCTCAATGCTAAGATCCGAAGTAAGCGCACCAGCTCTTTGATGCCACTTTGGTAAGGGAGAGGAGGAGGAAAGTCTCAAATGAATGGCATTATAACCTGAAATTGTATTTACCTGGAACTGACTAAATACAAGCCTCTTCATTCAAGTGGAATAGAAGTCCAGGATAGAGATTCAATTTAGCAGCAGAAAAAAAAGAGTATATTTTTTTCTGTGTTTAGAGGACTTTGAGTTCATCGACAAATATCTATTTCACTTTCCTAAAATTTCTCCTGCATTCCTCACGTCAGTATTTCCCAAACAGTACATTACGAGACACCAGTTCTGTGGCATGTTAGATGCTCTCCAGAAGCAACAATTTCCATGATAAATAATTTCAGGGAAAATTGCATAACGTATTAAAAGTTCTAAAAGATCTTGCAAAAAGAGAATCTTTCTACTTTTCTTTCAGATAACATTTTCCTTAATCATTTCAATACAACATATTTATTTATTTATTTTTGTCACACATCAATAAACAACTTTGGAGAATCTATCATTCTATAGAAAACTTTGGCAAAGCTGTTCTGCCAGTGAGAGTGAAGTCGCTCAGTCATGTCCAACTCTTTGCGACTCCGTGGACTGTAGCCTACCAGGCTCCTCTGTCCATGGGATTCTCCAGGCAAAAATACTGGAGTGGGTTGCCATTTCCTTCTCCAGGGGATCTTCCCGACCCAGGGATCGAACCCAGGTCTCCTGCATTGCAGGCAGATGCTTTAACCTCTGAGTCACCAGGGAAGCCCTTATTCTGCCAGTAGTAACATACAATTTCCATCCCTGTCTCTTCAGTTTAAAAGTGTGTAATTGATCTTTATTTATTCTAAATTAACTGATTCAACAAGCATTTTGTGGTCTTCTACTATGTGCTATGTCTTAACTAGAGGATTCTAGAGCTTCTCTAGGCTTTGTTTTCTAGCTCAGTCACTTCAGTCGTGTCCAACTCTTGTGACCCCATGGACTGTAGCCTGCCAGGCTCCCCTGTCCGTGGGATTCTCCAGACGAGAATACTGCAGTGGGTTGCCATACCCTCCTCCAGGGGATCTTCCTGACCCAGGGATTGAACCCATGTTTCTTACATCTTCTGCATTGGCAGGCGGGTTTTTTGTTTGTTTGTTTGTTTTTGTTTTTTGTTTGTTTGTTTGTTTTACCACTATCACCACTGGGAAAGCCCCCAAGAGATGTAATTGACATACAGTATGTGATGATTCCATGCACCCATTTTTCATGAGCTGATTACCACGTGTTTATTCTACCCTCTACCGAAGCTCACGCTTACTGTTCAGGCTGGGACTGTATGAGGGTGAGTCTTGTAGGTCCCTGGGGTCCCAGGGGGCAGTAGGGGGCATCCGTGGGCCAGGTGTCTCAGTGGCTGCTGCGTGTGCATTCTGACGGGGCCCATGATTCAGTGAGGAGCATCCATGATCCTGCGCTAAGAGTCAGAGTCAGGGTGCTGTGCTCCCAGCCCCCGTCACAGGCAGCTCACGACTCAGTTCAGGATGGAGTAAGGGAGATGGGCCTCCTTCACACTGGCCTGCACGGCTGGGGAAGATGGGCCACTCTTTTTGTCTTTCATGCTCTCACTTTTCTGCCCCGGAGAAATCCTGGGACGAAAAGGCTCTCTTGGCCCTGAGCTGGGCTGCCTTGGGAGAGGGAAGATGTCAGAAAGTCAAACAGTTCCTCTTACCCGCTCCAAGAGTGCAAATTTGGATTTTTTTTTTTTTGGCTCTAGTAATATTTTGGAACTTCTCTGGTGAACTGCTGGACATGTACAAAATCTCTGTCATCTCAGAGTGATTGTCTATCAAGTGTCTTCAGAGGCTCCCGGACCAACCAAAAAGCTGGAGCCAGTTCATCAGCCAGTTAGAGTCAGAGCTGAGACGGAGGTCTGCACACCCATTACCTTACACAGGCCTGTGTGAGACGCCTCCCAGGATCCGTCGAATATTGTCTGGACCCCAGAGCTCACAGAGGCCCGTGTGTCCATGATGGTCACCAAACTATTATTGATAACATAAAGAAGAGTCATATTTAGCCATCTTGCTCTAAGTATATTAATGGTTTCAGTAATTCTTTCTCGAAAATGTATAATGTTCTCTTTTTGAATGCAAGCTCTCACCATGGACTATTTGTGTGTAAAATCAATCCATTAACAGCAATCTACTTTTCAGTATAACTCTCCAGAATGACACTGTCCTAGGTGGAAAGAGACCATCAAATATGATAATATTTAACCATAAATATAAAAATGATAATATTTAAAATTAAAGAAAGTAAAGTGTATACACTGTAAGCATCTTCTTGAAGGTTTAGTTCTGCCATTTCTCTCTATAGGGAATCACCCTGATGACCAACCTGCCCACTGTGACTTTGCTATGTGTCTTTCCACATGCCTCTATAATACTGTGTATATACTTCTATCAGTACATTTACTGTCTTGGGCTTATTGCTTTATATAACTGTTCACCACAGTCTAAGGCTTGCTTGTTGTTGGCTGGGATTGTCTCATTTGTTGATGTATTGCTAAGGCTTGGCATAATACCTGGCATATGGTAACCATGCAGTAAAATTTATTGCCTAAATATGTTTATTTTTTGATGCCTAAGTTTAAATATGTACATGTAATTTTGATTGATCATAGTAGGTTGAAATTATTCACAGTCTCCCAGACTAATGGAAAAAAGAGTAAGTCCCAGTTACCCAGTCTGTCATTCTGCAGTTTGTCCTCCTGTGAAGATCACAGGCAGTTTTAGGGAGAAAGAGCTGTATGTAACTTAGGCGATTATTTGATAAATAACAGAAATCACTCCTTAGAAAAATGCTATAGTGTGGATACTAAAATCACTCTTTAGAAAAAACAGCATTTTTCTTTAGAAAAATGCTATAGACAAGCTGTTAATTCTCTTGTTATAAAGTGACAGATTCACAAATAAATAAGGAAGTTGAACCATTAACTTGATATATACAGTTGTGGTAATGTCTGAGGATTTGGAGATCCTTGAATAAAAGGATATAGTAGTTGACTAGATGCATACAGAGGAATTCTACTGACAATGCTTTCAATGGGAGAATAGTTTGATCAAAAAGCCACAAAAGGTTCCCACTAAGATACGCAGAGGAAAAGTGGAGATTCATTAATACTTTAAAGGTGAACTTGCCTCACACTGATGACTCACACAGCAGGAGACTCGGGCTTATGTAAATGATGCCTTCATTAAGGACACAAAAATATTTTGCAAATTATGGGAGGTCAGAGATGATGATTGACTGGGTTTACCTATGAACTTTTTCATTAAGATTCTATACCTTCATACCAGAGACTCAATCTGACCACTGAGAAGGACAGAATGATATTTTCATTAAGACTCCTATTCATGCAAGAAAAGTGATAGATCACCTGGTATCTTGCATGAATAATTAATTATATAATATTATATATTTATATATTATATACTTATAACAATAAGTATATACTTAATGTATACATGTTGTATATATATATAAGTATGTGTGTACATATATACACACACATTGTTTAATAAAAAGCTTGTACATACATAGTGTCAATCTCTTTTTATACTTGAGTCCACTGTTGCTGCTGCTGCTAAGTCACCTCGGTCGTGTCTGACTCTGTGCGACCCCATAGACGGCAGCCCACCAGGCTCCTCCGTCCCTGGGATTCTCCAGGCAAGAACACTGGAGTGGGTGCCATTTCCTTCTCCAATGCATGAAAGTAAAGAGTGAAAGTAAGCCACTCAGTCATGTCTGACTCTTAGTGACCCCATGGACTGCAGCCTACCAGGCTCCTCCATCCATGGGATTTTCCAGGCAAGAGCACTGGAGTGGGTTGCCATTGCCTTCTCCACTTGAGTCCAGTAGATGAGTGTATATCACACTGCATTTAAAATCTCAGGCCCTGAGATTTCATGAACCTAGATTTCAGTATGCTACTTGGTCAATAGCTCTGTGACTTTAGGCAAGTCTCTCAACCTCTTTTTGTGTTTCATTATCTTCATCCTTTAAATAGGGAAAAAAATAATATCCACTTGGCAAGTCAGCAGTGAGTTTAGCAGCTCCTAAATATTGTGTTAGCAATAATATAATGAATGGTCCAATTTATCCTAAACTATTTAAAATATTTTCTCTATATTGTAAAGTTATAGTATACAAAAATTGTGTGGTTCCAAGGGCTATTAGATAATATCTACAGGCTAGAGTAGAAACTACAGGAAGTAAGATATGGTTAGTCTCATTTTCCCCCAGTTTTATCAAGACATAATTGATAATATAACAAATGCCTTACTGTTAGGTATACAACATAATGATTTAATATAGGTACATACTGCAAAATTATTACCACAATAGGGTGAGTTAAAAATCTCCATCACCTCAAATTTATTTGCCTATGATAAGAAATTTTAAGATCTACTCTCTTAGCAATTTTCAAATATACAATAAAGTGTGGTGAGCTATAGTCACCATGCTCTATAGTTGGTCTCATTTTATAGTTGAGCACATGTATATGCATGCCCAGTCGCTTTAGTTGTGTCTGATTCTTGGCTACCCTGTGGACGCTAGCCCACCAGGCTCCTCTGTCCATGGTGATTCTCCAGGCAAGAATACTGATGTGGGTTGTCATGCCCTTCTCCAGGGGATCTTCCCGACCAAGGGATCAAACCCTTCCTGTCTCCAGTATTGGCAGGTGGGTTCTTTACCACTAGTGCTATCTGGGAAGCCCATAGTTGAAATATTAGACATAAAGAGATCACATGGTGTTTAAGACCTTGTGTTTTACTTTGAATATAGCAAAGACGGTATAGTGAGAAAATTGGAGGTTATTAAATGATATTGGGAAATTGGTTTAAGCATTGAATAAAAAAGAATTTATAGTATTTCTCAGACACTAGGTTAAAATCAATTCAAGATGGTGAGGTCAACCATTGGTTCCTAGTTCTACATTCCCCTAACTTTTTTACCAAGTGTTATGTTACCAAAAACATATTACCAAGTGTTTTTGGTTGAATTATGAACCCTCAAATTTATATGTTGAAGCCCTCATCTTAAAGTTTTGGAATGTGACCTTATTTGGAAATAGGATTACTGAAGATACATTCAATTAAGATGAGGTGATTAGTGAAAACTGAAAATCGCTCAGTCGTGTCCGACTCTTTGCAACCCCATGGACTATACAGTCCGTGGAATTCTCCAGACCAGAATACTGGAGCGGGTAGCCTTTCCCTTCCCCAGGGAATCTTCCCAACCCAGGGATCAAACCCAGGTCTCCCACATTGCAGGCGGATTACCAGATGAGCCACAAGGGGTGATTAGGGTGGGTCTAAATCTAATATGATCGGTGTCCGGGGCATGGAGACAGGCTTACAGGGAGAACAAGACGTAATGATGGAGGCTGAGATGAGGATGACGCTTCTACAAGCCAAGGAACAGGAATGCCTACAACTGCTGGCAAGCCACCAAGAAACTGGAGGAGGGACTGGGAACAGGTTCTCCCTCACAGCCTCAGATGGAATTGTCCCAGCCAACACCTCCATCTCAGACGTCAAGCATCTCAAACTGCGAGACAACACATTTCTGTTGTTGAAGTCACCCAGTTTGTGGTGCTTTGTGAGGGCAGCCCTAGCAGATTAGCACACCCAGTTTCCATTGCAGATGTGGTCACGCAAAGAAGTACCAACCCAATTGGCATGAGTGAAAAATACTGTGTGCAACTCCTGGATGCCTTTCTAGAAGAAGGAGAAGGAAGGGGAAGAGGAAAAGGAAGAAGAAGAAGAAACATGTTCTCTTCTCTCCCTGTCTCTTTTGCACGGATTAGAAAAGTAACTGATTTACTGGTGACCCAGTTTTGATTCTGCAGGTAAGGGAGAAAAAAGTTAAAATGGAGAAACAACTTGATGGACAAGGTCCCTGGGACTGCATATACCAAATGGCCTATCTGTTTTAGACCACTGGTCTACATCTAGAATATTATGTGAGAAATAATTAGTTTCTACTACTTTTAAGCAACTACATTTTAGGGGCTTGTTGTATTCTACTCCCTTGCTAATACAGTGGATTAGAAAAGATAAAATGTGGAAAATGAAGTTAAGTTAGTGTTTATCTGACTATATCTGTTGTTATTGTTGTCAGTCACTAAATGGTGTCTGACTCTTTGTGACTCCATGGACTGTAGCCCACCAGACACCTCTGTCCACTGGATTTCTCAGGCAAGAATACTGGAGTGGGTTGCCATTTCCTTCTCCAAGGGATCTTCCCCACCCAGGGATCAAACCCATGTCTCCTGCATCGGCAGGCAGATTCATTACCACTGAGCCACCAGGGAAGCCCTATATGTACATACAACTTCAAAGCTAAAAACTTCTGGGTAGGATGACATTTTAAACATAAAAAACAAAGTAAAAATCATAAAAGGCAAGTTTTCTCTATTTGTCTGCAAAGAACATTTAAAATTCTTTATATCAAAACAAAGAAACTAATTAAGTAACATGAAACTGACAAAATATTTTAAATGTTTGATAGAACAAATGTTAGTATAAACAGCATATAAATACTCTTAAAAAAGTGATCAGCATCACAAAAGTTAGAAACCACATATAAAGCAGGCAAAGTGAAAAGACAAAAGCAAATACCCACAATTAGAAGGAATTTAGGGAAACGTGTATCTTCTCTCACACCGGCAGTAGGCATTTAAAGAGCTGTCATCTCCTTAGGTGGTTGTTGGACAATATGTATCAAAAAGCTGAACCCTGCTCACACTCTTGGAACCAGAAAGTCCACTTTTAATTTTAAAGAATTTATCTGAGAGTAATAAAAGATACATATTTGTGCCACTGTTACTAATAATAGCAAACATCAGAAACAAAGTCCAATGGTTGGTTTTAAAGTTGGTTATGTTCAACATGCCTAAGGGAATTATAGCACATTTCTCAAATGCCAAATTGATGTTGTTAAATATATATATATACACACACATATATACATATACACATATATATACATATATATACATACATATATACATATACACACATATATACATATGTATACATATATACACATATATACATATATATACACATATATATGTATATAAAATGCCATAGAGATCACTTATGACGTTATACTAGGTGAAGCAAGAATGTGTATTAAAAGGTTAATTTTGGTTTTCTCTGTTGCCAATATTCTTAACTATGCTTAATATATATATTTTTTGCTTTTGACTTTCATATGTTCAAATTATATAATCAGAAAAGAAAAATCTCACTGCTCACCCCAAAAAATGCTATAGTCACTCAATTTCAATTTGAATATCATACCCATGAAAGCTTTTGGATTACCCAGGATGTTCAAAATCCTCTTTGAACTATATGTTTACAAATTGCATAAAATACATACTAAAATTTTTTATGAAGGAAAACAATGACTAAGTTATATGAAATAACAGTTTCCTCCTCCCTCCCTTGTTATGATGCTGAGCCTGCAAGCCACTCCTCTTCATCCTGACATCTCTGTGGATGCTACTGAGCAAAGCAGCCAGGGCGGAAAGACAGCGCCTTCCCCAGGGGCTCCTGTATCAGAGGACCCTCCCTCTGTGACACGGATCCTCACGGGATAGAATATCATGCAGCTGTTACCAAACTGATGTGGATCTACTATGCTGCTCATGTGAAAAAGTTCCAGTTAAACACCCAAAAAATAAAGGTCAAACATAATATGTTCCCTAGTTTCCATCTGCATAAAATGTATGAAGTGTGTATGGCAGACACACACGCACATATGAACTTGAATACGGAGAATAAGTCTGGGAAGGGAGACTAGAGGCGGGCACATGGATGAAGGAAACACTCTACTTTCACTGTACATCATTCCATATGTTTGAATTTCCTCCATGTGCATACATAATTTAAAAATTAACTAAAATAAAGCAAACAAGAATCCTATCCCCACTAAAACTGATAGACAACATATATCATTGTTACCTTTAAAAGTGAAGGTCAAGACACTAAAAAATATATTCATGATTTAAGATTCAAAATCTTCAGATCATTAAATGGGAGGTGATAATATTTGTCCATTTCTCCTTTCAGCAAGCAAAGAAGCTCATGGTCAGTAAATGCCTTCTGTATGTGATACAGACTCACTGTCTACAAGAAGCTCATGGTCCAGTTTGAGATATGGGTATGTAAATAAATATTTCATATATAAAGTTACTTTTAAAATAGTAAAAGATTATATTAGGGAGAATTTAGGCACAAAGGAAGCAGTGAATGACATTCTACTATCATGAGTATTAGAAATTAGCTCTGACCAGAGTGACAGATAGCTTAACCAAGATTCAATAAAGCTGCATCTTGAAAACGCAGAAGAGGGTTGGAAGGTTACTGAGAATGGGGCTCCCAGGTGGAGGAACAGCAAGTTCAAAGGCATGAGGTACAGAATAGAATGAACCAGGCATGAAGCTGCCATTTAAGAATCAATTCCATGATAGTCCAATATGAAATACACTAGTAATTGCTAACATTTATGATATACTTACTAACAATATTGCCAGACACTTCTCTAAATGTTTTACATGGTGCTAAGTCGTTCCATCTTCAAATTATTAAGGATGCTTATTATCAAAACATAATTTTTTGAATGAAAAACCATAGGCTGGAAGAGTTTTAATTATATCACCCAGAGTCATAAAAATAGTATTTGGTAGATTTGGTATTTGAATCAAGGTTTTCTGAGTCTAGAGACACTTTCAATCACTACTCCATACTGTCACCTATGCTAAAATCTCATAGAAAAATACATTTACTATTTTCTGCAAATAAATATATATAAAAAAGTATATGTAATGTGTGGATGTGCAAGTTAGACCATAAAGAAGGCTGAGCACTGAAAAATGGATGCTTTTGAATTATGGTGCTGGAGAAGACTCTTGAGAGTCTTTTGACTGCAAGGAGATCAATCCAGTCAATCCCCAAAGAAATCAAACCTGATTTTCATTGGAAGGATTGGTGATGAAGCTGAAGGTCTGGCAACTTGATATGAAGAGCCAACTCATTGGACAAGACCCTGATGTTGGGAAAGATTGAAAGTAAAAGGAGAAAGGGGCTGCTGAGGATGAGATGGTTGGATGGCATCACCAACTCAGTGGACATGAATTTGAGCAAACTCTGGGAGACAGTGGAGGAGAGGCGACCCTGGCATGCTGCAGTCCTTGGGGCCGCAAATAGTTGGACATGATTCAGCGACTGAACAACAATTGAAATAGATTACTTCTTTAATGTAAAAAGTAACCAAATGCTTAAAGTAAAGCCTTCACTTCCATCCTCTGAAATATCAATGACAGACAGGGAACAAATGTTGGGTGGTTCACTGCGCCATCTACCAGACAGTTCTAGTAGCCCGCACAGTTTCAATAAAATGATAGTCAAGATTCAACATTACATCCCTAACGCTTTGTAAGTTCCCCAAGTGCTTTGAATGATCAACTCTTAAGTCATGGTTAGACTGTTTTTTTCATAAATTGTATTTTATTGTATTTTAATTCCTTAAAAATTGTCCATGAAGGCAAGTTATCGCTTAACCATAAAATCTGATTAACCCAAATATTCTCTGCCTGACCCACAGCATAATACACTTGGCTGTCGAGATCTGCTCTCTTATGCATTTGGAGAGTTGCCAGGTATTTCCATGTTCTCTGCAGAACACTGACTATTGATAAATGTTATTTCCTCATCACTCAGGCATCCATGCCACCACAAATGATCTAGAGGGGCCCTCCCAGGCATACCTATTATACCCTAAATGCATCCATTTAGGCTGACAGAGAACTGTCTGCTTGGATTATAGAATGGTTAATGAAAGACAGTATTCATAAGTGCTTGGATAATAGTTTATAATCCTGCACTGAATCGTTCATATACTAATTTATTACCCATGTCACGCTCCAAATTCATATCTTGGCAGAGCTGTGGACGAACTGTTTATTCTTGTTCAGGGATCACATCCGTGGTGGGTTTTACAAGCCTCTTGGAATTTATTGTTGAACTCAATTGTGGAACGATCAGTCCTTTGACAGGACATCATATTTTGTAAGTTCAAATCTATATTTTTGTCCACAAGATCGAGTGTGTCGAAAATTTTGGGCACAGAACTTCTATATTCTGTGTCAAGTGAGATTCTTGCCTGATGCTTTTACAAAGCACTTGTGAAATTGATCTCCCATATAGATTTTCTCATACACTCTTTCAATACCTGAACTTTCTCCATAGTACTCTGGCATGAAAAATCAAATCCCTTCAAAATCTCTGGAGAATCACATCTCCCAGGTGCTTTGGAAATCATTAAAGAGAACAAATTCACAGACTTGTTTGAAGAACAATACTGGTGGCCTTAGCAATCGCTGGAGGAATATACCCACCACTAGCTTCAACAGAGTAAAAATTCCTTTGCCTTATTATAATATTGTTACTTCTGCAGATCCAGTGAGAATCTTTTCTTTAATTTTAGCTTCAAAAATTTAATTCTAATTTAAATATTTAAAGAAGTGTATATTTTGCACATCACATTCAATTTTTATGGAGTATCTTCAGAATTTTTAAATTGCTTTAAAATTTTTAATATCTTTTCAGCCTATGGTTCCTCTTATATTTAAGTACAATCTAATATATAAAAATCAAAAAAGAAGCCTATTTACTTTTGATCTGGTGGCATAACAAAACATCAACCAGGGAATTAGTCTGTAAGTCACTTCTAAATATTGTGTTTTTGGTTCACTGACCTTTTTTTTTTTTTTTTTTTGAATACAGGAAGAAAATAATAGAGTTGAAAAGAGCAACATCTCCTAATTCTTATTTATTCATTAAACAAATAATAATATGTGTCTATCATGGTCTATGTAAGATATGACACTATTTTTTCCCAATATTATTATTTTGGCCACAAAGATATTTTAAATATCCATGAAAAGGGTTAATGGGGAAAGAGTCCAGAATGTGAAATTTTTGAAAATAGAGATATACCTATGACTAAATCATCATTAATAATGACAATTTTTACATCAAGGCTGTAGGGGAAACAGGTAATATTATATGAAATCAAAGAGTTTTGGAGAGCTTTCACAGGGTAAAAAAGGTTACATTTTCTCATTATACTGAATTTGGTATACTATGCACTTGAGATGTTGCAAGTTATAAAGTCTCAACTTAAAATTGAAGACGATGTACAATTTGAAAGATGAACAAATGAAAAACGCTATGAAGTCTCAAGGTGATGACCTATTGAGAAAAGAATAACATATTAATTTTATAAAAAATGCATCTTCAAGGCAAATAATCCATGAAAACAAAGAATTGAGGTGGGAGGGGGTAGAAGGATGACGCAAGCAACAGATGTATTCATATCAGCTCTCCTTATACATAAATTAATAACTTTCACTAGGAAAACATATTAAAAATCAGTTGAGAGAAAAGTGTCCAGAGTATATAATCCAAAAGAATTATGTAAATCTTGAAACAGTAAAATAAAATCTGATTCTTAACATTACTTTCTTAACTCACTGTTAGAATAATTATGTTTGTATGTGAATGGTAATCAAAGTGTATAAACTGTCAAATCTTCATAAAATTATGTTGTAAAATTGATATAATAAACATTATTCAAATTGGAAAATAATCACAAATTAGAATCTACAAAAATCCCCATTAGTAAGCCATCAAGCATGAAATTCTATACTTCAACCTCTTATAATATTAAGAAAAAAAATCTCAGGTAGTGTAAAGATAAAGTGCATGGAAAATTCTACAATTTTAAGGAAGAAAATAAAAATAAATGTATAAAGCACTATTCAATTATCATCAGCTGAACTATTGACAATATGGATCACAGACTTAGAGGCTGAAATCATCCCTAAGGTAACAGTAAACATGTGAATATCTGAATACTTTGAATTTGTCAGTCAGTATACCTTAAGGTCCATAAAGGCATGCCTGGCACTGGTTGGCTAATTATTCACTAATGTCCATGATCTTTCTGCCAGCCTCACTGCCAAACTACACCACCCATTATGTGCTTAGATCTGAATTCTGGCCAATAGTATGTGGATGAAAGTGGTGTATGCCAAATTCCGGATCTCTTTCAACCTGACTCTCCACATTCTTTCTTTCATTCAATATCTAGCCAAATGCCATAGGATGCAGGGGAGGATTCCAAGGGCTTATGAGATCGCAGACACAAAAACAGGGGGAGCAAGCATCTACTAACTCAAGGAACAGAGAATGCACTGATTTGCATTGGACCTGGACTAGAACTAATCTTTATGTTTCAGTTCAGTTCAGCCAGTCAGTTGTGTCCGATTCTTTGCATCCCCATGGACTGCATGTTTAGCCATCAGAATTTTTAGGGTTCAGGAACAACTGCCCCTAAATATACCACAATGGCATTTTGATGATTTTTAATTAAAGTTACTTAAGATATGGCCAAAGAAGAGGGACACTCTGAACCTCATTTCTGTACTCTTGAAAGCAGGAAATACGTCTCACACATGAAAATTGCACTCCTATATGAAAATAGAGGGATACCCTTGTCAACAAAGATGGTGAATTCAGGCTAAGAAGTCTATATAAACATACCTTGTGACTTTTCATTTATTCCCCCGACCCCAAACTCTATTTAGATCCTTTGCTAATCAAGCATCCAACATCTAAGCTTCTTTGTCTTGTCAATTCCTTATAAATTTGCTGTTTCTTTGTCTAAAGAAGATCAAAGCTCCCTACCTTGGTCACTCCTTAGGTCCCATTTCTATGAAAACTCCATGTATGCAAATTAAAATTTGTTTCTTTCTCTCCTGTTACTATATCTTGTGTCTAGTTTATTGTTAGTCCAGCCACAGGAACTCAAGAGGGAGAGGAGGGAATTTTCCTCATGTAGAGAAGATGTTAGGGATGTCTGTTGCAAAACTGGATTTAGCCAACTGATACGCAAGGAAAAGCTCAGATGAGAAATAGAGGTCACTTTCTATATGAAACTAAATAAATTGACTCACAGTAAATAATTTTGTTTTATTAATTAAATACAGTTGCTCATTATTTAAATTTGATTTCAAATTTCTCTATACTGATTATACCTTAAATAAACTGATCACAGGAATTAAAACAGTTGAAGCAGAATCTTAAGGAGAACACTTGTCTGTCCACTTAGAATGAGAAGCAACTAATTTGGGGCGAAGATAATGTATTCTGGAATGAGACAGAATTTGATTGGTATCTGAGCTCAAGCAGTTACTAGCTAAATGACCTTCATCCAGTTTCCGAACCTCAACAACTCTTAATTTTCTCATCTGTAAAGTGAGCAAAATAATAGCACCTGCTTCATGGTTATGAGGATTAAATGTGGCAATGCAATTAAAGTACTTGCTCTTTATGTTGAAATCATATGTCATGTTGAAATCATTCAATAAGTGTTCGTGCTTATTGCTGTTATTACTAATAAAAGCTAATGTGCTAGAAAAGGCTCATACTTTAAGAAAACATTTTGCCATGTAAAGTGATAGAAAATACTACTAGTTACATTGTGTTTTAGCAATTTCAAGTGAGGACATTTAATCTGGCTAAGGTAAACAACAAATGTAGAGATGATTCAAATAAATAGATTTTATAACAGATAACAATACAAGGGTATGAAGTTCTTAGAGCTCCACTACCTAGGTAGATCTTTTTTCCTAAAGACCACTTGTATTCATACAAACTAATACTTCAAAGTGACTATTCAACAGGTCGTTAACTTCTATAAGAACATTTTCCATTAAAAAAAAAAAAACACCCTGACATTCGTTATTGTCCATCAACCATTCTCCTATTGAGATATTGCTTTCAAAAAGTTCAGAAGATTAGATTAGTAGAAGAATGAAATACTCATTGAGAGAAACAGATGATGGTATAATGTATAGTTTGGGTCTATAGTTATCAAGTAATATATTTTTTTTTAAGTTTAGGGAGAATATATCAGGTTCAGGATGAACTAGATTATCCTGTTTATGCTCTCTTCAGAAATAATACTATACTTATTCTCTGCCTAATCAAATTATTATTTTTATTGAAGTATAGTTGATTTAAAATGTGTTAGTTTCAAGAGTACAGCACAGTGATTCACTTATATGCATATTAATATATACATATACACACTATATATATATATATATATATATATATAATTTCTCTGATTATTTCCCCTAACAAATTATGACAAAATATTGAGTATAGTTCCCTGCACTATAAAGTGGATCCTTGCAGTTTGTCTATTTTACATGTAGCATATATGCAAATCCCAAACAGCTAATTTAACCCTTTCACCCCTTTCCTCTTTAGTAACCATGTTTGTTTTCTATATCCATGGATTTATTTCTGCTTTGTAAATGAGACCATTTGTAGTTTCTTTTTCAGATTCCGCATGCAAGCAATTTATGATGCTGGCCCTTCTCTGTCTGGCTTACTTCACTTAGCATGATAATCTCTGAGGTTCATGCATGTTCCTGCAACCATCCTCATTTCATTTGTCTTGGTTGAGTAGTATTCCACTGTGTGTGTGTGTGTGTGTCTGTGTGTCTGTGTGTGTGCGCACGCCTGTGTGTGTGTATACATGTAGCACATCTTCCTTATCAGTTGGCATGCAGACGGACGTTCAGCCTGCGCTCAGGTCCTGGCTGTCGTGAGCACCTGCCCATGAGTGCCCACTAGTCCTTTGGCCTCACACCTCCCTGCAGCCACACCAAGTCTCCAGATTGCCCCAGATGACCTTTCCTGCAGCCACATCTTCCCACACACTTCATTCCTTCTGCTAGATATTCTTTCAGTCTGTAGTTCTTCAGAGTCAACCAAGTGTTACTCCCTTTTGAAAAGAGCTGTTTGGTCCTTTTTGGATGCCCTAGGCTCCCAGAGCTCCCTGGGTGAACTTCTAGTCCAGTTCTGTCAACTGTCATCTTTTCTGTCCCACTCTGCTCGCTAGACTGCAAGTATTTTGGAAGAGACTCCTTTACTTGTCCTGCATCTTCAGTGTCTGGATAGAATAGATGTCCAGCTCATACTGGCTGAAACAATCAGTACACAGGGAGACCTTGGAGATTTTGTGGATTTGACTCCAGACCAGCCAAAGAAAGCATTGTCTCAATAAATGTGAGTCGTAGAAATCTTTAGGTTTCCTAGTGCATATATTGATCACTGAGAAAGACTTTCTTTTCTTTCCTTGCTATTCTTTGGAACTCTGCATTCAAATGGGTACATCTTTCCTTTTCTCCTTTGCCTTGCACGTCTCTTCTTTTCTCAGCTATTTGCAAGGCCTCCTCACACAACCATTTTGCCTTTTGCATTTCTTTTTCTTGGGGATGGTCTTGAATACTGCCTCCTGTGCAATGTTATAAACCTCTGTCCATAGTTCTTCAAGCACTCTGTCTGTTAGATCTAATCCCTAGAACCTATTTGTCACTTCCACTTTTAATTGTAAGGGATTTTTTAAGGTCATACCTGAATGGTCTAATGGTTTTCCCTACCTTCTTCAATTTAAGTCTGAATTCGGCAATAAGGAGTTCATGATTTGAGCCACAGTCAGCTCCTGGTCTTGTTTTTGCTGACTGTATAGAGCTTCTCCATCTTTGGCTGCAAAAAATATAATCAATCTGATTTTGGTATTGACCATCTGGCAATGTCCTTGTGTAGAGTCTTCTCTTGTGTTGTGGGAAGAGGGTGTTTGTTATGACCAGTGTATTCTCTTGACAAAACTCCATTAGCCTTTGACCTGCTTCATTCTGTACTCCAAGGTCAAATTTGCCTGTTATTCCAGGTATTGCTTGACTTCCTACTTTTGCATTCCAATCCCCTGTGATGAAAAAGATAATCTTTTTTGGGTGTTAGTTCTTGAAGGTCTTGTAGGTCTTCATAGAACCGTTACATTGGACTGTAGTCTATTAAGTGTGCACAAGCATTATGTCTAAAAAACAATGTATATGCCTGCATTAAAAGCTAAACATATGGTAGATATGTATAGTACAATATTCCTCAGCCATAAAAAGGAGCAAAACTGGGTCATTTCTGGTGATGTGGATGGACCTAGAATCTGTCATGTAAAGTGAAGTGAAGTCAGAAAGGCAAAAACAAATATTATATATTAATACATATATGTGAAATCTAAAAAAAAATGGTACAGGTGAACATTTCTGCAGGGCAAGGATAGAGACACAGAGAGAGAATGGACTTGCGGACACAGTGGGGGAAGGGGAGGGTAGGATGAGTTGGGACAGTGGCCCTGACATATATGTACAGCCGTGTGTAAAATAGATAGCTAGTGGGAAGCTCCTGTGTAGAAGGGAGCTCAGCTTGTGCTCTGCGATGACCTCAGAGGGGTGGGATGGTGGGGTGGTGGGAGGGAGGCACATAAGGAAGGGGTCTATGTATGTACGTATAGCTGATCCACTTCATCGTCCAGCAGAAACTAACAGCATTGTAAAGCAATTATACTCCAATGAAATATATATTCCATACCCACTAAGCTTAGTGAAATGTCAGACAAAGATAAATACTGTATGATATCATTTACTTGTGAAGTCTAAAAAATACCACAAACTAGAGAAAATAATAAAAAAGAAGCCAACTAACAGATATAGAGAACCAACTAGTGGCTATCAGTGGGGAGAGGAAAGGAGGGGACAAACCATTAGGTACAAAATCAGTTACAAGGATATATTATAAAGCATGGGAAATACAGCCAATCTTTTATAATACCTATAAATGGAATATAATCTTGAAATTTGAATCACTGCATTGTGCCTCAGTAACATATAATATTATATAAATTTAATAAAAATTTTTTATCGCTGAAAAATGCTCACCAACATCTGAGTCTTCAGCAAGTAGCTATCTTTTGTGTATAGTAACATTAAAGACCACTAATCACCATAACAAATATCATCATAACGAAAAACTTGAAAGTGTGAGAATTACCAAATGTGACACAGAGATGGAAAATGGGCAAATGCTGTTGGAAAAATGGTGCCAACAGACTTGCTCAATGCAGCATTGCCACAAATGTTTAATTTGTTTAAAAATGCAGTAGCTGGGAAGTACAATAAAGTGGAGCACAATAGAACCAGTTGTGATTGTAACTAACACCCTTGCGTGTTTTGGAGTGGGGCGTTCATATCTTACACTTGTTTTTAAATTTAAAACAATTCTTTCTCAATATTTTTGTCAAACAGTTCCCATTAGACGCGGTGTTTTTCTCAAGTTTGATTTTCCCCTTGGAAAAGATCTCTTCCCAAGAACAGCACTTATTTGTGGCGAGTTTCTTAAAAATATATCCTCAGAGACATTGCAGGCACATGGTGTGAGCTGACCCATCTTGGTTGCCATGATGTCACTCATTATCAGCATCAAATCATTCTTGTTCTTCATGTGGCTGGATGATTCCTCAACACTAATCAAATTCTATCATGGAGATCATTGCCCAGCATTCTTTTTTCTCCTTATTATTTTATATTATCTCTACTGCGTTTTCTTCTCCTTGTAAACAGTCCTTAGTCTTCACTAGCTCTTTATTAAAAAAGAAAAAATGTTGGGGCATATTTGATTTATGATGTTGTGTTAGTTTCAGATGTACAGCAAAGTGAATCAGTTATACATATGTCCAATCTTTTTTTAGTTTTTTTTTTCCCCCATGTAAGTCTTTACAGAGTATTGAATAGAGATCTCTGTGCTATACAGTAGGTCCTTATTAGTTACCTATTTTATATATAGTAGTGTGAAGTGAAGTGAAATGAATGTCACTCAGTTGTGTCAAAATCTCTGCGAACCCATGGACTATACTGACCACGGGATTCTCCAGGCTAGAATACTGGAGTGGGTAGCCTTTCCCTTCTCCAGGGGATCTTCCCTACCCAGGGATAGAACCCAGGTCTCCCTCATTGCAGGCGGATTCTTTAGCAGCTGAGCCATCAGGGAAGCCCTATTTAATAGTGTATATGTGTCAGTTCCAATCTTCCAATTTATTCCTCCCCACCTTATCCCCTGATAACCATAAACTTGTTTTCTAGGTCTGTAACTCTATTTTAGTTTTGTAAATAAATGCATTGGTACAATTTTTAGAATCCATGTATAAGGGATATCATAAGATATGTCTCTTTGTCTGACTTACTTCACTTAATTTGAAAATCTCTAGGTCCATCCATTAGTTCACCATCTATGGCTGAATAATATTCCATTGAACACATGTACCGTATCTTTACCCATTCCTCTGTTGATGGATATTTAGGTTGCTCTCATGTCCTGGCTACAGTATACTGGGCAAAAAGTACATTTGGATTTTTCTGTAACATGTGATGGAAAAACCAAATTTTGGGCCAACTCAATAAATTGTGCTTCCATGAATGTTGGGGTGCATGCATTTTTTATAATTATGGTTTTCTCCAGTAGGATTGCTGGGTCAAAGGAAAGTTCTATTTGTAATGTTTTAAGGAACCTCTGTACACTTCTCCATAGTGGCTGTACTAGTTTTCATTCCCATAGATAGTGTAAGAGAGTTCCCCTTTTTCCACACCCTCTCCAGCATTTATTGTCTGTAGACTTTTTGATGATGGCCATTCTGACTGGTGTGAAGTGATACCTCTTTGTAGTATTGCTTTACATTTCTGTAACAAGGAATGATGTTGAGTACCTTTTTAAGTGCTTTTAAGCCATCTGTAGACATTCTTTGGAGAAATACCTATTTAGATCTTCTGTCCATTTTTCTGATTCTGTTGTTTGCTTTTTGATATCAGCTGCATGAGCTGTTGGTATATTTTGGAGATTAATCCTTTGTCAGTTGCTTCATTTGCAAATATTTTCTCCCATTCTGAGGGCCATCATTTGTTTATAGTTTCCCTTGCTGTGTAAAAGTCTGTAAGGTTAATTTGGCCCTTTTTGTTTAATTTTGGCTTTTACTTGTATTAATCTAGGAGGTGGATTGAAAAAAATCTTGCTTTGATTTACATCAAGGAGCATATTGCCTATGTTTTCCTCTAAGAGCTTTACAGTAAAATCATTATCAAGGCCACATACACTGCATGTCCTTTGCATACCTGGCCTTGTTTCTCCACCATGCTCTTAAAAGGCTCCACTGAAATCAAAACCACAATGAAGTACCACTTCACGCCAGTCAGGATGGCTGCTATCCAAAAGTCTACAAGCAATAAATGCTGGAGAGGGTGTGGAGAAAAGGGAACCCTCTTACACTGTTGGTGGGAGTGCAAACTAGTACAGTCACTATGGAGAACAGTGTGGAGATTGCTTTAAAAAACTGGAAATAGAACTGCCATATGACCCAGCAATCCCACTGCTGGGCATACACACCAAGGAAACCAGAATTGAAAGAGACACATGTACCCCAATGTTCATCACAGCACTGTTTATAATAGCCAGGACATGGAAGCAACCTAGATGCCCATCAGCAGACGAATGGATAAGGAAGCTGTGGTACGTATACACCATGGAATATTACTCAGCCATAAAAAAGAATTCATTTGAATCAGTTCTAATGAGGGGGATGAAACTGGAGCCCATCATACAGAGTGAAGTAAGCCAGAAAGAAAAACACCAATACAGTATACTAACGAATATATATGGAATTTAGAAAGATGGTCATGATAACCCTGTATGCGAGACAGCAAAAGAGACATAGATGTATAGAACAATCTTTTGGACTCTGTGGGAGGGGGGCGAGGGTGGGATGATATGGGAGAATGGGATTGAAACATGTAAATTATCATATGTGAAATGAATCGCCAGTCCATGTTCAATGCATGAGACAGGGTGCTCGGGGCTGGTGCACTGGGATGACCCAGAGGGATGGGATGGGGAGGGAGGAGGGAGGGGGTTCAGGATGGGGAACACATGTGCACCCATGGAGGATTAATGTCAATGTATGGCAAAACCAATACAATATTGTAAAGTAAAAAAAAAATAATAAAAATATAAAGTAGCGATTCAGTTCAGTTCAGTTCAGTTCAGCCGCTCAGTCGTGTCTGACTCTCTGAGACCCCATGAACCGCAGCACGCCAGGCCTCCCTGTCCATCACCAATTCCCGGAGTCCACCCAAACCCATGTCCTTTGAGTCGGTGATGCCATCCAACCATCTCATCCTCTGTCATCCCCTTCTCCTCCTGCCCTCAATCTTTCCAGCATCAGGGTCTTTTCAAATGAGTCAGCTCTCCGCATTAGGTGACCAAAGTATCGGAGTTTCAGCTTCAACATCAGTCCTTCCAATGAACACCCAGGACGGATCTCCTTTAGAATGAATTGGTTGGATCTCCTTGCAGTCCAAGGGGCTCTCAAGAGTCTTCCCCAACACCACAGTTCAGAAGCATCAATTCTTCTCCACTCAACTTTCTTTATAGTCCAACTCTCACATCCATACATGACCACTGGAAAAACCAAAGCCTTGACTAGATGGACTTTTGTTGGCAAAGTAAAGTCTCTGCTTTTTAATATGCTGTCTAGGTTGGTCATAACAATAATGTTAAAAAGAAAGAAAGAAATTGTTACCAGTTTCCCCCAAAAAATATAAATAAAAAATAAATAAAAGGTTCCACTGAGCATGCATCAGAATCATAGGGAGGTCTCCTAGGACCACAGGCTGTAGGCCCCACACCCACAGTTTCTGATTTGTAGGTTTGGAGCAGGGCTGGGAAATTTACATTTCCTAAGAGACTCTCACTAGGGTTTGAGCCCTGGGCCCGGGAGATCCCCCGGAGGAGGGCATGGCGAGCTACTCCAGGATTCTTGCCTGGAGAATCCCCCGGGCAGAGCAGCCTGACGGGCTCCAGTCCATAGAGTCACACAGCGTTGCAGACAACAGAAATGCCTCAGCACACGTGCACAAGAGACTCCCTAACGATGCTGATACCGCTGATCTGGGATCTCACTCTGAGATCTCACTAGGGCCCCGGCCTCATACTCCTTGCCAGTTTTCACAGCGAGAGCCACTTAACTCACACAGGTAGACAACACCCCCACACAGGTAGGAAGGAATACAGGCCTCTCACAGGTTCTGAGCAGCCTGATTTACGGCGGACTTTACGAGGGTGACAGAAGCGAGCCCTAGCCCTTGGTTTCCAACTCCCCCACTTCATCCTTTCCTGGAGCCCTTGCTGAACATGCTGGTTTCTCTGGAATTAGGACCCTCGGATTCTCTTGCTCATTGCTTTCCGGAGGCTGACAATGAGCAGGTAAGTTCACTTCCCACAACTGGGAATCTGTCTGGTTGCCTTCTGGACATCTGTGACCCTATGTTTACATTTTTACACTGATTTGCAATGATTTGGTTCTGTTATTTGTTGTTCAGACTTTGCAGCTTACCTCTTCTGTGCCAGTGGGTCTCGTGTCCTGGGTCTGGTACTCTTGGGACAGACTTCAGATATTCTAGACTTCCTTCTTCTCTGGTTTGCCGTATGAGTTATTTATTCATTTGAACAAGGTTGTTGCTATTTCTATGACTGCCGCCCTTCCTTTAACTCTCTTACTTCCCAAACATGTTTTCAGAGTCCTCAACCCCAGGCTCCATCTCTCTCATGCTCTGACACTCACTTCTGGCTTGGTGCTTTTCATCTATGAAGGTTTACATTTTGAATGAGATGTGGAACAACTTAACTGGAAGGTTCTAATGCCACCTACATGCATGATGTAGATCCAAGTAAGTCAACTATACATTTTCCTGTTTAAACCTGTGTCGGGAGGTCTAGGGGCTTGCTGTGCAGAATATCCTGAGGACCAGTGGCTTTCAGCATGTTGGGGGAGCTTGTTAGAAGTTCAGAGCCTGTGGCCCCACTTCAGGTGGACTGAGTTAGCGTCCACATTGCAACATGAACCTTCTGACCGTACAGTCCACTGGACATTGTACACTGTTTAATGCACAACGCACATTGTAAAGAACTGATGCGTGGAGTCACGACTCTGGGATGAACTGCTGCCAGTTGAGGCTGTCCACCTTCTGAATCACTACTTTTTCCAGCTCCTTTATTGCCGATGATGTAAATGTTAGGTGAGTTGGGTGCATTCCCTCTGACAGTGTGAACTCAGACCAACAACCCAGGATGCTGCATACAAAGCATCTCTCTGTGGACATCTCACATTGGTTATTTCTTGGGAAAACTCTTGCATGAGGCCTTTTCAACTGTGTTAACACACCACAGGAACATTCCATTTTGCTTTTGGTCGTGATCTGATGTGGGCTCGGATGGTAGGCAGCCTGAGGGTGCAGGGTGAATGAGGACCACTCAAGCTCAGCCATCAATTTGAGGTGCTCGGTGCACTGCTGGCTGACAGGAGGTGACTCCGAACAACTCTCGTCAGCATTTATGATCGAGAAGGAGCTGCAGGTGCTTCAGGCTGGGTGTTGACTCCACCCCAGAGCATCTGAGGTGGGTGGGCCAGCAGTGTTGCTCTGGGCAGTGACCAGTGAGGAGTGGTCTTGCTGCCAGAAATCGTCCCTGAAGGGGCAGGGCTGTGGCCAGTGACTAAGTCCACAGGTCAAGTCCAACCACTGCAGAGAGGGGCCAATAAGACACACACAGAGCGTCAGAGCCTCAGACTGCCTACACCCAGGATAGGTGTAGGCAAAGGTGGAGATAGCTCCATTGACCCGGCACCCAGCTGGGCAGGTCCTTATTAATAAACAGTGCCATAGAAAGAACACAGGTTCTAGATTCCAAGATGGGTTTGCATGACACTGAGTAATTTTATCTTCAGAGGTTCTTCCTAGACAAATGAAAATGCATGTCCAGGGTCTAACAGAGGACTCAAATTGTAAGTGCTTAAGTTAATGACAGTTCCTATTGTGTTTATCATAGAGGGAATCCTATCCTCACATGAGCCTATGGGTCTCGGGTCTGTTATAGGTTCTCTGATTTCTAACCTTGTGGGTTGGAGGATAGTGTAGCTAAGGTACTATGTTGTTAATGATCTGAGCAAAAAAAAGTATGCATGCTCAGAGCATAAGCGCTTACCATAGTAAATTGAAGAGGGTTGTGATAGTGTTTAAAGCCAACTGGAAAGCATTTAAAAAAAACAAGTCACGGAGAGGAGTTTGGGTTCACTTATAGTCATGAAGGGTGGATTCTACATGGAGTCTGCTATTGAGAGCTGTGGTTTTGGCAACTAGGACAATTGTTTTGTACCTCAGATTCTTCATCTGCATTTAGAGAAATTTTATGACCCTGCAGTTAACAGGCAATGAAAGTTCTTGCAAAGTTTCCTCCTAATCTGAAATTTAGTGGGAATTTTGTGTGCTGCCAGATTCAACAGTGTACTTCTCATGACAGTATGCTATTTCTGTAAGGGAGGCCATTTAGACTTACATAATGTTCAAGTTCAACCCAGACTGTTTCCCAAGGTCTCTATGCAGTCAGTGAGGTGAAGCTGTGATGATGAGTGAGGGGGACTAAGGTCCAAGGTCAGAGCAGGTCTCCTCCTAGCTCTTCCATCTCCTGAAATTGTGGAATGTTCCCTCAGATTTTAGTAGGAACTGGACTGATAGGGACTGTTGCTCTTTATTTTTTTTTTTTTCAACTGAAATTGTATAGCTGAAGGTTAAATCTGAAAGTATTCTGAAGTGTTCAATCTTTTTTACCATCAATTATTGGATGTAATACATCCTTTTCCATTGTAATATCATAGATTTCAGTATTTCAGGTGTAAAGCAGTGACTCAGTTATATATATATATGTGTGTGTGTGTTTGTGTGTATATATATATATGTTTTCAGATCCTTTTCCATTGTATTTTATTATAAAATATTGACTATAGTTCTTTATGCTATATAGTAAATCCTTATTTATCTATTTTAAAGTTATCTATTTTGTATATAGTAGTATATGTATCTGTAATCCTAAATTCCTAGTTTATCCCTCCCTCCTTCCCCCTTTGGTAACCATAAGCTTGTTTTCTGTGTCTGTGGATTTGTTTCTGTTTTGTAAATAAGGTCATTTGCATCATTTTTTAAGATTCTACATATAAGTGATATCATATATTTGTCTTTCTTTGCCTTCATTTTGAATGATAATCTCTTAGTCCATCCATGGTGCTGCAAATGGCATTATTTCCTTCTCTTTTATGGCTGAGTAATATTCCATTGTGCACATACCTGTGATTATATATATATATGACATATTCATTCATGTACCAAACAGACATTTAGGTTGCTTCCATGTCTTAGATATTATAAACGATGCTGCTATATATATTGGGATGCATGTATCTTTGTGAACTAGAGTTTTCTTCTTTCTGGATATATGCCCAGGAATGGGATTGCTGGATCATATGGTAACTCTATATTTAGCTTTGTACGGACCCTCCATACTGTTCTCCTTGGTGGCTGTACCAATTTACATTTCCACTAACAGTATAGGAAGGTTCCCTTTTCTTCAAACCTCCTCAGCATTTATTTGTACACTTTTTGATGGTGGACATTCTGGCAGGTGTGAGGTCACTCAATTGAAGTTTTGATTTGTGTTTCTCTAATAATTAGTGATACTGATCTGATATTGAACATCTTTTAACCTGCCTGTTGCTCATCTGTATGTCTTCTTTGGGGAAATGTCTCTTTAGCTCTTCTGCCTATTTTTAAATTTTATTTCTATTAAGCCATATGAGCCATTTGTATATTTTGGAAATTGTTCCCTTGTACATATTGTTTGCAAATATTTTCTCCCATTCTGTAGATTGCTTTTTTTTTCATTTTGATTATGGTTTCCTTTGCTGAAGAAAAGTGTTCAAGTTTTACTAGGTCCCATTTGTCTATTTTTGCTTTTGTTTCCATTACTTTAGGAGATAAATCCAAAAAAATATTGCTGCTATTTATGTCAAAGAGTGTACTGTCTATATTTTCCTATACATGTTTTACAGTATCTCTTCTTACATTTAAGTCTTTAATCCATTTCAAGTTTATTTATTGATTTTTGTAAACAGTGTTAGAGAATGCTCTAATTTCATTCTTTTACTTGTAGCTATTGAGTTTTCCCAGCAGTATATATTGAAGAGACTGTCTTTTCTCCATTGTATATTATTCCTTCCTTTATCATAGATTCAGTTCAGTTCAGTTCAGTTGCTCAGTCGTGTCCGACTCTTTGCAACCCCATGAATCGCAGCACGCCAGGCCTCCCTGTCCATCACAAATTCCCGGAGTCCACTCAAACTCATGCCCATGGAGTTGGTGATGCCATCCAGCCATCTCATCCTCTGTCATCCCCTTCTCCTCCTGCCCCCAATCCCTCCCAGCATCAGGGTCTTTTCCAATGAGTCAACTCTTCGCATGAGGTGGCCAAAGGACTGGAGTTTCAGCTTCAGCATCGTCCTTCCTATGAACACCCAGGATATCATAGATTAACTGACTCTAAATATGTGAGTTTATTTCTGAGCTCTCTATTCTGTTCCATTGATCTACAGTCTGTTTATGTGCCAGTATTATGCTCTTTTGATTACTGCAGCTCTGTAGTAATCTGCTTCACTTTAGAGCTTTGCACTGTAGCCTGAAGTCAAAGAACATGGCTTCTCTGGCTTCATTCTTCTCAAGATTGTTTGGGTATTTAGCATCTTCTGTGTTTCCACAGAAATTTTAAAATGTTTCGTTTCAGCTCTGTGAAAAATGTCATTGGTAATTTCATAGGGATTACATTGACTCTGTAGATTATCTTGGGTAGTATGGTCATTTTTACAATATTGATTCTTCCAATCCATGACCACATTTTTTTGTGTCTTCAATTTCTTATATCCCATCTTATAATTTTTGGAGTACAGTTCTTTTGTCTCCTTACGTAGTGATTTTATTTTTCTAATGTGATGGTAAATGAGATTGTTTCCTTAATTTCCTTCTGATTTTGTTAGTATATAGGAATGCAACAGATTTCTGTGTATTTATATCCTGCAACTTTACCAAATTCATCGATGAGCCCTAGTAGTCCTCCAGTAGCATCTTTAGGATTTACTATATTTAGTATCATGTCATCTTCAGTGATGTTTTACTTCTTTTCCAATTTGAATTCCTTTTATTTTTCTTTGAATGTTGTGGCTTCAAATTATTATTATGCATGGAATTTTTCATGGCAATATAGACCATTACAGAAGAAACTCAACTGAGTTAGAAGCAGGAAACAAGTTTATTCTTTCTCAGACCTCTACATGAAATTTACTCTGTCCCCATTATCTTCCCCCATTACATGATCAACACAGCAGGTGAATCCCCACATCTTTTCAGGTGACCCTTAGATAATAAAATTCCATATTAGAATGCTTTGGATTTTACGTTACTCTGATTATTATGTTAAGTCCAAATATCTATCCAATTTTAAGCTTGTACTTTTCCTTATCCTGGGCTGGCTTCAGATTGTGCCTGTACTTCCTCTCCTCCCCAGTACAGACTGTCTTGGGTTTCTACATAGTTGGAGCAACAAGAACATTGGTTGTTGTTGAGTCATTCAGTCATGTCTGACTCTTTGAGACCCCATGGACTGCAGCATGCCAGGCTTCCCTGTCCTTCACTATATCCTGGAGTTTGCTCTAACTCATGTCCAGTGAGTCAGTGAAGCCATCCAACTTTCTCATCCTCTGTTGCCCCCTTCTTCTCCTGTTCTCAGTCTTTCACAGCATTAGAGTCTTTTCCAATGAGTTGTCTCTTTGCATCAAGGGCACAGAAAGATGAAAAGTGGATGTCAAGTCATTAGCTAAAGGTGAAGGGAGAAGGTAGAAGAAATTGAAGAAGATAACAAATAGTCATCTGAGAAGGGGAGATGTGGTAGGATTGCTGGGTGGCATAAGAGTTTCACTTGAAGAGATAAGTCATGAATTTAACTTCAGTCAGTTGGGTTATGATTTTTCCTCCAGCTGCATTTATTTCTTCTTTCACTAATTACTTGACTAATCCCACTGAGCTATAAACTCCACTGAGACAAAATCCACATCTATCTCATTCACCAATGAATTGTCACAGCCTACTACCTCACCTGAACAGAGTATATATATGTGTGTTTATATATATATACACACATGCATATGTTATACTGCCTGACACAGCATGCCCTGGTGGGCTCAGGCAGTAAAGAATTTGCCTGCCATGCAGGAGACCCAGGTTTGATCCCTGGATTGGGAAGATCCCCTGGAGAAGGGAATGGCTGTCCACTCCAGTATTCTTGCCTGGAGAATTCCATGGAGAGAAGAGCCTGGTGAACTACAGTCCATGGAGCTGGAAAGAATCAGACATGACTGAGCGACTAACACATACAACACAGCATTAAAATTTCCCAGAATGAAGAGCCTACATGTGCTCTTGAAGTCTGTAGATCTTCAGGACCTAGGATCTAGATGCCAGGCTAGCTGTCACAAGGCCAGTCATAGAAAACCTGTCTCTTCCAAGATGAAAGAAACCACATGACTCCAAACCAATGAATTCAAGTCCTAAATCAAGTAGTCTCAGTAATGCAAAAATCACACATGATTTACACAAGGATAGTTTCGCTCATCAGGAAGAGAGAAGAGAATTGGGATGAACATGATCATCATAGTTCATTCAGCCTTATCCTGGATCCCTAAAGTGGAAGAATATGAGAGTGTGTGCATGTGTGTGTGCACGAACGTGCACATAGACACAGAAATCCCAAATTATGAAATCCAACGATCTAGCAAACTAGATGTAAACAAGCCCAAATATGAATATGGAAATACTTCCAGGACCTTTGAAGTTTGCTTTAAGGAAGTGATTTTGCTGCCATTTTCTCTCCTGCTCATATAATTTCTCTCCCTTAATCTCTTCCACAGTAAATCTTTGTATTCTCAAGTATTGAGAAGAATATAATGAAATCTGTCTCTTCCCCCAGTGACTAAAAATACAGAAAACATACAAAGCAAGAGCTACAGCCTGTGATACAGCACATTCTCAAAAATAATAACTCATAGAGGCTTCTGGTTTATAGAAAATCATTACAAGCTCCAACAGGACTTTGCTGAGTGCCTTTGAGGAAGCTCTTATGGGAGGAACTAATGATGCCTCAGAATCAGGGATTAGAGCCTGGCATCATGAGCAAATCAGCTTTCCATGGCACATGTACTTTCAAAACAATCAAGAAAGGTATTGGAAAGAAACTGCTAACAATAATGACATAGGAAATGCTTGCAACGTGATGCACTTGTAATATAGTTTAATATGTTCTCTTCAACATACTTAATTACGCCACTCTAAACTAGGGGAAAATTAAGTATAGTTTTGTGTTAAAGAACAACTTTATCCATTTGACTGTTTGAAAGATCTAGTATGACTCAGGTCATAAGCATGTTTGTATAAACAGAAAATCTTGCCTTATTTTCTCCCATATTTGCCAGAATATATTTGCTGTCTGGTGTTGAGCAAAAGGAATAAAAGTATGCCCAGAAGTGGTGTTGCTGGATGAAACTGGAGCCCATTATACAGAATGAAGTAAGCCAGAAAGATAAAGAACATTACAGCATACTAACACATATATATGGAATTTAGAAAGATAGTAACGATAACCCTATATGCAAAACAGAAAAAGAGACACAGAAATACAGAACAGACTTTTGAACTCTGTGGGAGAAGGTGAGGGTGGGATGTTTCAAAAGAACAGCATGTATACTATCTATGGTGAAACAGATCACCAGCCCAGGTGGGATGCATGAGACAAGTGCTCGGGCCTGGTGCACTGGAAGACCCAGAGGAATCGGGTGGAGAGGGAGGAGGGAGGGGGGATCGGGATGGGGAATATGTGTAAATCTATGGCTGATTCATATCAATGTATGACAAAACCCACTGAAATGTTGTGAAGTAATTAGCCTCCAACTAAAAAAAAAAAAAAAAAAAGGAATAAAAGTGCTCTTCTTGCACTTTAAGATATGTATTAAAGTTCATTCTATGTAATACATGCTCTTTCTCTTGCTCTCTTTATACACACACACTCATTCACACACATAAATAAACACATACAAATAATTCACAGCCGTAGCATTTAAACCAAGAGTCAGGAAAAGCATCTTGAATATTTTTAAGACTTCTTCTAGTGTTTGCTTTCTGAAAAGACTATAGAAAACATATATATTAACACCCTAATTTGTAAAAAAAAAAAAAGAAGAAGGAAAAATCCAGCAACTCCAGCTCAAGGGAAGTTGATCCGTTTACCACTGAGTCTTTGTATTCGCCATTTTCCCACACAGTGTATTGACTATTTAGGACATCTCTTTTCAAATACTATTTGTGACAGCAATTGCCCTATATCACTGACAGAGACTATTCTCCATGAAGTTTGCTGGAGTGATTGAGATAAAAATAAAAATGTTCTGATATTTTCCCCCAGGAAAGTGCCAGTGGTTTCCGAAGCTCAAATAAGCTTTAACTACATCCCACAGAGCAACGCCTCGTAGTGTATTATTAGTGTGATCAAAGAGGATCAAAACATGTTTCTGGGAAGGCCTGCGCACCAGCCCACGTTCCACACTGTTGTATGAACGTGCCACATGGAGTCTTCAGCTCCTGAGTGCGTACCCACTGTAAATTGTATCACATTCATTTCAAGCAAGACCTTTATTAATGACAGTGACAAAAACAAGCGCTCCTTCTCAAGAGGCATTTTTCCCTCCTTGGGAGTTCTTGTTAGGTTTTCCAGACAGAGCAGAAACAAAATTCAGGCTTACCCTGTCCAGGGATAATTGAGTTGAGATAACTCAGTATGTCCTTTAAAGAATTCGTTTGTGCTTCTGTCAGGAGGGAACAGAAGCTATCACTTTGTGTAACTGGTGGGGAGAAGGGGGAGGAAAACCACTCATTTTTGTTCAGTAATCCTGTAAAATCAATCAAGACTCTTCATAGTAGCAAGGCATAGAGAGTTACTCTGCCGATAACCTTGTGATTCTGGGATGCTTATTAGCACTAATCATGAGAACGCCCTTGGGGAGGGAGCTCACAGTTTACAGGAGAAGGGACATTGTGTGCAAAGCATATTCATTATCAAAGTATAGGGAACTTTTGGCCGAGCCCGGATGTTTGTCTAATAGACTTGAATTCAAATCCCACCACTGCTATGAACTTGGGGTTCATGCATCTTTTCCAGTTTGGGGTTTTCTCCATATATATATGCCCAGAAGTGGGATTGCTAGATAATAGGCTAGTTTGGTACTTAGTTTTTCAAGGAATGTCTGTACTGATTGGGCTTCCCTGGTGGCTCAGTTAGTAAAGGATCTGCCTGAATGCAGGAGACCCAGGTTCGATTCCTGGGTTGGGAAGATCCCCAGGAGAAGCAATGGCAAGCCACTCTAGTATTGTTGCCTGGAGAATTCCATGGACTGCTGGGCTACAGTCCATGGAGTAGTAAGAGTTGGACAAGACTGAGTGACTAACACACCGTAGTGATGTCCATAGTGGTTTTATCAATTTACATTCCCACACCTTTGCCATCACTTATTGTTTGTAGATTTTTTGAAAATGGCCATTCAGACTGGTGTGACGTGATGCTTCAGATACACATGAACTTATTTACTAACAGAGGTATACATGTATCTCTGATTTACTTTGTTGTAAATGCTAATGCAATTTTATAAATCAGCTATACGCGAAAAAAAAAAAAAAAGCCTGTGACTACTGGTCACTAACCATGAACGATATGCAAATCATTACTTAGTCTCCCCAAGCCTCTCTGTATTTGTATTTGTCTCCGAAACTGCTCATAGAAACACTGCAGACTGTTTAACGTAGGAAAAGCTTGGCCATGAGCCAGGTTGTCCTTAACTAGCCATTCTCTTCCTTCTGTAGCCTTCGGGTACCATTAAGGTGTATTTTTAATATAAGTTTTGCAGGTTCTTCTGCTCTGCGTGTATCCAGCATATATCCCTCCACACCTATGAGCATGCCCTGCACACACTGATACAAAACTAGAGTCAACAATTGAACACCATTGTTCAATTTAATGAAAAATGAAGTTGCAGTGTTTTCCCATTTAGTCCTTTTGGTAGAGAATTTTCAGTAATTCTCGGACATAGGACATAGGATTCCAATCCAGAGATGTCACTAGGTTAGCCAAAAGTCCGTTTGGGTTTATCTGTAACATCTTATGGAAAAACCTGAATGAATCTTTTAGCCAACCCAATAGAAGTTGATTTCCAATTCAATGTCACCTTTCATTGAGACATTATTATTTTGCTGCAGGTAGTTGCCGCCAGTTGTTTGCTGTGATCAAATTAGAAATTCTTCATAAACTAAAAGATTCCTCAAAAGGAGATTATTTAAATTCAGGGCATTAGTGTTCTTATAATCCAAGTCCCATAAGGAGGGAAAAAAACAAAACAAAACAAAACTGTTTTTGGCAAACATTACTGCAGCCCTTGTATGGACTTTTTGATATTTTGTGACTTCAGTTAAAACATTCTGTCTCACATACACTGTACTCTTTGTTTAGGTTACCACATTTCTTAGTCAATTGCAAGTGTTACCTAACACTTTATTGGAAAACCAGAAGTGCAAAATGAACCCCGAGCACTCTCGTCACCATGGGAAATGCTGACGAGACACATTATAGGCATTATATCTTTAAGTTGTTAAAAGGGAAAAAAAAGTGTGATTTTTAAAAAAAACACATTTGGGTATTAGGTGCACCAGGATCAAAGGAATTCAGTGCTGAAAAGGTATTTGTGGATCATCTAATCCAGCTCCCATATTTTACAGACTGACAAAGCCAGGGCAAAATGATGTTGCCCAAGGTTACACCACTAAGTTTGTCAATCTGCCCACCCAGTGTAGGGAAAACTTTAAACTGGATTAACTAGTGTATGGCAATTATTCTACAATTAAAATACATTTCAAAAAGATTTACTGATTCATTGAATTCATTTTGTAATGAATTTTAAACTTTTAACTCTTTAAAACAAAATATGGCTCCTGAGAACCTAGAAGAGAAAGGGACAATTCCTAGAGCCTGCTATGGGCTTTCCTGAAATAGGTCACTATTTGAGAATTTAAACTACAAAGTAAAGTGAAAGAATTCAAATGGTGAATATACCATATGATCTATATTTAAGGAAAAAAATATAACCACAAAAACAAACATATCTGTATCCATAGTCTTTGAAAGGGCTGAGCACACTCTGACACATGAAAAGTATTCAAAAAATCAGAGTCAGGAGGAGAGAAAGGGCTGTAGTCACGAGAAAGAACTGATGCATCCTGCCCAGCCCCCAAACGCTTGTGTAGGCAATACAAAATGTTAATAATGATACGAGCATGTTCGGTCATGTTGGACTCTTTGCAACCCCAGGGACTGTAGCCTGCCAGCCTCCTCTGTTCATGGAATTCTCCAGGCAAGAATACTGGAGTGGGTTGCCATTTCCTCCTCCAGGGGATCTTCCCAACATAAGGACTGAAGTTGTGTCTCCTGCATCTCTTGTGTTATAGGCAGAGTCTTAACCACTGAGCCACCAGGGAAGCCCCATTAATAATGATCATCATTAAAAACATCACCTGGGACTTCTCTGGAGACCCAGTGGTTGGGACTTTGCTTTCCAATGCAGGAGTTGTGGGTTCAATCCCTGGTCTGGGAGCTAAGATTCTACAATATGACTTATAAAAAAATGGTCCATGTCTTAAAAAAATCTTTAAAACAAAAACACATCACCATTCTCCCTTGCTGTCTTTAAGCTGGAGAAGATAAAGAGGATGGGTCATTCCTCCCAGCAGGATTTCCATCAGTCCTTTGTCTCTTCAGGGGTTGATCCTGGATCCTACAGGCCAGGTGATTTGTCGCCAGCATCAGCTTTCACTGGCCGGATGCATTTGGCAACCTCCAGTAGAGCAGCCTCGTGTAGGTGGGTGGGGGTAAGGGGAGATGAAGGAAGTGTGTTGGGGAAGATGGAAGCTGAAGATCCATGATTCTCATCATCACTCTTGGGAAAGATGGAAGCTTGTGACCGTTCTTGCGTGACCTTCAGCCCATTAATCACATGGAGGTCCACTGCTCCAGGATGACTTCCCCAGCTGGCATGGAGATCCACTCTCCTTGCGGTCCTGGTTCCATGTCGCTTTTACTTCAATCATAAGGCAAGGGCATTTAAAATAAATGCTATTGTCAACTTGCATGTAGGCCTCCTAACATTCTCAGCCAGTATTACATATTTCCTGAAGCAGAGTTTGTTTCTCAACTGTTGCGTTTTTTTAGCAGCACCTATGATGGTGCCTTTTTAAAAAATTAAATGTTCTGCATATGTTTGCTCATACCACAATCATACTAGCAAGAGGTAAGAGTGAAAGGAATCAGACATAGTTAGACATTTGTAATTCTGGAGGGTTACTATCAGAACATATCTTTCTACAAAAGAATCTTTTCTAAAAACTTATTTTGTTGGCGTATAGTTGATTTATAACATGTAAATTTCTGCTGTACGGCACAATGCTTCAGTTATATGTGTATTATATATAACATATATATATAATACATATACTTTTTCATATTTTTTTTCATATTTTTCAAATTTTTTCTATAATGACTTTTTATAGGATATTGAATATAGTTCCCTGTGCTATACAGTAGGACCTTATTGTTTATCCATTCTATAAGATACATAATAATTTGTATCTGCTACTCTCAACCCAAACTTCCCCCCATCCCACTTAGCAACCACGAGTCTATTCTCTCTGTCTGTGAGTTTGTTTCTGTTTTGTACATAAGTTCATTTGTGTCGTACTTTGGATTCTACCTATAAATGATACCATGTGGTATTCGCCTTTTTCTTTCGGACTTACTTCACTCATTATGGCAATCTCTGGGCCTGTCCACAATGCTGCAAATGGCTCTGTGTGCTGCGCGGGGCTTAGTCGCTCTGTCGCGTTTGACTCTTTGTGACCCCACGGACTGTAACCCAATAACATTATTTTGTTCTTTTTTATGGCTGAGTAGTATTCCACCATGTGTGTGTGTGCGTGTGTGTGTGTACCACATCTTCTTTATTCATTCAACTGCTGATGGACACTTAGGTTGCTTCCCTGTCTTGGCTATTGTGAATAATGCTGCAATGAACATTGGCGTGCACATAATTTTTTAAAATGTACTTATTATTGTTGGTTGTCCTGTGTCTTTGTTGCTGCACATGGACTTTCTCTGGTGGCAGCGAGCAGGGACTGCTCTTCTTTTGGTGTGCATGTGTTTATTTGAACTAGAGTTTTTTCTGGACATACACCCAGGAGTGGAATCTCTAGATCATATGGCAACTCTATTTTTAGTTTTCTGAGTAACCTCCATACTGTTTTCCATATTAGCTGCACCAATTCACATTCCCACCAACAGTGCAGGAGGATTCCCTTTTCTCTATTTTTTATTTTAGAGTTTTCAATGATGGCCATTCTGACCAATGTGAGGTGGTTTGCTATTGTACTTTTGATTTGTATTTCTCTGATAATTAGCAATGTTGGCCATCTTTTCACATGCCCGTTGGCTATCTGTATATGTTCCTTGGAGAAGTGTGTATTTACATCTTCTGCCCATTTTTTTGTTTGGGTTGGTTGTTTTTTCATTGTTGAGTTATATGAGCTGTTTCTACAAAATAATCTTAAAGTGATAAGATTTATCATTTATTAAGCAATATCTCTGAGTTGGGTGGTTGATAAGTGCTCAGTATAAAAAGAGCTTATTTAATAATCACAACTCAAAGAACGATCCTTTGAAAAACTTATTCAGCCTCTTTACAGATAAAAATGATTAGGTTTATGGAAATTGAGTTTGAGCTAAAGTTTGAGCTGATAAATAAACAGAGAATCAGAATTAAGTCTCAGATAATTTCACCCTCAAGATTCTGCTCTTCTATTCTCCTACATTGCTGTCTTTGAAACAAAGCAAAACAACAAACAAAAAGAAAATCTCACCGTGTTAGTCTGCTTAAAGTAAACAAAGGAGGAACACATGATTGAACATGCACTTGTTTTTATCTACTCAAATGAAGAATACAGATGTTGCACACTAGACAGTGTCTTCCACTGAAATGATCTGTTGGCCATGGAAAGAAAAGGATGATTTGGAAGAGGATGTTGAGGAAAGAATTGACAATAGTACATCAATAAGTCTGGCAAAGGGGAGGGAGGACCGACAGATGATTAAGGTCTAGAGTCCTGATGCTTCAAAGAGCGTTGCTGCCACTGAGAATGTTCAGGAAAAATGCAGTGAGAGGTGGTGAGAGCAACAGAACCCACCGCACCTCACACCCCCCAAAACCCCTCTAAAAGGCAGGTTCATGTGTGCTCGGTCGTGTCCAACTCTTGCCACCCCATGGACTCCAGCCCTCCAGGCTCCTCTGTGCATGGAGTTTTTCAGGCAATGCTGAGCAAGCTAGCATTTCCTACTCCAGGGGATCTTCCTGGCCCAGGGATTGAACCTGAGTCTCTTGCATCTCCTGCATTGGCAGGTGGATTTGTTACCACTGTGTCACCTGGGAAAGCCCACAATGCAAGTTAGAGATGTTAAAAAGAAATAGCATAGAATCTAGCCTTTGTCCATACTGATGCAAACATGCTTTAGGTGCCATTTCAATAGAATTTTTTTTAATTTAATTTTTTAAAATTTGAAGACTTCATTTAATTTGTTACAATATTGCTTCTGTGTTTTAACCCTTTATTTATATTGGAATGTTGTATCGCTGACTAACAATGTTGTAATAGCTTCAGGGGCAGAGCAGAGCAACTCAGCCATACTTACACATGTATCCACATATCCATCCTCCCCCAAACTCCCCTCCCGTCCAGGCTGCCACATAACACTGAGCAGAGTTCCCTGTGCTCTACGGGAGGGACCTGCTGTAAAGAACAGCTTTAGGAAAACAATCAAAGCACTAAATGTTTTTGATAGTAAATGAATTGCAAGGGTGCTAAATTTCAATGCAGTTGTGTGCACAAATTTCTCACATATAATACATTTTGGATTAATCAAAGGGTGTGAGAAAGGAACCCGACAGTTTTATGAAGAGGGGGGATAAGAATGGCTTGAAAGGGCAGATGTGAGTGGACCAGACCCCAGAGGCCATGCCCACCCACGCCCACCACCACGGCCTGAGAAGCCAGCCTGCATCCGGCACGTTAGAACAACGGGACCTCACGGTGGCTGCTAGAGAGGAAATATCAGAGGCAAACCAGGGTAACACCAGGCCGCAGGTGAAGCCTCCGGGTGTGCACTCTGAAGATGAGACGATGAGAATTGTTCCACCGCCATATTTATACACTCTGCGTACCTGCAGTGTTTCTGAAGAATGGCGCTGTTTCTCAATGCGCCCTCTTGATGTAAAAGAAAAACAACCTGAACCATACCAGGCACCCACGTAGTGCTACTTCTTTCTTCAAATCAGTGCAATAAAATAAATAAGTAGAGCAGAATTAAGGAACTATAAGCAGACAATGATTTATACACCCTGAAAGTCTTTTCATTGTAAATCAGCTGTGATATAATGTTTTTTAATTTAAACACAATGTGACATATGCAGCATTCAGCAGGTACTGAAAATAAAACATTACCCAAAGAACTCTTTTTAAAAACATTGAATTTAGACTTGGTCTGAAAACACTTTAGTATTTCCTTTCGATTTGACATTCACTGCCTCTATGAAGCCCATAGGAACTCTACGTTTAAAAAAAAATTCTTCACTGAAATGTTGTGAAGTAATTAGCCTCCAACTAATAAAAAAAAAAAAATTAAAAAAAATTTAAAAAATTTAAAAAAAATTAAAAAAAATAAAAAATAAAAAAAAATTCTTTTATCTTCAACTTAAATGAGAAATATTAGGAATCATAGATTCTGGGGTCAATGATGGTTTCATTGCCTAATTAAGGACAGCTCTTTGAATTTCCCCTACCAGTTTCTCCTTGATGGAATCCCAACTTGGGAAACCTTGTTTAGTTTGTTGTTTCTTTCAAGACACGTGATGGCAACAAAACCACTGACTAGAGAAAGGGTTTCAAATGGGAGACCTTGTGTGAGGGATGATGCATTGTTATAAAGGGGCTCCGTCAGCATTAAAGTTTTACATATTTGTTTACTAGCAGAATAAGATGAGATAAACAGAACACATAGCAAGGAATCTAGGATTAAACGAAATAAATCTCTCCTGACTCGAACCTAATAACGTGCTCCAAAAGTTCTCATAAATTATTAGCTTCAAAATCATTCAACGTGTCTGCAACCCAGAGTGTGTCACTGATGTACTTGAAGTTCACCTAAGAAACTGTATCATCAAAATGTGCCAACAGAAACTGCCAGCAGCGATGCCACCTTGCAATCAATCACATCTCTGTTTCAGAATTATAAAGTGTCTGAGAGCTATAATTTCATCTGCTTCTAGCTGCATATCATTTAAAACTTCATATTCTCAGGGAGAAAGAAAAAGTAAAAACATTTGTCAGCTCCGGCTTCCTCTTTATGAAGACCCACTGTTTCCACAGCACCTTCTGGCTTCCTCATTTTAATTTGTGTTTCAGAGACCTGCCCCCCTACCATGGACTACGTGTGATGCATAGCTTATGAACACAGTAGTACAGTCAATTCTCAATTATCTGTCTGAATGGAAACCTATTGTGGTCCTGATTATCCAAAATCATTTTATATTTGATTTTCAAATACATTATGTGCATTTTCCCTGGGAGGTTTACATTCCTGCTAATGCTTTGCTAGAACTAATATTGAAAGATGTTTGCATTCCTTGAGCTCATACCAATCAGGAGCAGTAGGGAGCTACCCAGTCGTGGGTGGCAGGGTAAGTTAGCCTGGGATTAAATGTTTCTATGAAGGACTGTCAACATGGGCTTTCAAATGTGGGTAATTGTGAGGTGGTTACATAAGATATTAGTTATTATTTTTTTTTTTAATCCTGGAGGAAAAAAATCTCTTTGAAGTATTTTAATGGAAAGACCATATTTTAAAATACTAAGTAAAGTCAGGTTTTCGTTTTAGCTTAACTATTTAGCTATGAATTACAAATTCATTAAGAAAAAAAACAAGAAACATTCTTGAAAGTGGCTATTGATAGTTACAAATTTATTATTTAGAATGGATAGTTATATATCATTTTTATCTTGATAGTAAGGAATGACTCTGTGCAATTGGTTATTAACAGCTAATTTCTTAAGGATTATTTTGTGTCCTGGTATATCAGAATTAGAACAAAAGGCAGTAATGAAATAATTATCTCTATTTTGAAAAATTAAATCACCTCATTGACTATTCTCTTTTCTCATTTCTGTTCTTACCACACTCACAAACTGTGTAAATATTCAGTTTAATGATTGGACTTACATTCCTTCCTGCTATCCTAAAACTTGAATTTCAGGAAGATAAGATCATATATATATATTTTTATTATTGAGGAAGAATATATAATTATAGTAAGTACTTAAATATTATGCTATTCATTCATTGCTGATATGCCTTTAGTTAAGAAAGAACATCTACTGTTAAAAGTAATAACCTATGGCTAAAATTGGCACTTGTGCTTAATCAGCATAAGATTAAAATTAGCTCAAGAAATCATTTTTCTCATTCTCCTGGGAACCATGGGATTCTCAGGCAAGGAAACTGGAGTGGATAGCCATTCCCTTCTCCAGGGGATCTTCCTGACCCAGGGATTGAACCCAGGCCTCCCAATTTGCAGGCAGATTGCTGACTGCTGGAGCCGCTAGGGAAGCCCTGGGAACCAGGTTGAAAATTTGGGATGCTAATACCTAATTTGTAATCAGTGCTCACCTATGAGTTGGATCTGTAAGACCTGGCAGTAGCTGAGGCCTGACAGACAGCAGGGGGCTGGCAACCTGAGTTGAGCAGGAAAAGGCAAACTGTGGATTAGCCTCATGGATGTCGGAAAAACACAGAACAGGGCAAACGGAGACAGGTGGTCATCACACAGGAAGAACGCTTTCAAAATTCAGCCAGAAAGAGCTCTGAGCTGAGAGATCCACACCTCTGAGAGTTCCCTGAACAAAAAGCTGCTCAGACAATTCCTAAATCCCCATCATTTTTTAAAAATATAATTGCTTTATAATGTTGTGTTAGTTTCTGCTGTAGAATGCAGTGAATCAGCTATATGTTTACATATATCCCCTCCCTCTTGAACCCTCCCACCTGCACCATCCTACCCTTTTAGGTCATCACAGAACACTGAACTGAGCTCCCTGTGTTGTAAAGCAGCTTCCCACTAGCCATTTATTGCACACACAGAAGTGTGTATATGTCAACACTACTCCGCCAATTTGTCCCACTCTCCCCTTCCACCCCTGTGTCCCCACATCCGTGCTCTATGTCTCCACCTCTATCCCTGCCTTGGAAATAGATTCGACTGTACCACTTTTCTAGATTACACATATGTGCATTAATATGTAGTATCTTTCTCTTTCTGACTTGCTTCACTCTGTATAACAGACTCTAGGTCCATCTCTATAAATGACAGATGAATGATAAATGACATGGATGGATAAAGAAGATATGGTATACATATGCAATGGGATATTACTCAGCCACAAAAGCAATGAAGTAAGGCCATTTGTAGAGACATGCATGAACCTAAATCCCTGTCTTAAGGCATTTTCGCTTTTCTGTCTCCCATTCCTGTATCTTCTGGTTCTTCTCCTCCTCTCTCAATTCCTTCCCACCCCACTTCTCTGTAGTTTTCTGAGAGCCCCAGTCATATCCAGAAACCTCTGTGCTCCTGGTGATCCAATATATCTGATCTCAAGTAGAAGAGAACTAGACTTTGAGTGGATACTCATGAAGAAATTTCTGGACCAAATGTGGAGAGACAGGAAGAAAAGAGACAGGCATATATTTTACAAGACAGAATCTAGGAAAAAATAGTGGAGGTTCTAGCTCTTTAGGTATATCAAATTTTGCAGTTGCTGTGTTCAAATTTGATTGTAAATAATCTTCTGGAGTTTGTATTCACAATTGCTCAAATGGATTTGAGTGTAGTTGAGTGTTGGCTGGGATGGGGAGAGAGGGAGATGAGGAGGTATTTATATATAGTCTGTGGATGGTCCAGCTGGACAGGTAGGCGGATGTTGGGGATAGTGGCACCCTTGATGCCCTTCATGATGAAAGGCTTTGGGTAGTTTTGAATCATGGATTATACAAAATAACACACAGATCATTTCACCCCAACTCTCCCATGCAGAGAGATTTGAAATATGCTCTGAAAAGAGAATATACTTTTGGTAGGAGATCAAAAGCTGAGGACCTTAGATGTGTTCTTCAATGAATCAATTCTTCTGCTCTTATTGGATTCAGTTCCTCTAAATCTAGGCCAGGCCAGGCCAGTTAATCTAGAGTTTTCCAGGTGAACTTAACAACCTGGGAGTTCTTTATGCCATCACTCAGCACATCTAATCCATCTGCAGTCCCTTTAGCCTTAAACACACACACTTCTCTCCAGCCATACTTCTTTCCTGTTGTGCATCTGCTAAGTTGCTTTAGTCGTGTCTGACTCTGTGTGACATTATGGACTGTAGCCCGCCAGGCTCCTCTGTCCATGGGTCTACCCATTCACTCTTTTCGGAGCAACTGCAGTAGCTTCACTGCCTGCCTTGCTTCCTTAGACCCACTTCTCATAGAGCCGCCAGGGTTTCTTCACCAGTAGAAATCAGGTCTGGTACTCAAAAAATTCTCTAGCCTACTAGATGCTCCCCCTTGGAATTTAGAGCTGCTTCTGCAAGCTCACCTCAGACAATTATCCCTCTACTCTCCAGGTCAAAGGAGGCCCTATCTCGGGGCAGGGGGGAGTTGCATTTGTTTTTCCCTCTGTCTTGAAAGCTCTTCACTCAGATTTTTATTTGGATGTCTTCATTCTCATTCTCTAAATCAGGGCTCCACAACCTCTGGGATATAATGTCTAATGGTCTGAGGTGGAGCTGATATGATGATAACAGAAATAAAGTGCACAATAGATGTAATGCTCTTGATTCATCCCCAAACAGTCCCCCACACCCTGGTCTTCCACAAAACCAGTCCCTGGTGCCAAAAAGGTGGGAGCCACTTCCCCAGGGCCCCAGAGTAACTGCTCTGAGTTACTTTGCATTTTACTGGGTTGGCCATCAGGTTTTTCTGTAAGATGTTTTGGAAAAACCCAAACAAACGTTTTGGGGAACCCAATATCCCCTTTATCGTGTCTGTCATGGTACAAGATGACTTTTTGCTTTACATTATTATTATTTGTATAACAGAGCTTATCACACTAAAATTTAAGAGAGGGACTAACAAGTCTTTTTCACTCAGCTCCTACTAAAATGGCCACTGTGGGAATTCCTTGAAATCCAGTGGTTAGACTGAGCTTTCACTGCAGAGGGCATGGGTTCAGTTTCTGATCAGGGAACTAATATCCCATGAGCTGCATGGTATGCCAAAAATAAAAAGCCTACCATGAAGTTCATACCCAACAAATGATTGTTCAATAAGTGCAGGGGAAGTGGCATCTTTCCACAAGGACCCACCTTTTACACTGAATTTCAGAGTTCTAATTTATGAATTCAAGCAGCCAGTCTGAGGCAATTAGGGAACAGTTAGGAGATCTAGATTTTGTCCCAGAACTAAAGGTTTAAAATTCTTTCTATTGGCAAAAGTATCATGAGCCAAAGTAATCCTTAAAGCAAGTATGTTGCATGGTATAAGACGCTGTGGTTCTGACTGCATGAGCCATGGACTCAGTCATGTCTGACTCTGTGCAACCCCATGGACTGTTGTAGCCCACCAGGCCCATCTGTCCACGGGATTTTCCAGGCAAGAATACTGGAGTGGGTTGCCATTTCTTCCTCCAGGGGATCTTCCCCACCCAGTGATCCAACCCTTGTCTCCTGTGTCTCTTGCGTTGCAGATGGATTCTTTACCCACTGAGTCATTGGAGAAGCCCCTCTGACTGTTTGGAGTAATTTTGTCTCAATGATTCATCCCAGTAGTTACCAACTCAGGCACTTGGGTTCATGGAAAGAGAGTAGCCCAGAATAAGGGGAACAGGCCAGTTGTGGGAGGGTCAGCATCATTATCTGATGTTTAGCTCTTTGTCTCATGAGTTGTAGCAAGTTCTTTGTTGAAGAGTGCATTGGGGTTGATGATTACTATTCAATTCACTTAACAGAGGGCTTGAAGTTGCCAAGTCATTCACCAAAGCAGCATAAATTATATATGAGTCTTATGGACTAAATCAATGCACAATAAACAACCTAAGAACAAATTAGTTATTCTATTTGTATTTAAATAGTGAATTTGGAGTAGCTGCTCAGTTGTTCTAGATTTTGAACTTTAAGGTTATACATTTTAAAATAGATCTCTCTTTTATAAGCATTATCAAAAAGTAATGTTAAAATAAACATATTAGAAAAATAAATAAAATAATGTTTTAGAATTAAAGAGTTATTGTAAAGACAGTAGAGCGATTTCTCATAAAGCCCATATCTATTTTCTTAGAGTTCCTATAAAGCCTGTATAGAGTTTCCTATATTATATAGTTTTTCTGTCATAATTGATGAAAAAATATTGATACACTCCTATTAACTTATTTTATTTAGATTTTCCCAGTTTTCTTTCATATCCTTTTACTTTTCCAAGATCCCATCCAGAACACCACATTACATTTAGTCATCATATCTCCTTAGACTTCTGTTGGTTATAACCATTTCTCAGACTTTCCTTGTTCTGATAATTTTGACAATTTGAGGAATACCAATCTGAGGAATACTAGGTGTTTGGGGAATATCCTTCCATTGGAATTTGTCTGTTGTTTTTCTTGGCCAGGTCAGGAAGTTCCCTTGGAGAAGGAAATGGAAACCCACTCCAGTATTCATGTCCGGGAAACCCATGGACAGGGGAGCCTGGTGGGCTACAGTCCATGGGGTTGCAAAGAGTCGGACATGACTTAGTGACCAAACCATCACCACCTTTCTCATTACTAGACTGGGATGGTGGATTTTGGAGAGGGAGACCACAGGGGCAAAGTGTCATTCTCATCCCATCTTTTCAAAGGTGCCTACTATCAACATAATTTAACACCAATGATGTTGACCTTGATTGCCTGGCTTGAGTTAGGTTTGCTAGGCTTCTCCTCTGGTAAGCCATTCTTCTTCTTCTGAAGCATGTCTCTATGAACAACTCCACTTAAGGAGTGGAGCACTATATTCCATCTCCTTAAAGGCAGTAACAGCATAAATTATATAGAATTTTTGTCTCTGTTCTTCATTTACTTATATAAGTATGACTCATGGATATTTATTTTATACTTAGAGTTATATAAGCCAATACTACTTTATTCTACTATTTTGTCACTTAAATTGTTTCAGCTTTGACTACCAGGGACTCTCTCAATTGGCTCCAATGGGTCTTTGACATCTGCTGATCATAGTGTTTTGTTTTAAATATCTCTTTACTTTCTGGAACAATAAGATGTTCCAGGCTCATCTTATATATATCTTGTCTTAGCCCCAGAAGTAGCCATTTAACCAAGGAGCCCTGGTCCCTTTTGTTGTAAAGTGGTATTAGAAACTAAGACCTGGGTCTTTGCATTTCAAACAAAAATCCTGATAATTTATAATATGTTGTACATATTATGTTGTACAAATAGCTGTATTTGTAAAATTTAAAAAAAAGATAAATAAATCCACTGTGAACTATCATATAAATGTTACTAACTTATTTTTAGGTCAGCTATGTAAACAAGGATAATTTCATCACATATTATATAGCAACTGACCTATATCCATGTTTGAGATAGAAATTTAGGCTTGTGGAAAAAAATAGTGACATAAAAAAAGGGGTAAATTTATGTTTCTTGTCCATCTGTATTAACCAAACATAGCCATTATTTTTCTACTTCTGAGATCTGGAGATCTGGGATATGTCCTTTTTTATTCCCTATGTCAAATGAATGAGAAAAACAAACAAAAAATGTTCAGTATCACTAACATGGGTTTTTAATGACATAAACGTTTTACTGAATGGAGGTGCCCATATCAACAAGAAGAGACTATCTTATTTTCTTGCTTTGGTCCCTTCTTATTTACAAAAGAAGATCTTCCTTTCCAAAATTAATTTTAAGAATGATAACTTATCTCCTACCATGAATCTTCCTTTAATTGTTGTTAATTTAACAAATTTTAACCACATCAAGGAAATTTAATTTTACATTTTATATAAAATAATTTAAATCATTTAAATAGAGCTGAAGAACTTTGGGTAATTTGAACTTTATTTTATAGGAAACATCAGTTCCCTTCTATCTCATTTTCCCCAGTTGGTTGGTTCTTCCAGTTATGAAGAAGGCAGTTGACAACATGCTGCTGGGGATTTGGTGGTGAGCAAGTCACCTACATAGGACATAGCCTGCCAGGATTATTTGCTGGGTATAAAAAGTGTGAAGGAGAGGATAGGTGTTTGATTTTAGCCTATTCATGGGACATTATAAAAGATTTAATATGCCCTAAATTTGGTCATACATAAAACATTTTAGTTACTAATCACTTTCCCCCCCAATAGTCAAATAAAGAAGGCAGTTGGCTTTACATAATCTTAATAAATTAAACAGCTGAGCCAATTAGATTACACCTGCTATTGTGTTCATTCAGGATTTATTTAGAACAAGGACAATTATTTGGGGTCAAGATTCAAAATGATGCTAATGGTAAGAAAAACTCCTTCAAATTCTCCTGTGAAAGGGAGAAAACAGTATGAATATTTGAATCAAGGAAGACAAACGGGAAATACAGGCTTCTGCCTTGGTGAGCACCAGGTTCTAAATTAGCTGCAGTTCTTGGATTGAGTTGCTTGGTTTTAAGTTATACTGTGGTTTCTACACACATTGTACATGCATATTCAGTTTGCTAACTCAGTGTAGATGTCACTGCTTCCGGGAGGCCTTTGAGAAACCCAGTGTGATAGGTGTTTTGGACAAGTGCTGAATCATCCTTGCTGTCCCCCCCAATGCCACCTGCTTGCTCTACATTTCTACTACACGTGGATTGCCTTTCACTCTATTTACCACTGTGTACTCCATCACCACTCCAAACCCTTGTAGTAAACCCAAATACTTAACTCATGTGTCTGTGTACTCAAGTGCCTACCAGAGCTTTGATGAGATGGGTGTTTGCTTAAACATATGAATGACTGAAGGAAAGAATGAAGGACTAAAGATTATTCCTATCAAGCTAGCTGTAAGCTAGGCAGCAGGGGTGTTGTGAGAGTAGGTCAATGTAATCCAGTAATGAAGAACAACTGGATGGACAACAGATTTAAAACACATCTTTAACATTTCACATATAATCTTGAATACTATTAGTATTTTCTCTTTTGCATTCTTGTCCATTTCTTAGATCTAACAGTTATAAAATTGAGAATGATGCTCCATCATTTTTGACTCTTCTGATTATGCCACAGCCTGGGCTAAAACAAACAAACAAAAAGTCAACAAGTATATCAATGCCAAAGACTCCCCTGCAACACCTTACATATTCAAAAAGTATGTTTCACATTCCTAAAGTAAGGCATATTTCAAGTAGAGCTCTTCCTTGAAATACAATGAGGTTATGTCCCAATAAATGCACTGTAAAAAATCGCTAAGGTGAAAATGCATTTAATACACCTAATGTACTGAATATCATCAAAGATCAAATTGCCAACATCCGCTGGATCATTGAAAAAGCAAGAGAATTCCAGGAAAACATCTATTTCTGCCTTATTGACTATGCCAAAGCCTTTGACTGTGTGGATCACAATAAACTGTAGAAAATTCTGAAAGAGATGGGAATACCAGACCACCTGACCTGCCTCTTGAGAAATCTATATGCAGGTCAGGAAGCAACAGTTAGAACTGGACATGAAACAACAGACTGGTTCCAAATAGGAAAAGGAGTACATCAAGGCTGTATGTTGTCACCCTGCTCATTTAACTTATATGCAGAGTACATCATGAGAAACGCTGGGCTGGATGAAGCACAAGCTGGAATTAAGATTGCTGAGAGAAATATCAATAACCTCAGATATGCAGATGACACCATCTTTTGGCAAAAAGTGAAGAGAAACTAAAGAGCCTCTTGATGAAAGTGAAAGAAGAAAGTGAAAAAGTTGGCTTAAAGCTCAATGTTCAGAAAACTAAGATCATGGCATCTGGTCCTATCACTTCATGGCAAATAGATGGGGAAACAGTGGTTGACTATTTTTCTGGGCTCCAAAATCACTGCAGATGGTGACTGAAGCCATGAAATTAAAAGACACTTGCTTCTTGGAAGAAAAGTTATGACCAACCTAGACAGCATATTAAAAACCAGAGACATTACTTTGCCAAGCAAGGTCCATCTAGTGAAGGTTATGGTGTTTCCAGTGGTCATGTATGGATGTGAGAGTTGGACTGTGAAGAAAGCTGAGTGGAGAATTGATGCTTTTGAACTGTGGTGTTGGAGAAGACTCTTGAGAGTCCCTTGGACTGCAACAAGATTCAACCAGTCCATCCTAAAGGAGATCAGTCCTGGGTGTTCATTGGAAGGACCGATGTTGAAGCTAAAACTCCAATACTTTGGCCACCTCATGTGAAGAGTTGACTCATTGGAAAAGACCCTGATGCTGGGAGGGATTGAGGGCAGGAGGAGAAGGGGGCAACAGAGGATGAGATGGCTGGGTGGCATCACCGACACAGTGGACATGGGTTTGGGTAAACTTCGGGAGTTGGTAATGGACAGGGAGGCCTGGCGTGCTGCGGTTCATGCGGTCGCAAAGAGTCGGGCACGACTGAGAGACTGAACTGAACTGAATATCATCGGCTCCCCTGGTGGTTCAATGGTAAAGAATCCGCCTGCCAATGCAGATGCTGGTTCAATCCCTGGGTCAGGAAGTTCCCCTGGAGAAGGAAATGGCAACCCACTCCAGTATGCTTGCCAACATCCTTACTCCTTAGGATGGAGGAGCCTGGCAGGCAACAGTCCATGGGGTCTCAAAAGAGCCGGACATGACTTAGCAACGAAACGGCAACAACAACTGAACATCAGAGTTTAGCATCACCTGCTCTAAATGTACTCAGAACACTTCAGTGTCAGACACTAAAGTGTTAGTCTGCAGTTGGGCAAAATCGTCTAAACAAAGCCTATTTTACAGTAAAGCTGAATAGCTCATGTAATTTACTGAATATTGAATAGTTATCTGGACACAGAATTCTTGTAAGTGTATCTATCATTTATATTTGTGATCATGTAGCTGCCGCTCTGCAGCATCATTAAAGAAGATCCTCCCATGTATTTCTAGCTCAGGAAAAGATCAAAATTCTAAGTGTAGTTTCTACTGAATGTGTCTCACTTTCACACTATTATTAAGTCAAAAAAATTATAAGTCAAATCATAAGTTGGTTTTATACTGTGCAGTGTGTATAAAAATCTAATTATAATTGTGTTACTGCTGGTGAATTAATGTGTACAAAGATAGGGTTTTGTGTTGGCTGCATTAATTAGCTTTAGTTTTTGTATTACCATAAGTAGGAGGGCTACAGGATGGGGTGGTAGAAGATAAGATTTTCCCAGTCACCATCTCTTTTAAGCTGTGTGACCTTGGGGGAATCACTTAGCTTCTCTGACCTTTTGTTTCCTTAACTTTAAAATGAAGATGATGATGTCTATAACACATGGAGGTTGCAGGTGACTAAATATTGAAGGCAAAGATGCTAACCTAGTGCTTGGAATATAAAATACACTTAGTGACTCTTAACCATGTCCTACCTCCTATTCTCTTGGTGTATTTGGAAGCAATTACACAATTTCCTTCCTATTCCTTTTATAATTCAGTCTTTTTTTATTAATTCAGACAAGCCCTTTTTTTCAATGGGCTTGAACTGGGGAGATTTACTGACTTGTTCAAGTTTTTACAAGAACCCAGATGCTCAGCAATTTCTTCACCTCTAGCTTATTTGACATTTTTTAATTACAATACATGTGTAGTGGCAGAAGGTCTCAACATAGATGCTCTTCTCAGAAAATACTTGGCCAGTTTCCTTGGGTAAACTGTAGCCATGAAGGCAATATAGAATTCTGACTTGACTACTGTACTAGGAGTCAGGAAACCTGAAGGTGATTTCTGACTTTGCTGATGACTCCCTTTCTAATCAAAGCTCAGCCTTGCTGTGCCTTTGTATTTTTGGAAAAGGTCATCTTTCTCTGTGACTTTTGGAGTAGATTGAGGTTTATAAAGGACTTTGAACTCACTTAAGAAAGACAAACATAAACATATAAAATTTTATTACCCTTAAAAACAATTCTCTGTACTTGTTAAAGGGAGGTCTTGCTTTATCAGTACCAGTTGACCTGTCTGGAGTTAGGAAGTTGATGAAGCTCTGATTAAGGTTTTATGAGGCAATCTGTAACCTCGAGCAGGGTTCACTAGGGTCCCTTCCTATTTCCTCATTCCATATTTCTTATTGCAAATTAATTCAGTACTCTCAGGAAACACTGCCCTTTTTAATCCAATGGAAAAAAAATCCACATGCCTACTCTGTGAAGACATCCATTTTTGAATAATTCTGCACACCAGAACCTACCAGTAGGACAGAATAATGAAAGCTATTTCAAAGATGTATTAACTACTAATGCTGTGGAATGTCCTAGAAGAATCAAATAATTCAGTGACCCAATTGTCCAAAGAACTAATGACATGGCAGAAATAAAGAAATTGACCACTTCCTCATTGGAAAGATGAAGATTTATTTCTCATTTGCCAGTATTCTCATCTAACCTATCACCCAAAGGGCAGACAGTGGTACCATAGGCTAGAATACCTTTGATATTTGATGTGATGATAATCTCTGACTCACGTGTATATATTTTTGAAAAGGTAAATCTGAAGTGATGAAATTCTAGAATGCTCTTCCTTCGGAGGCACTGCAGAAATGTCGTCTCAGAGAGCTTGGGCAGAATTTTCCACTTAAGATGAGGAGGGAGAAGCTTGCTCAAGATAGGTAAATTATTTCTGACCTTCATAATGCTGAGCACTGCAATTAACCCTAATGCTGGAACAAGAAAGGGAGAGGACTTCCAAAAGGGAGCAGTGATTTTAAAAGGGGGAGAAGAGGACGTCTAATTGAAGGATCTGAAAGATATGGGTGTTTAGGAGGAAAGTTGAGAAGATTATATTTATAAAGCACTTATTTTATATCAGGACCTGTGCTAGGCACATGGGATTCAGTAGAAAACAAGTTTGGATATTATTTTTTTCACTCATATTTCATACATTCTAGTTAAGGGGGACAGACTGCCAGGAGTTACAAGTCTGTGATAAGATGTTGAATGGAAGAGTTTTTTCTTATTCGAGAAATCTGGCTAGCATCCAAGTTTGAGAACTGGAGGGGCAAATACCCCTCATTTTAACAACAGCTCCAGGAGGGGTCAAGAGTTAGCATCGGACTTCTTTGTCCCCTAGGACGGCTGCAAAACCTGCCCCACCAACTCATCCCACTATATATAAGATGGCATCACCGACTCAACAGACATGAGTTTGAGCAAACTCTGGGAGATAATGAAAGGCAGGAAGCCTGGTGTGCTGCAGCCCATGGGACTGCTAAGAGAGGGACATGACTTAACGACCGAACAACAAATCAATAAGGACAGAACTGGGGAGGGAAGGAGAGGTGGGGATTCTTGGCCTGTGGTGAATGTACTGCCCAGGTAAGAGGCTTTTCCTTCCCTCCCAGTGGAGGACAGTGAGGAATAAATCTTGTCTACAAAGCAGGTGGACACTAGTGTGACTTATGCATGAAGGGGTGGGAGGCATCCCACTTTCTGGCTCAGATATCTAATTTAGGCCACAGATTTGCTGATTCATTTTTATTAGTTGGCTTATTTATTCATTTATTCAAACTAAAAATTTACTTGAAGACCTAATATGTACCTGCTAGGTATTGTTTTCAAGCCCTGAAAATACTGAGGTGAGCAAAGCAAAATCTCTAACCTCATGCATGAAGATTACTTTTTGTCTGTTTGTTTACTGGTTGGGTGTGTGTGTTTTCTGGAGATGGAAAAGAAACACTTAGATACTATCTGAGGCAGTGACCACTGCTATAAAGAAAACCAGAGCGGAGTGAGAGAAGGGGATGATTGGCATCTAATGGGCGTGGCTGGGGAAGACATCCTGATGAGATGAGGTTGGCACAGAGTCTAAGGAAGTACGCCTAAGAGCCCTGCAGGTGCTGGAAGGGCATGGGGCAGATGCAGGAAGGGCCTGAGGTAAGCCCGGGCTGGGTGTGTTTGAGGAGCTGACAGGACAATGAAAAGGCCAGTGTAGCAGGAGCAAAGTTGGGGTGGGGTGGGGTGGGGTGGTGGTGAGCTGGTTGTACAACTGATGAAGCTGAATCACTCCATCCTGTAAGCCTCTGCAAAGAATCTGCCTTCTACTTGGAAGGAGAAGGGAAGCAGCCTCACGAGGCTTTCGAGCACAGGGGTGATATATGTGATCGAACTCCCATTATCACAGGATTATCCCACTTATTTTGTGAAGATGGTCTATAGTGGCCAATGGCTGCAGTTAGAAGCCTGTTAGAAGGGAAAGAGTCTAGGAGAGAGACAAAAGCTTGGCCATGATGTTGACCAGCTTTGGTGCCTATCTCTTCTTGTGGTAGCTTTTTCTGGTTTTGGTATAGGGTGATGGTGGCTGCATAGAATGAGCTTGGGAGTGCCCCTTCCTCTGCAGTTTTTTGAGAAGAGTTTCAGAAGGATGGATATTAACTCTTCTCTAAATGTTTGATAGAATTCACTAGGGAAGCCATCTGGTCTTGGACTTTGGTTAGCTGGGAGGTGTTTAAAGATTCAATTCCAGAATTTGTAATTGGTCCTTTCATATTTTTTTATTTCTCCCTGGTTCAGTCTTGGGAGATGTCCAAATTCTTCAAGAAGAACTATGTTGTCTGGGTTGTCCATTTTATTGGCGTATAGTTGCTTGTAGTAGTTTCATACGGTCCTCTGAATTTCTGTGGTGTCAATAGCGAGGTCTCCTTTTTTGTTTCTGATTTTATTGATTTGGGACCACTCTTTTTTTCTTCATGAGTCTAACTAAAGTTCTATCAGTTTTATTTATCTTTTCAAAGAACTAGCTTTTAATTATTTTTAAAATTTTCATTTATGTATTTATTTTTTTCAGGGTCTCCACTGCTGCATGGGCTTTTCTAGAGTTGCACTGCACGGGCTTCTCATTGTGCTGGCTTCTCTTGTTGCAGAACCCAGGCTCTAGGGCACGTGGACTTCAGTAGCTGTGGCTTCCAGGCTCCAGAGCACAGGCTCAATAGTGGTGGCACACCATGTTAGTTGTTCCACAGCATGTAGGATCTTCCCGGATCAGGGGTTGAACCTGTGTCTCCTGCATTGGCAGGCAGATTCTTTACCAACCACTGTGCCACCAAAGAACTAGCTTCTAGTTTCACTGGACTTATCTACTTTATTTATTTATGCTCTGATTTTCATAGTTTCTTTCCCTCTCCTTTCCTGCTTTGTTTTGTTTCAATTCTTCTTTCTATAGCTATTTTAGGTGTAAGTTTAGGTTATTTATTTGAGATTTTCCTTGTTTCCTGATGTGAGCTTGTATTGCTATAAACTTCCCTCAGAACTTCGATCGCTATGTCCCATAGGGTTTGGATTGTCGTATTTTTGTCTTCATTTGTCTCTAGGTATTTTTTCATTTTCTTCTTTATTTCTTCAGTGACCCTTTGGTGGCTCAGAGGCATATTGTTTAGCCTCTGTGAGTTTGTATTTTTTTCATTTTTTTTTCTTTTAGTTGATTTCTAATCTCATAGTGTAGTCAGAAAAGATGCTTGATATGATTTCAATTTTCTTAAATCTAACAAGGTCTGCTTTGTGGCCCAAGATAGGATCTCTCCTGGAGAATGTTTCATGTGTACTTGAAAAAAAAATGTGTATTTTCCTGCTTTGGGGCAGAATGTCCTATAAATATCAATTAAGTCTATCTGGCCTAATATTTCATTTAAGATCTGTGTTTCCTTATCAATTTTCTGTCCGAATAATCTGTCCATTGATATGTGTCATTTTAACGTCCTCCACTATTACTGTTTTATTGTCTATTTCTCCTTTTATGTCTGTTAACATCTGCTTTACATATTGAGGTGCTTCCATGTTGGATACAATTGATACATCTTACAATTTACAATTGATACATCTTTTTCCTGGATTGATCCCATGATTGTTATGCAGTAAACTTCATCTCTTGTTACAGTCTTTATTTTAAAGTCTATTTTGTTTCATATAAGTAATGCTACTCTAGCTTTCTTTTGATTTCCATTTGCATGGAATACCTTTTTCCATTTCCTTAATTTCAGTGTATAGACCTGTAGTGGATCTCTTGTAGACAACGTATATAGGAGTCTTTTTTCTGTATCTATTCAGTCAGTATATATCCTTTGGTTGGTGCATTCGACCTGTTTAAATTTAAAGTAATTATCAATATGTATGTTCTTATCACCATTTTGTTAATTTTTTATTAATCTTATTGGAGTATAGTTGCTTTATAATGTTGTGTTAGTGTCCACTGTACTGCAAAATGAATCAGCTATGTTTACATATGTCCCCTCTTTTTTCAGGGGGATTTCGTTTCCATTTAGCTCACCACATAACATTGAGTAGAGTTCCCTATGTTGTATGGTGGATTCTCATTAATTAGCCATTTTATACATGGTAACATTAGTGTATATATGTCCATTGCAATCACCCATTCATTCCAACCCGCTTTGTCCTTGGTATCCACACATTTTTGCTCCGTGTCTGTGTCTCTATTTCTGTTTTTCAGGTAAGATCATCTACCATTTTTCTAGATTCTACATATATGCATTAATATATTATTTATTTCCTTTCTGACTTACTTTACTCCATATGACACTCTACCTACATCTCTGTAATTAGCATAATTCCATTCCTTTTTATGACTGAATAATATTCCTCCATGTGTGTGTGTATGTACACACACATACATGCATATACCATATCTTCTTTATCCATTCCTTGACTGATGAGCATTTAGTTGCTTCCAATCTTGGCTATTGTAAATAGTGCTGCAATGAACACTGAGGTGCAAATATCTTTTTAAATTATAGCTTTCTCTGTATAAATGCCAAAGAGTGGGACTGCTGGATCATATGGTAGTTTTATTTTTAGTTTTTTAAGAAGCCTCTATACTGTTACCCATGGTGACCATATCAAACTGTATTCCCACTGAGTGTAAGAGGGTTTCTTTTTCTCCATACCCTCTGCAGCATTTATTGTTTGTAGATTTTTTGACACAGTTCTAACTGGTGTGAGGTGATATTCACTGTAGTTTTCATTTGCATTTCTATAATAATTATATGGTGAGCATCTTTTCATGTGATTGTTGGCTGTCTGTGTGTCTTCTTTGGAGAAATGTTTATTTAGTTATTCTGCCCACTTTATGATTTTTTTATGTTGAGCTGCATGGGCTGTCTGTATATTTTGGAGATTAATCACTTGTCAGTTGCTTTGTTTACAAATATTTTCTCCCATTCTGAGGGTTGTTTTTTTGTCTTATGTATGATTCCCTTTGCTGTTAAAAGCTTTAAGTTTAATTAGGTCCTATTTGTTTATGGGACCTAAGATGGGTCAAACCAAATCTTGCAGTGATTTATGTCAAAGAGTGTTCTGCCTATGTTTTCCTCTAGGAGTATTTTTATTGTGCTTTGTTTAGTCACTAAGTCATGTCCAACTTTCAGCAACCTCATAGACTGTAGCCCACCAGGCTTCCCTGTCCTTCACTATCTTCTGGAGTTCTTATATCTTCTTCTTGGATTGATCCTGTGATCATTATATACCACCCTTCCTTGTCTCTTATAATAATCTTTATTTTAAAATCTATTTTGTCTGATATGAATATTGATACTCCAGCTTTCCTTTGATTTCAATTTGCATGGAATATCTTTTTCCAGCTCCTCACTGTCTGTCTTTTCGTGTCCCTTGGTCTGAAGTGGGTCTTTTGTAGACAGCATAGGTATGGGTCTTGTTTTTGTATTCATTCAGCCAGTCTGTGCCTTTTAGTTGGAGCATTTAGTCCATTTACATTTAAAGCAATTATTAATATGTATGTTCCTATTACTGTTTTCTTAATTGTTTGGGGTTAGTTTTTGTAGGTCATTTTCTTCTCTTGTGTTTCCTGCCTATATAAATTCCTTTAGTATTTGTTGTAAAGCTGGTTTGGTGATGTTGAATTCTCCTAGCTTTTGCTTGTCTGTAAAGCTTTGATTTCTCCATTGAATCTGAATGAGATCCTTGCTAGGAGAGTAATCATGGTTGTAGGCTTTTCCCTTTCATCCTTTTAAATATTTATTGCCACTCTCTTCTGGCCTGAAGATTTTCTGCTGAAGAATCAGCTGATAACCTCATGGAGATTTCTGTGTATGTTGTTTTTCCTTTTGTTGCTTTAATATTTTCTCTTTATATTTAAATTTTGTTAATTTGATTGCTATGCATATGTCTCAGTTATTGTATTCTTCATCTCTGGTTGGTTGTTTTTTGTATTTTCTAACTCTTTTTTAAATATTTCTTGTAACTCTTCACTCTACACATCCATTCTTTTTCTGAATTCTTGGATCATCTTTATGATAATGAATCTGAACTCTTGGGTAGATTGCCTATCTCCACTTCACTTAGTTGTTCTTCTGGGGTTTCATCTTGTTCCTTCATCAAGAACATGTTTTTCTGCTGTCTAATTTTGTCTAAATTTCTACTAGTAATTTTTATGCATGTTGAACGTTAGTTATATTTCTCAGCCTTGGAGAAATGATAGCTGTTCCACAGGTAGTTGTGATTTTGGTGTGCTCATGAGAGGAGGTGGGCACACAGTCCTTCGACTCTGCCATCTTGTCCAGGAATCCTATAATTCTTTTAAGTTGTCTCTTTTGCAGAAATGATATGCATCCAAATTTTAAGCTTCTCTCTCCAGAAGTTCCATAACATTAGACAAGTTCTTTAATCTGGAAATCCATTTGCCTGGCATTTCCTAGGCCCCATCACTGCTACCCCCAAATTCCTTTATACTGCAGACTTTTAAAGTCGGGGCCTATTTGAACAGAAAACAAGATAAATGAAGGGTTGATGGAAGGAAAGCAGATGACGTGCCTGATATTTGGTGGTGTCTGTTCTTGCCTGGAGAATCCCAGGGATGGGGGAGCCTGGTGGGCTGCCGTCTATGGGGTCACACAGAGTCAGACATGACTGAAGTGACTTAGGAGCAGCAGCAGCAGATCTACATGTGTCCCTGACATGGACACAGCAAAGCTTAGTTGAGACTAAACACCACCAAACTCTACTCCCAGAAAGATCAACTGGTGGGTCAGAAAGCCTCAGAGGCTGTTGGCTGGAGGTAAACACTGGCCACTGCTGGCAACTACGGTGACAGAAGACCAGTTAAGACGTTTTTGGGCTGTGTGGCTAGGAAGCTGTCTCTGGCCACTTAAGACATTCAAATAGATATTCCACGAGAGAGCTGGCATTTCAAGTCAGACCACACAGAAGATATGGGCAGCCACTTAGCATGAGCCAGAGAGGCAGAGATTATCAGCAAGGATACTGTCAAAGCTGTGACTGCTGCATAAAGACACTCCGCGCTCTGTCCACATCTCAGGAAGAGCTGGCTCCCATGGGAAAGAGAAGGGAAGTGTGGAATCAGTTCCAAGACGGCCATGCCAAGGAGAACTGGTCCGAGTGTCAATGCCCTAAATGTCTGTACAGGTATGGGACCTGCCTAGGAGAGCATCCTTAGACTAGAGAGGAGATTCAATGGAGCCAGGTGGGTAAATGATATTTACACCCCTGGATGGAGTTGGTGGTCTAATCTGGTAATAAATATGGTGAAGGGATTCCTGGGTACTCTGTGGTGTAGTTCAAGTAATCCTTTCTACTCTGGACATTTGGAGGAACTTTCTTGAGAAATTTGCACTTACCATCATAGAACATAGTAAATGTTGCTCAAGCAAAAGGATATACAGGACCGTTTCTGAGAGAGTCTAGGTCAAGGAACTGGGGGAAAGAAGACCTCGGGCAAGTCACAATCAGCTACAAAGACTGCATGACCACAAAGGAACTAAGAATAATCTTATTTGAAAATGTCATCTTCCTGCCTTTTCTTCTCCTGTTTTACATAAGGAGAGTTGGCGGTGGTTTGAGTCCTCTCTTTCTCTCTCCACTCTCTGTCTCTCTTTTTTTGGTCAGTCTAGCTACATATCTGTCATTTTGTTGGCAGTTATTAACTTTGCAATTTAATCTCTAGATTACAAAATTCCAGATTGTGCCTGAACTAGAAGCTGAATTAGTATCTGTTAGATGCAGATGTGGGAATGCATAGGATTTGCACCTTCTCTTTTGGGGAAGACAGAATATTTTCATGTTAACTGCAATAGTTACATGCTGACAGGGGATGCATGATGTTGTGAATATTATTATTATATGGAAGTTTAATCATGATGAGAATGCTGCTAGCTAGACAAAGGGGTAGACTATTCTGGTTATTTATGGGAAACTGATACTCTTCTCCTCCCTTTAGTCAATTTCTTTTCCTTTTTTTTCCGCTTCTTTTGGAGCTTCTGAGGCAGGACAGGTCCAGCACACAGCATGGCAGAGTGTGTCTTGACTCATGGCACTCTGAATGGAAGGTAACTTGGGGGTCAGAGGTCTCCTCCATCTTCTGTGTGAGTGTGGCTCCTGGCTTATTTCATTTAATCCTTCTCTAATGCTCTTCCTTTCTTTATAGAGACTTGAGTCTCTAACATATAATTTTCCAAGAATTGTGAGTTGAATTGTGTCCTCCCCAAAAATGTATTTAAGTCCTAATCTCCCAATACCTATCAGTGTGACCTTATTTGGAAATATGGTCTTTGCCATATAACTAAATGTAGATGAGATCATACTGGATTTGGTGGGCATGACTCCAGTGGTGTCCTTATAAAGAGAAAGATTTAGAGACAAATACATACCAGAATAAAGGCGTACACGTGATGACAAAGTCAGAGACAGCAGTGATAGAGCTACAAGCCAAGTAAAGCTGAGGACTGCCAGTAACCAGCAGGAGCTGGACAAGATAAGAGCCTTCAAAGAGAGCATGGTTCTGCCAGCACCTTGATTTCACATTTCTAGCCTTTGAAAACTATGGAAAGGTTACATTTCTGTCTGAAGAAAAAAAAAATTGAATTTGCTTTATAATATTTCTAAATCCTCTTCTTGTTCCCCAGGTGGTTTTGTGATAGAAGCAGGATTGACTTGGATATTTAGGTCCCCTTACCTGGTTTAACTTAGGTTGGAGCCTGTTTTATAAGACTTGAATTATGCTTTTCAGCCTCTAACATGCTGTAACCTGGCTTGATATCAGTTCACTCTTCAAATATACGTTCAGTTTTCAAACTAATGCTTAGCCACTATGATGTATAGAAATTTAAATGAAAAGATTAAAATGGTTAAAAGTTGTTTTTAAAAAGTCATCTACACCTTGTGAAAATGAAAGTGTTCGTCATGAAGTCATGTCCAACTCTTTGCAACCCCATGGACTGTAGCCCTCCACACACTCTGCCCATGGAATTCTTCAGGCAAGATTACTGGAGTGGACAGACATTCCCTTCTTCAGGAGATCTTCCTGACTCTGGGATCGAACCCTTGTCTTCTGCATTGCAGGCAGATTCTTTACCACCTGAACAACCAGGGAAGCCCCATAGGGCTTAACAAATGGCTGGTAAATATGTTTGACTTTAGACAAGAAGTTCAAATCTCCTTGTTTAAGATTTGCGCCAGTTCAGAGAGTAGCTTCCTTATGACTCCAAATAGACTGAACACAACCCTTTAAAGGAATCTGTTGCATGTATACAATATTATCTCTAAGTTAAAATTACCTATGTAGTTTTCTATATTTGCATGAATCTCTGAATGATCTGGCATATTCACTAAATCCAATTTGATCCAGTTGGATTTTATATAGGTTAACACAAATTTTACTTCTTTCAACAGTAATGGTTAAAATTGTCCATTGTGATGGTGAACTTAAGATGGGAGTTTATACCAGTGTATCTACCATGATAGAGTATGTACATGAAAAGTGAGAAAGAATGGGTCCAAAAAAAAGTGTCTGCCTATCCTAGGAAAATTAAAGGAAGATTTTAAAGAGGATTAAATGCTAAAGGATTATTATTGATAGGTTTTGAAAATATTTCAGAGATGACACTATGGATTTGCCAGTGGTTTAAGATTCTCTTGTGCCTACTGTTGCGGAGCTACTTGGAGAAGAGAAAAAGGATGTGGGGATGGAGGGGACCCCAAAGCAATTTGTACATCAGAGAATGAGTGTTGGGGGACCCTCCCTTTTTTCTGGGTGCCTATTGACTAGAATACCAGATAGTCTTTAGGGACCAAAAGAAGGTTGGAAACAAGTGTTGGTATTGAGAACATGTGGGAGAATGTAAGTTTTCTGTCCACCTGTCTTTCCCCAGGGGCTTCCCTGATGGCTCAGATGGTAAAGAAGCCGCCTGCAACACAGGAGACCTGGGTTTGATCCCTGGGTTGGGAAGATCTCCTGGAGGAGGGCATGGCAACCCACTCCAGTATTCTTGCCTGGAGAATCCCCATGTACAGAGGAGCCTGGCAGGCTATAGTCCATGGGGTCACAAATAGTCAGACACCTGGGGGCTGATCACCCATTGTGCCCATGAGAAAGCATCTGTACATGAGTGAGTGAACTTTGTGTATTATAATTTGTGATTTGCATTTTTTCATAATCAGAGTCCTGTGTCCACAATATATTTGGGAGGTGGAGGGCTGTGGGGCACTGTTAAAAAATAAGCCAGAGGCATGAAAATTCTTTAATCCTGAGCAAGGTTCCTGGCCTTGAAATAATGGCATATGGACTATCTAAAAAGTTCATTTGTATTTTCTGTAACATCTTGCAGAATACCCCAAAACAACCTCTTTGGCCAACCCAATACTCTTTTCTGACCAAATCACAAGGGACACATTTATTCTGTCCCTTTAGAGCCCAGAATAGATTTTGAGTAGCCACATCTTAGCTTCTATTCCCTGGGGCCTACTCTGATCACTGAATTCTCAAGGAGCAAAGAAACTTTACAAGCAGAGGGGACCTCTAGTCTAGAGACAGTAGTCACAGTTCCTTTCCTCTAAGATCCTGGGCTGTAAAGTCTTTGTTCATGTGTTTGTAAAATGCTATTGGTAGTTTCAATTAGTAGTTACTGAGGGAACTTTAGAAATAAATCCAAGTTTAACAAGTGCTTATAATATCTAAAAATAATTTAATGGAAACAAAGATGCAGAGATTTATATACATTGTTTTCAAAATGAAAACAAATTATAAGCTACAAATTAAATGATAGCATTTTAGATTTAAAAATTGTAGCACTAAAGAAACTATAAGATATTCATAGTTATTTTTTTGGAGTCAAAAAACTACAAAGATATACAACAAAAGTTTCCTCTTTAGGTGGCTTCACAAACACTTCACAAACATATTTTAATAGTATTATTGTCCAATCCCTTTACTTTTGCTAATGTGTAGATTTAAATATACTCAAAGAGGGTGTTTTATTCCAAAATTTATTTATCTGTCCACAATCCTGTTTCTTCCTTCCAAAGCTGCATATCACATCTTATTTAATATTTCAATTTTTAATTTCCATCCACACCTAAAATCCTGGAGAAGGAAATGGCAATTCATTCCAGATTTCTTGCCTGGAGAATCCTATGGACAGAGGAGGCTGGAGGGCTACAGTCCATAGGGTTGCAAAGAGTCGGACATGACTGAAACAACTTAGCATGCATGCACACCTAAAATCAGTGTGTTAAAAATTTATGACCGTTATGCTTTATTTCAAGATATAGTACAATCATTCACTTTCAAGATAGGAATCTCAATATCTTTGTTTATTTATTTCCCCCTAATATGATTTATTACAGGATATCAAATATAGTTTCCTGTGCTATACTATAGGACCTTGTTTATCCATTCTATATATAATAGGTCATATGTTCTAGTCCCAAATTCCCAATTCATCCCTCTCTGACCCTCCCTCAACTTCGACAAGAAGGCTATTCTTTATGTAGGTGAGTTTGTTTCTGTGTTGTAGATAAGTTCATTTCTGTCATATTTTAGATTCTACATATAAGTGATAGCATATGAAATTTGTCTATTTATGAGTTAATTCACTTAGTATGATAATCTCTAGGTCCATCCATATTGCTGCAAATGGCAGTATTTCATTCTTTTTTATGGCTGAGTAATATTCTACTGTCTGTGCATGTATACATCTTTATTCCTTCATTTCTTGATGGACAGTTAGGTTCTTTCTAAGTCTTGGCTATTTTAAACTGTGCTGCTGTGAACATAAGGGCGTAGGGGAGCATGCATCTTTTTGTTTTTTGGGGGGGTTTGTTTTGTTTTTTGCTTTTCCGTATGCTAGATTACCAATTTATTACATATAAAGTGCTATTTAAGGATGAAAACCAACAATCAGATGAAGAGATACATAGGACAAAGTCTGAAATGAGCAATCTGATGGCCTCATAGGTCTTTTTTAATTAGAGCTTTCACCAGATATATGCCTACTGGTTGCTGTATCATATGGCAACTCTATTTTTAGCTTTTTGAGAAAACTCCATATTATTTTTCATGGTGGTGGCACCAATTTACATTCCCATCAAGGGTAGGAGTGTTTTCTTTTCTGTAGACCCTCTACAGCATTTGCTGTTTGTAGACTATTTAATGATGGCCATTCTGACCATGGTGAGGTGGTACCTCATTTAGTTTAGTTTTGTCTTGTTTTTTTTTTTCCAGAGAAAATTTTATTTATTTTTTTTTATATGAAAAGTAAAATGTTTTTATTTTTTTTAATACCACCAACACAAGAAACCTTTTAATTAACTTGTCTTCCAATTTTAGTGTTAAGAGGCTTTAAAGAAAAATTTTCTTTTTTTTTTTTTTTTTACATTTCAGTGGGTTTTGTCATACATTGATATGAATCAGCCATTTAGTTTTGACTTGCATTTCTCTAATAATTATTGATGTCAAGCTCCTTAACACTTGCCTATTGGCCAGCTGTATATTGTCTTTGTAGAAATGTCTATTTAGGTATTCTGCCTAATTTTTGGTTGGTATGTTTGTATTTGTTTTTGATTTGTATGAGCTATTTATATACTTGGATATAAGTCCTTGTTGGTCGTATGGTTTGCAAATATTTTCTATAATTCTATAGATTGTCTTCTCATTTTGTTTTTCATGTCCTTTGCTGTGCAAAAGATTTTTAGTTTGATTCACTCTCATTTATGTTTTCTTTTCTCTTTCCTTGGGAGACTGACCTTAGAAATATTGCTATGACTTATGTAAGAGAATGTTTTGTCTATGTCCTCTTCTAGAACTTTCATGGTGTCATGTCTTATATTTAAGTCTTTAAGCATTTTGAGTTTAAATGTGTGTGTAGTGTGAGGGTGAGTTCTAACTTTATTGATTTCCATGTGGCTGCCCAGCTTTCCCAACACCACTTGCTGAAGAAAATGTGTTTTCAATGCTTTATATATTCTGATCTCCCTTGTTGAAGATTAATTGACCATAGGTTTTCAGTGTGATTCTTGACTTGTTGGTGTTTCTTACTTACTGCACCCAAGTAGTGAACAGCCTACTTTGGCTAGAATTTAGCTATGGTCATAATCTTGTCCAACAATCATTTCTCACCATTACCACTAGAAAAATCTAAACCCTAGTTCCCACATCTGATTTTGTCCTCCTGAAATTAAATCTCAATACTAAGTAACATTTTCAATAAACTCATTTTAAAAGTCACCTATCTGCTTTCACCTTCTCTTATTGTATATAAAGAATATCGGTGGTTGTTGGAGTCATGTCTCTCTCTTTTGATTGTCCAATCTTGCTACACATCTGTTGATGTTGTTGGCAATTGTTAACTTTACAGCTTAATCTTTAGATTACAAAATATACAGGTGGGATTGTGGCTTCATTAGGTGGGGGATTACTATCTCCTAGATATGGATTTGGTAATTGATAAGATTTTTCACATTCTCTTTTTGGGAAGAAGGTGAGGTTATCTTCATCTTAATAGTGATAGTTGCATTCTGGAGTCAGGTGCATGATGTTGCTACTGCTCTAATCATATCAAAGTTTAATCATGGTGAGGATGGTGCTAAAGAGCAAAAAGGTAGATTATTTTGATTGTTTATGGGAAACTGATAGGAAATTGACTAAAGAGAGGAGAAGATTTTTTCCTGTTTCTGATGGAGTTCCTGAGGGAGAGCTGCAGCAAACACTGGTAGAATGTGTCCAGCATTCATGGAGCTCTGATTGGTAGGTTTCTTTGGGCTCCTGGGCTCCTGCATCTTCTGTGTGAGTGTGGCTCCTGGCTGACTTCATTTATTTCTTCTCAGTGCTCCTTCTTTCTTTATATAGATCTGAGCTTCTGACCTATATAATTTTCCAAGTTTGTAAGTTGAATTGTGTCCCCTCAAAAGATGTATTTAAGTCTTAATCTCCCCAAACCTGTGAATGTGACTTATTTTTAAAGATGGTCTATGAAGATGTAATCAAATTTAGATGAGGTCATACTGGGTTAGGTGGGCAGTAACTCCAATGACTGTTGTCCTTATACTGAGAGAGAGATTTGGATACACATAGACACACTAGTGTGAAGGAGGCCATGTGATGATAAAGGCAGAGACTGGAGTGATGCAGCTACAAGCCAAGAGAAGCTGAGGATTGCCAGAAGCTGAACAAGACAAGTCTTCAAAGACAACATGGCCCTGCCAATACCTTGGAAATACTATGGAAAACTTATGGAAATACTATGCAAAAATTACATTTCTGTTTTAGGGGGAAAATAGAATTTACTTCATAATTTTTTAAAACTGTCCCTTCTGATCCACAAGTGGTATTGCAGTAGAAGCCAGGATGTACTTGGACACCTGGATCCCTGTATCTAGTTTAGCTTAAGTTGGAGCCTGTCTTATGAGAACTAACTTGTGCTTTTCACCCTCTAATGTACTGGAACCTGACTTGGTATCAGTTCACTCTTCAAATGTATGTTTAATATTCAAATAAATGCTTAATCACTGTGATGTTTAGAAATTTAAATGAAAAATATTAAAATGGTTTAAAGTTTTTTTTTAAAGTCTTTCATCATAGGGCTTAACAAATGGCTGGTAAATGTGTCTGATCTCCTGAGGCAAGATTCAAGTTTCCTTATTTAATATTTGCACCAATTCAGACAGTATCTTCCTTATGACTCCAAACACTCTGAATACAATCCTTTAAAAAAAAACTTGTGGCATGTATATAAGTTAACCATTTAATTTTCTCTATTTGGATGAATCTCAGAATGTACTTGGAATATTTGCTAAATCCACTTTGATACATGGCATTGTGTTCTAGGTGACTGGGTTATGTTTTAGACTTCACACATGTTTTACCTCTGTTGATGGTAATGGTGGTTAAAGCAATCCATGGTGATGGCAAAATTACAATGGGACTTTACAGCAGTACATCCACCAAGATAGATTATGTAGGTGAAAAATGAGAAAGAATGGGTCTCAGAAAGGTCTACATCTCCCTGAAAAATTAAGGAGAGATTTTAAAAAAAGATTATATGCAGAAGGATTACCACTAATATGTTTTGAAAACGCTTCAGAGATAACACTGTGGATTTGGCAGTAGTTTAAGGCTATCATGTGCCTACTGTTGAGGGGCTCTTTGGAGAAGAGAGAGAGGAAATGAGGAGGGAAGGAGATCCCAAAGGAATTTTTTATGACAGAGAATGAGGATTGGCGGCAGCTCCCTGTCTTGTGGGGACCTATAAACTAGAAAACCAAACAGTCTTTAAGGGACCAAGGGAAGCCTGGTATTGAGAACTGACAGAAAATGTGAACCTTCTTTCCACCTGTCTTTTCCCAGAGGTTTCTGCTCACCCATTATGCCCATGAGAAAGGATGTGTGCACAAGTGAGGGAACTGTTTGTATTACAGTTTATGGTTTGCATTTTTCAAAATCAAAGTCCTGTGTCCACATTAGACTTTGGACTTGGAGGAGTGAGTGGTGCTGTTATAAAATGAGCCAGTGGCATGAAAATTACTTAGTCCTGATCAGGGTTCCTGGCCTTGAAATACTCTGATCTGACCCAAGTTCCAGACTAAATCTCAAGGGTCACATTGATCTTGTCCCTTTAGAAGCCAAACAGGTTTAGAGTAGCCACATTCTTCCTTCTTCTCCCTAGGTTCCTACTAGAATCAATAAGGAATTTTAGAAGCAAAGGTGACCTCTACTCTAAAGACAGTGGTCACAGGTCCTCTCTTCAAATATCCTGGGCTTAAAAGTCTTTGCTCCATGTGTTTGTGAAAAACCATTGGTAGTTTCAGTTAGTAAAGTAGCTACGGAGAGAATCTTGTAATATCCATATCTTTAACAAATATTTATAACACTTAAAATAATTTAATGGAAATAAAATATGCAGAGACTTCTATACAGTATTTTCAAAATGAAAACAAAATATATGCTATAAATGAAATGATACCATATTAGATTTAAAATTGTAGTGCTTAGGAAACTAATTTGCTATTCATAGTCTTATGGGGGAAAAGCTACTAAAATATAAAATAGAAGATTTCACTTAGGTGGCTTCTTAAAGCACTGTAATACTTTAATAATGTTGATTTCTAATCCCTTTACTTTTGCTAATATGTAGATTTAAATATATTCAAAACTGATATTTTATTCCAAAATTTATATCTCCAAACGCAATCCCACTTCTTCCCTCCAAAACTGCATATAACTTTCTATTTAATATTTCAGTTTGTATGTTCCACTCACACCTAAAACTCATGTCTTAAAAACTGACCACCATTATGCTTTATTTTAAGATACAGTACAATCATTCACTTTTAAGACAGGAATCTCAAAGTCTTTATTTTTTATTTATTTATTTTTCTAGTATGATTCACACAGGTTATTTAATATAGTCTGCTGTGGTATACATTAGGAATTTGCTGTTTATTCATTCTATATATAATAGTTCACATCTGCTAGTCTCAATTTCCCAATCCATCCCTCTCCCATCTTTCCTTCAGCCCTTTATAGCCACAAGGCTGTTTGTTATGTATGTGAATTTGTTTCTGTCTTGTAGACAAGTTTATTTGTGTCATATTTTCGATTCCACAAATAAGTGATATCATGTGCTATTTGCCTTTCCATTTCTGACTTACTTTGCTTAGTATGATAATCTCTAGGTCCATCCATATTGCTTCATATGGCACTATTTCATTCTTTTTATGGCTGAGTAATATTCTATTCTGTGTGTGTGTTTATATAATAGATACACGTATATAATATATACACATACATCTTTAATCATCTGTTGATATACACTTAGGTTACATCCTTGGCTATCATAAACAGTGCTGCTATGAACATAGGGTTGCGTGTATCTTTTTAAATTACAGTTTTCTGTGGATATATGCCCAGGAATGAGTTTGCTAGATCATACCGCAGGTCTATTTTTAGTTTTTTGAGGAACTTCTGTACTATTTTTCTTAGTGGCTATATCAATTTATATTCCAACCCAGTGTAGGAGAATACCCTTTTCTCTGTACCCTCTCTAACTCTCGTTATTTGTGGGCTTTTTAATGATAACTATTCTAACCAGTGCAAAGTGTAGATTTTAGTTGCAATTCTCTAATAATTACTGATGTTGAGCATATTGTCATGTGCTCATTGGCCCTGTATGTCATCTTTAGAGAGAATAGGACTTCCCAGGTGGCTCTGTGATAAAAAAATCTGCCTGCCAAGTAGGAGATGAGGGTTCAGTCCCTGGGGCAGGAAGATCCCCTGGAGAAGGAAATGGCAACCAATTCCAGTATTCCTGCCTGGAAAATCCCATAGACAGAGGAATCTGGCAGGCTACAGTCCATGTGGTCGCAGAAGAGTTGGACTCAACTTAGCGACTAAACAACAACACATATTATCTTTGGAGAAATATCTATTTAGGTGCTCTGTCTATTTTTCTGATTGGGTTGTTTGGTTTTTTGTTGTTGTTATTGTTATTGAGTTGTATGAGCTATTAGCATATTTTGATTATTAAGTCCTTCTTGGGGGTTGTTTGCAATTATTCTCTCTCATCATGTAGATTGTCTTTTCATTTTGCTATGGTTTCCTTTATTGTGTAAAGCTCATTAATTTTAATATGTTTTGGTTATTTTTGCTTTTATTTCTATTTCCTTGGAAGACTGACCTAAGAAAACACTGGTGTGATTTACATCAGAGAATGTTTTGCCCATGTTCTCTTCTAATGGGTGGGTGAGTTCAGTCACTCAGTCATGTCCTACTCTTTGTGACCCCATAGGCTGTAGCCTGCCAGGCTCCTCTGTCCATGGGCTTCTGCAGGAAAGAATACTGGAGTGGGTTGCCCTTTCCTTCTCCAGGGGATCTTCCCGACCCAGGGATCAAATCCACACCTCTTGTGTCTCCTGCATTGGCAGTTAGATTCTTTACCGCTAGTGCCATCTGGGAGTTCAATGGTGCCGTGTCTTATATTGAAGTCTTCAAGCCATCATGTTTATTTTTGTGTGTGGTGTGAGAGTATATTCTACCTTTACTGATTTTCATGTGGCTATTCAACTTTCCCAACATCCCTTGAAGAAGAGATTGTGTTTTCCCTGTTTTATGTATTCTGGCCTCCCTTGTCAAAGACTAATTGACCATAGGTGTTCATTGTCAATCTTGATTCCTTGCTGTTTCTTACTCCCCACAGGCAAGTAACATTCATTCTAATTTTGGTGAGAATTTTGCTATGGTCATAATTTTGGCCAACCACCAGTTCTTGGGACTGCTGTTAGAAAAAATTAAATCCTAGTCCCCACATTCAGTGTTGTCCATTTGAAATTAGATCTCAATTCTAAGAAACATTTTCAATAATCTTTTAAAAGTCATCTTTCTGCTTTCTCCTTCTTCTACTTTGTATAACGAATGTGGGTGGGTGGTTGAGTTGTCCCTTCCCCTCACCTTTTATTGGTCAGTCTAGCTACATGTCTGTCAGTTTTGTTGGTGATTGCTAACTTTATTAATCTTTGATTACAAAATACCCAGGTGGGATTGTAGCTGAACTAGAAGCAGAATTAATATCTCTCTGATATGGATGTGAGGGTAGATAGGGTTTTGCATCTTCTGCTTTGGAGATGAGGGTGAGGATATCTTCATGTTAACTGCAATAATTGCATGCTGGAGGTAGATGCATTACGTTGTTGGTATTCTTACTGTATGGGAATTTAATGATGGTGAGCATACCATTAAGTAGGCAAAGGAGAAGACTATTTTGGTTATTTACAGGAAAACCTGGTAAGAAATTGAGTAAAGAGAAGTCTTTTCTTCCCCCTCTTCTGATGGAGCTTCCGAGGGAAGGTGGTTTCAGCAAATGCTGTGGCAGAGTGTGCCCTGTGTTCATGGAGCTCTGATTGGCAGGTGACTGGGCCTGTGGCCTCCTGCTGCTTCTGTGTGAGTGTGACTCCCGGCTGCATTCATTTTTTCCTCCTCTAATCTCTTCCTTTCTTTATAGGCAATTGAGTTTCTGGCTTATATTGATTCCCAAAGTTGTGATTTCAACCACATTCCCCCCACAGATGTATTTAAGTCTTAATCTCACCATACCTATGAATGTGACTTTATTTGGAAATGTCTTTTTTGTGCATGTAACCTAATTTAGATGAGGTCATACTGGATTAGGCAGGCATGCCTCCAATGACTTATGTCCTTATAAGGAGATGAAGATGTGGAGACACGTAGACACACCAGAGTGAAAGAGGCCATGTGATGACAAAGGCAGAGACAGGAGTGATGAAGCTACAAGCCAAGGAAAGCTGAGGACTGCCAGGAACCAGCAGAAGTTGGACAAGTTAAGAGCCTTCAAAGAGAGCATGGTCCTGACAACACCTTGATTTCAGATTTATAGACTTCAAACACTATGGAAAGATTAAATATATGTCTTAGGGGAAAAAAAAGCTGAATTTTTCTTTACAATTTTTTAGAAGCTCTTAACTGACCCCTAGGTGGTTTGGTAGCAGAGAACAGGATGTAATTGGTCACCTGGATTTCCTTATCTGGTTTAGCTTATATTCAAGCCTGTTTTGCAAGAACTTAACTGTGCTTTTCACCTTTTAACTTACTGTAACCTGATGTAGAATCAGTTCACTCTTCAAATATGTTTATTTTTAAAATAAATTATTATCCCCTGTGATGTTTAGAGATATAAATGAAAATATTAAGATGGTTTTAAGAGTTTTTTAAAAAGTAATTTCTATCAAAGGGCTCAACTGGTTGACAAATGTTTGACCTCTTTAGACATGAAATTCAAGTCTCCTTGTTTAAGATTTGGACCAATTCACAATATCTTTCTTACGAGTCCAAATATTCCAAACACAACCCTTTAAAAAAACCCCATGTCATGTATAGAATTGTTAACCATTTCATTCTTTGTATTTGCATGAATCTCAGAATGATTTAGAATATTCACTAAATCACTTTGATCTAACTGGATTGTGCTCCAGGATATTGGGTTATATTTTAGACTTAACACAGGTTTTCCCTCTATTGATGGTTAACGGTGGTTAAAGTTTCCTTGGTGATGGTAGACTTTAAGATGGGAGTCTATACCAGTGCATCCAACAAGAAAGAGTGTGTAAGTGAAAAATGAGAAAGAATTGGTCTGAAGAAAGGTATGTTTATCCCAGGAAAATTAAGGGAAGATTTTTAAAAGATAAGATGAAGAAGGATTAACATTAAAATATTTTGACACTATTTCAGACAGAACATTGTGGATTAGGCAGTGGTTTAAGGCTGTCTTGTGCCTATTGCTGAGGGGCTACTTGGAGAAGAGAAAAAGAATTTGAGGAGAGAGGGAGACCCCAGTGGAATTTTTATGCCAGAGAATGAGGGCTTAGGGCAGCTCTCTCTCTTGTGGGGGATTTAGTAACTTGAAAACAAGACAGTCTTTAAGGGACCAATAAAAGGTTGGAAAGAAGTGTTGGTACTGAGAACTATGGGAGAATGTGAATCTTCTGTCCATTCGTCTTCCCCAGAGGTGACTGATCTCCAGTTATGCCCATGAGAAAGCATCTGTAGAGGAGTGAATGTTGTATATTAGTTTATAATATGCATTTTTGCACAATTAGAGTTCTTTGTCCACAACACATTTGGGAGGGGGAGGGGCAAATTGTACTATTTCAAAATAAGTCAGAGGCATGAAAATTCTTGAATCCTGAGCAGGGTCCCTGGCCGTGAAATAATAGCATAGGGGTTGGCCAAAATGTTCATTCGCATTTTCTGTCACATCTTATGGAAAACCCTGAATGACCTCTTTGGCCAACCCAATATTCTTTGTTGACTAAACCTCAAGGGACACATTTAATTCACCCCTTTAGAAACCAGAACAGGTTTGAGTAGCCACATCCTCGTTTCTTCCTCCTGCGGTCTTATCCTAATCACTGTTGAGTTTTCTAGGAACAAAGAACCTTACAAACAGAGGTGTCCTCTAGCCTAAAGACAGTGGTCACAAGTCCTCTTCTCTAAAATCCTGGGCTGAAAAGTATTTTCTTCATTTGTAAAATGCCACTGGTAGTTTCAGTTAGTAAAGTAGTTATGGAGAGAACTTTGGAAATATATCCAGAAGGAGAGAAGAAAGCTTTAGTCGCTCAGTTGTGTCTGCCTCTTTGCGACCCCATGGGCAGTAGCCCTCCAGGATGCTCTGTCCCTGGAATTCTCCAGGCAAGAATACTGGAAAGCATTGCCATTCTCTTCTCTGGAGGATCTTCCCCACCCAGGGATCAAACCCAAGTCTCCTGCATTGTAGGCAGATTCTTTACTGATTGAACCACCAGGGGAACCCAGAAATATATCTAAGTCATTAAAAAATCTGGAATAGGAAATAACAACCCACTCAAGTATTCTTGCTTAGGAATTCCTGTGGACAGAGGAGCCTGGTGGGCTACAGTCCATGGGGTCACAAAGAGTTGGACACAACTGAGTACATGAGGATATTAACAAATGCTCATCACAACTAAAAATAACAATGGAAATAATCAAAGATTTAGAGATTTATGTGCTGTGTTTTCAAAAGGAAAATAAATTACATACTATAAATAAAATGGAAACATACTAGATTTAAAAATTAAAGCATTCACAAACTATATAGCTACTTGGTGTCATTCTTGGTGGGGGAAACTACTAGAATAATAAAGAGAGGCTTTCTCTTAGATGGCTTCCTAGAGCACTGAAGTATTTTACTAGTATTGATGTATGCTGCTGCTGCTAAGTCACTTCAGTCGTGTCCAACTCTGGGCGAACCCATAGATGGCAGCTCACCAAGCTCCTCTGTCCCTGGGATTCACCACGCAAGAATAATGGAGTGGGTTGGTATTTCCTTCTCCAGTGCATGAAAGTGAAAAGTGAAAGCGAAGTCGTTCAGTTGTGTCTGACTCTTCGTGACCCCATGGACTCTAGCCTACTAGGCTCCTCCGTCCATGGGATTTTCCAGGCAAGCATAGTGGAGTGGGTTGCCATTTCCTTCTCTGGTACTGATGTATAATCCCTTTATTTTGCTAACGTATATTTAAATATATTTGTACCTGGTATTTTATTCCAAAATTTATATCTCCTACCACGAACTTGCATCTTCCTCTAAAACCACATATCACTTCCTATTAAACATTTCACTTTGTATGTTCCCATCACACCTAGAACTCAATGTGTTTAACACTGACCACCATTATGCTTTATTTAAAGATAAGTACAATCACTCACTTTCAAAACAGGAATCTCCACATCTTTATTAATACCTTTTTTCCTAGTATGATTTATCACAGGATATTGAATACCCAGTGACAAACTTTATTTTCTTGGGCTCCAAAGTCACTGCAGATGGCAACTGAAGCCATGAAATTAAAAGATGCTTACTCCTTGGTAGAAAAGCTATGACAAACCTAGACAGCATATTAATAAGCAGAGGCATTACTTTGTCAGCAAAGTTCCATCTAGTCAAAGCTATGGTTTTTCCAGTAGTCATGTATGGATGTGAGAGTTGAACTATAAAGAAAGCTGAGTGCCAAAGAATTGATGGTTTTGAACTGTCGTGTTAGAGAAAACTCTTGAGAGTCCCTTGGACTGCAAGGAGATCCAACCAGTCAATCCTACAGGAAATCAATCCTGAATATTCATTGGAAGGACTGATGCTGAAGGGGAAGCTCCAATACTTTGGCCACCTGATGCGAAGAGCTGACTCATTAGAAAAGACCTTGATGCTGGGAAAGATTGAAGGCAGGAGGAAAAGGGGACAAAAGAGGATGATATGGTTGGATGGCTTAACTGACTCAATGGACATGAGTTTGAGCAAGCTCCTGGAGATGGTGAAGGACAGGGAAGCCTGGAATGCGCAGTCCATGAGGTGGCAAAGGGTCAGACACAACTGAGTGACTGAACAAACATGGGAATTCTGTTTTAAGTGTTTTGAGGAAACCCCATATTATTTTTCATAGTGGCTGCACCAATTTACCTTCCTACCAATAGTATAGGAAGATTCTCTTGTTATTTGTAGACTTTCTAATGATGACCATTCTGACCAGTCTGAGTTGTTCTCTTATTGTAGTTTTGACTTGTATTTCTCTAGTAACTTGTGAGGCTGAACATGCTTTCATGTCTCTAATGGCCATCTGTATGTATCATTGGAGAAATGTCTCTTTAGGTATTTTACATATTTTTGTTTGTCTTCATGTTATTGAACTGTTTGTATATTTTAGATGGTAAGCCCTTGTTGGTTGCATTGTTTGCAAATATTTTCTTTTGTTCTGTATGTTCTCTTTTTGTTTTGTGTACGGTTTTCTTTGCAGTACAAAAGCTTATTATTTTGATCAAGTTTCATTTGTTGGTATTTGCTTTTATTTCTATCGCCTTGGTAGACTGACCTTAGAGAATATTGGTATGGTTTATGTCAATGTTTTGCCTATGTTCTCTTCTTGGAGATTTATGCTGTAATGTCTTATGTATAAGTCCTATAAGTCCTTAAGTCATTTAGTGTTTATTTTGTGTATGGTATATGGGTATGTTGTAACTGTATTGATTTATATGTGGCTGTCCAGCTTCCCCAACATCACTTGCTGAAGACAATGTGTTTTCTTCATTTTATATATTCCAGTCTCCCATGTCAAAGATTAATTATCCATAGGTGTTTAGTGTCATTCTTGATTCCTTGCTATTTCTTATTTCACATAGGCAAGTAGTGTACCTTCTACATTTGGCTAGAATTTTGCTACAGCCATTTTCTCGGCCAACATTCAGTGATTGTTATTCTGGCAGACGTTACTGCTAGAAAAGTCTAAACTCTAGTTCCTATACCCAATTTTGTCCTTATGAAATCACATTTGAATTCTATGTAACATTTTCAAACATCTTACTTTAGAAGTCAACTTCCTGCTTTTTCCTTCTCCTGTTTCATATAAGACATGTTGGTGGTTCTTTGAGTTCTCCTTACCCCACTCTCTCTCTGTCTCTTTTTTTCTATTTCTCCCCGTTTTGGTCAATCTAGTTACATGTCTTGTCAGACTTTTTTTGGCAATTGTTAAATTCACAATTTAATCTTTAGATTCCAAAATATCAAGGTCAGTTTGTAGCTGAAACTACAATGGAAATTAATATATCCAAGATACGGAAGTTGTAACAGAGATAATTTGGCACCTTCTTTTTTGGGGAAGAGAGTGAGACTATCTTTATTGTAAGGGTAATGGGTGCACGCTGGAGGCAGCTGCATGATGTTGCTACTGTTCTTATTATATGGAGGTTTAGTCATGGTGAAAGTGGTACTAAGTAGCCAAAGAGGTAGACTATTGGTTATGTACGGAAAACTGATAGACTAAAGATATGAAAAGCCTTCTTTTCCCCTGCTTCTGATGGGGCTTCTAAGGCAGGGTGGGTCCAGCAAATGCTGTGACTGCACAACATATATTAATAAAGCCTGCATTAATACAGCTTTTACTGGCAGGTAACTTTGGGCTCATGGTCTTCTGCATCTTTTGGGCAAGTGTGGTTCCTGGCTTACTTCATTTATTCCTTCTCTAGTGCTCTTTCTTTCTTTACATACACCTGAGTTCTGACCTATATAATTTCCCAAGTGTTGTGAGTTGAATTGTGTCCCCTCAAAGATATATGTAAATTATAAACTCCCAATATCTTTGAATACAACCTTATTTTGAAATACGGTCTTTGCACATATAACCAAATTTAGATGGTCATCCTTGCCAGGCCTGCCGGCTAGATGAACAGGTCAAGGACGCAATCACCAGAGCACCTGAGAAATAAAAGACTAGGAAAGATGGGGTTGAGAGGTACGGAGTCAGCTTGTGACTGATTCCGACGACTTTATTGAGGGGTAACATACGTATATATACTAACAGGATTCACCAATTTTAGATCAAAGACTTGCATACGTGCAGAACTGCAGACACTAGTTTTAGCTCAGGAGTTTTATCTTAACTCCAGCAGAGCATGGCACCAGCGTCTTACAATCAGGTAAAGACTACCTAGACATAAGCCATTCACAGGAGCCCGATAATCTTATCAGAGTCAGGAAAATGGGCAAATGGTGGCTGCAGCGATTTCCTTGAGGGAGGTGAAAAAGGCCAATTTGCACTTTAACAAATCAGGGGTGGCGGGACAGAGAGGGACCTTTTGATCTCTCTCAGGGCCGAGAAGGGGCCTGAGCAGTCAGGCCGGCTCCCCGCACATCCTGGATTAGGTGGGCACTAACTCCAATGACTTGTGTCCTTATAAGGAGAGAGAGATTTGGAGACACATAGACACATCTGAGTGAAGGAGTCCATGTGATGATGAAGGAAGAAACAGGAGTGATGCAGCTACAAGCCAAGGAAAGCTGATGGTTATCAGTAAACAGCAGAAGCTGGACTAGGTAAGAGTCTTCATGGAGAGCATGGTCCTGCCAACACCTTGATTTCAGATTTCTAGCCTTCAAAAGCTATGCAAAGATTAAATTTCTGTCTTAAAAAATAAGTAGAATTTGTTTATAATTTTTAACCACAACCCCCCCCTCCCCGATCCACAAGTGGTTTTGTAGTAGAAGCCAGAATGTACTTTGATATGTGGATCCCCTTATCTGGTTTAACTTAAATTGGGGCCTGTCTTACAAGATCTGAATTGTGCTTTTCATCTTCTAATATGCTGCAACCTGGGTGGGTATCAGTTCACTCTTCAAATAGATATTTAATTTTTAAGTAAATTGTTAGCCACAGTGATGTTTAGAAATTTAAATAAAATGATGAAAATCATTAAGAGTGAAAAAAAAAATTTGTCATCATAGGACTTAACAAGTGACTGGGAAATATGTTTGAGTTCTTCAGATAAGAATTTAAAGTCTCCTTGTTTAATATTTGCACCAGTTTATAGAATGTCTTCCTTATGACTCCAAACATCCTGGTTATAACCATTTAAAAATCTGTTGCAGTATATAATGTGGCTTCTAAGTTATCCATTTATTTCTGTATATTTTCATGAATCAGTAAATACACTTTGATATAGTTGGATTATGTTCCAGGTGTCTGGGTTATGTCTGAGATCTAATACAATATTTATCAATGATAATGGTGGTTAAAGTTGTTAGTGGTAGTCATGAACTTAAAATGAGAGTTCATACCATTGTATCCTACAAGAAAGACTGTGTAGATTAAAAATGAGAAAGAATGGGTCTGTAGAAAGGTCCCCCTGTATTTTTAAAAAGATGAAATGCAGAAGGATTAACATTAATATGTTTTGACAATATTTCAGAATTAACTCTGGATTTGACAGTAGTTTAAGGATGAAGCACAAGCTGGAATCAAGATTGCCGGGAGAAATATCAATAACCTCAGATATGCAGATGACACCACCTTTATGGCAGAAAGTGCAGAAGAACTACTAAAGAGTCTCTTGATGAAAGTTAAAGAGGAGAGTGAAAAAGTTGGCTTAAAACTCGGCATTCAGAAAACTAAGATCATGGCATCTGATCCCATCACTTCATGGCAAATAGATGGGGAAACAGTGACAGACTTTATTTTTGGGGGCTCCAAAATCACTGCAGATGGTGACAGCAGCCATGAAATTAAAAAAGACACTTGCCCCTTGGAAGAAAAGTTATGACAAACCTAGACAGCATATTAAAAAGCAGAGACATTTCTTTACCAATAAAGGTCTGTCTAGTCAAAGGTATGGTTTTTCCAGTGGTCATGTATGGATGTGAGAGCTGGACTATAAAGAAAGCTGAGCACCGAAGAATTGATGCTTTTGAACTGTTTTCTTAGAGAAGACTCTTGAGAGTCCCTTGGACTGAAAGAAGATCAAACCTGTCCATCCTAAAGGAAATCAGTCCTGAATATTCATTGGAAGGACTGATGCTGAAGCTGAAACTCCAATACTTTGGCCACCTGATGTGAAGAACTGACTCATTGGAAAAGACCCTGATGCTGGGAAAGATTTGGGACAGGAGGAGAAGGGGACGACAGAGGATGAGATGGTTGGATGACATCACCTACTCAATGGACATGGGTTTGAGTAAACTTTGGAAGTTGGTGATGGACAGGGAGGCCCGGCGTGCTGCAGTCCATGGTGTCACAAAGAATCAGACATGACTGAACAACTGAACTGAACTGAACTAAGGCTTTTTTTGCCTACTGTTAAGGGGCTACTTGGAGAAGCGGGAAAGGATATGAGGAGGAGGGGAACTCAAAGGAATTTTATACAAGGAAATGAGTGTTGGGAGCAGCTCCCAGTCTTCTGGAGGCCTATTAAGTAGAAAACCAGATAATCTTTAAGAGACCAAGAGAAGGCTGGAAACAAGTGTTGGTACTGAGAACATGAGGGAGAGTGTGACCTTCTATCCATGTGTCTTTCCCAGAGGGGACTGATCACCCGTTGTGCCCATGAGAAAGCATTTGTGCATGAGTGAGTGAACTGTGTGTATCATAGTTTTTTATATGTATTTTTGCAAATCAGAGTCCTGGTTCCACAATACAGTTGGGAGATGGAGGGGCAAGGTGTATTGTTACAGAATGAGAAGGAAGCATAAAAATTCTTCAATCCTGTACAGGGTTCCTGGCTTTGAAATACTGGGATATTGGTTGGCCAAAAAGTTCATTCAGAATTTTCTGTTAATGAACATTTTTGCCAATACTGTTTTCTGATCCAGTATTCTGGACTAAACCTCAAGAACTACATTTATTCTATCCCATTAAAACCCAGAACAGGTTTTGAGTGGCCACATCCTCGCTTCTTCTCCCTGGGGTCCTACTATGATCACTGTGAGTTCTCCAGGAACAAAGTGAATTTATAAGCAGAGGTGTCCTCTAAACAAAACACAGTGGTCACAGGTCCTCTCCTCTATAATTCTGGACTAGAAAGTCTTTGTTTCATGTGTTTGTGAAATTCCATCAGTAGTTTCAGTTACTAAAGTAGTTATGGAGAGAACATAGTTATGGAGAGAACTTTGGAAATATATCCAAGTCATTAACAAATGCTTATAACACCTAAACATAATTTAATGGAAAAACCAAAGATGCAAAGATTTATACACACTATTTTCAAAATGTAAACATTACATATATATGCTCTATATATGCTATAAATATAATTATAGCATGTTAGATTTTAAAAATGTAGAACTCACAAAATTCTGTAGCTATTTATTGTCATTGTTGTGGAAGAAAAAGGTTCTCAAATATAAAATAGAAGTTTTATGTTCATGTAGATTGCTTCATAAAGCATTATTTAAATACTACTGATGCCTAATCCCTTTACTTGTACTAATATGTCGATATAAATATACTCGTAGCGGGTATTTTATTCCAAAATTTATAGTCTTGCTTCTTTCCTCCAAAACTATATATCATTATTTCAATCTACGTTCCACTCACACCTAAAACTCACTGTGTTAAAATATGACCACCATTATGATTTATTTTAAGATATAGTAGAATCACTTACTTTCAAGACAGGAATCTCAATATAGTCATCATTTTTACTTATTTATAGTTATCATATTTACTTCTTTTATATTACTTATATTTACTTATTTATGCATACTTGTATACATATATATATATATATTTTCCTAGTATGATATATTACAGAATATTGAATATAGTTTCCTGCGCTATACCTTGTTGTCTAACCACTCTATAAAGAACAGTTCACAGCTTCTAGTCCTGAATTCCCAATCTATCCCTCTCCCTGCCTCCCTCCCCTTTGACGACCACAAGTCTATTCTCTGTGCATGCATGTTTGTATCTGTTTCATAGAAATGTTCATTGCATCATATTTTAGATTCCATATATAAGTAACACCACATGATATTTGTCTTTCCACTTCAGATTTATTTTGCTTAGTATGATAATTTCTCGGTTGACCCATGTGGCTGCAAATGGCATTATTTCATTCTTTTTATGGCTGAGTAATATTCTATTATGTGTGTGTATACATAAGAGATACACATATATAGTATATACACACACATCTTCTTTATGCATTCATCTGTCAATGGACAGTTAGGCGGCTTCCATGCCTTGGCCTTTGTAATAGTGCTGCAATGAATATATGGCTACATGGATTTTTTTGAAATAGGGTTTTCTTAAGATGTTTTCCCAGGAGGGGAATTCTGCATCATATGGGAACTCTATTTTTAGCTTTTAGAGGAAACTCCATATTATTTTTCACAGTGGCTATGCAAATATATTCCCACAAACACTGTAGGAGGGTTTCATTTTTCCTTCACCCTCTCTATCACTTGCTATTTGTATACTTTTAAATGATGGCCATTCTGAACAGTGTGACATGTTATCTCAATATAGTTCTTTCTTGCTCAACCTCACTAATTCTTGCAGAAATGCATCTTTTTATGTGCCTATTGGCCATCTGAATTGTCTTTGGAGAAATATCTATCTAGGTTGTTTGCTCTTCTGTTACTGAGTTGTATGAGCTGTTTATATATTTTGGATATTAACCCTTGCTGGTCACATCATTTGCAAAAATTTTATTTTATTCTGTAGATTTTTTCATTTTGTTTATGTCTTCCTTTGCTATGCAAGAGCTTTTAGTTTGATTCGGTCATTTGCTTATTTATTTATTTTTTCTTTTATTTCTATTGCCTTGGTAGACTGACTTTAGAAAACGCTGGTAAGATATATGTCAGAGAATGTTTTACCTATGTTCTCTTCTAGGAGGTTTGTGGTTTCATGTCTTATATTGAAGTCTTTAAGCCATTTTGAGTTTATTTTTGTTTATGGTGAGAGGGCGTATTCTCCCTATATTGATTTACGTGTGGCTATCCAGCTTGCCCAACACCACTTGCTGAAGACAATGTGTTTCTTTGTTTTATATATTCTGGCCTCCCTTGTTGAAGATTAAGGTGTTGAGTGTCACTCTTGGTTCATTAATATTTGTTACTTTCTACACCCAAGTAGTGTACATTTTATTTGGCTAGAATTTTGATATGGTCTTGATTTTGGTCATCAACCAGTTCTCAGCATCACTGCTAGAAATGTCTAAAGCCTAGTCACCACATCCCATGCTGTCCTCCTGAAATTCGATCTTAATTCTTAGTAATATTTCCAATAATCTTACTTAAAGAGACATCTTCTAGCTTTCTCACTCTCCTATTTTATATGAGGAATGTTGGTTGTTGGAGTCATCTCACTCTTTCTCTCGGTCAATTTCACTACACATATCTCTATTGTTTGCAACTGTTAATTTTAAAATTTAATCTTTAGATTATAAAATGACCAGGTGGATCATGACTGACCTAGAAGGTGAACTAATATCTCCTAGATATGGAGGTGGGAATGGATGAAATTTTACACCTTCTCTTTTGGGGAAGAGTGTGGATTTATCTTCATGTTAACTGCAATAGTTGATCATTGATAGGCTGATGCACGATGTCACTGCTATTCTTCTTAAACGGATGTTCAGTCATGGCGAGAATGGTGCTGAGTAGCTGAAGAGGTAGGCTATTTTGGTTATTTATGGGAGGCTGATGGGAAATTTACTAAAGAGAGGAGAACCTTTTTTTACCTTCTTGTGCAGATGGAGGGTCTGATGCAGAGCAGTTCCAGCAAATGCTGTTCCGAGTGAGTCCAGCATTCATGGAGCTCTGATGAGCAGGTGATTTTAGGCTTGTGAGCTCCTGAATCTCCTTTGTGAGTTTTGCTCCTGGCTTACTACATTTATTCCTTCTATAAGGCTTTTTGTTCTTTATACGTAGACCTGAGTTTCCAACCTATGCAATTTTCCAAGTGTTGTGAGTTCATTTGTGTCCCCTCATATTTAAGTCCTAATCTCCCAATACCTATGAATGTGACCTTATTTGGAAATATGGTCGTTGCCATATAACTAAATTTAGATGAGGTTATACTGAATTAGGTGGGTATGACCCAATGGTGGGTGGATTAGGACGCCAATGGTGTCCTTATAAGGAGAAAGATTTAGAGACACATATACACCAGAGTGAAGGAGGCCATATGATGACAAAGTCAGAGACAGGAGTGATGAACCTACAAGCCAAGGAAAATTAGGATTGCCAGGAACCAGCAGTAGCTGAACAAAATATTGCCTTCAAGGAGAGCATGGCCTTGCCAACACCTTGGCATCACATTTCTAGCCTTCAGACACTGTGGAAAGATTAAATTTCTGTCTTAAGAAGTAAAACATTGAATTTTTTTATAATTTTTAAAATGCACCTCTCCTGATCCTCAGGTGGTTTTGTAGTAGAAGCCAGGGTGGCCTGGGGAACCTGGACTCCCTTTTTTGGTTTAGCTTAAGTTGGAGACTGTTTTACAAGAACTGAATTGTGCTTTCCATCCTTAAATGTGCTGTAACCTGACTTGGTATCAGTTCACTCTTCAAATATGTGTTTAATTTTCAAGTAAATGCTTAGGCACTGTGATGCATACCAAGTTAGATTAAGATGGTCAAGAGTAGAAAAGAAAAGCCATCTTCATTATAGTGCATAACAATTGTCTGGTAAATGTATCTGACTACTTCAGACAAGAAGTTTAAGTTCCCTTGCTTAAGATTTGCACCAATTCAGAGAGCATCTTCCTTATAACTCCAAAAACTTTGAAGATATGCCTTAAAAACCTATTGCATGGTCTTACATTTAGATCTTTAATCCATTTTGAGTTTATTTTTGTGTATGGTGTTAGAAAGTGTTTTAGTTTCATTCTTTTGCAAGTGGTTGACCAGTTTTCCAGCACCACTTGTTAAAGAGGTTGTCTTTTTTCCATTGTATATCCTTGCCTCCTTTGTCAAAGATAAGGTGTCCATAGGTTCGTGGATTTATCTCTGGGCTTTCTATTCTGTTCCATTGGAGTTTCTTAAAAAACTGGAAATAGAACTGCCATATGACCCAGCAATCCCACTTCTGGGCATACACACTGAGAAAACCAGATCTGAAAGAGACACGTGCACCCCAATGTTCATCGCAGCACTGTTTATAATAGCCAGGACATGGAAGCAACCTAGATGCCCATCAGCAGATGAGTGGATAAGGAAGCTGTGGTACATATACACAATGGAATATTACTCAGCCATTAAAAAGAATACATTTGAATCAGTTCTAATGAGATGGATGAAACTGGAGCCCATTATACAGAGTGAAGTAAGCCAGAAAGAATAAAGAACATTACAGCATAGTAACACATATATATGGAATTTAGAAAGATGGTAACGATAACCCTATATGCAAAACAGAAAAAGAGACACAGAGATACAGAACAGACTTTTGAACTCTGTGGGAGAATGTGAGGGTGGGATATTTCAAAAGAACAGCATGTATACTATCTATGGTGAAACAGATCACCAGCCCAGGTGGGATGCATGAGACAAGTGCTCGGGCCGGGTACACTGGGAAGACCCAGAGGAATCGGGTGGAGAGGGAGGTGGGAGGGGGGATCGGGATGGGGAATAAGTGTAAATCTATGGCTGATTCATATCAATGTATGACAAAACCCACTGAAATGTTGTGAAGTAATTAGCCTCCAACTAATAAAAAAATTAAAAAAAAAAAAAAAAAACCTATTGCATGTATATAATATTGTTTCTAAGTTAAAATTAACCATGTAGTTCTCTGTATTTGCATGAATCTCAAGAATGATTAGAAGTATTCACTAAATCCATTTTGATCCAATTGGATTATATTCTAGGTGTCTGGATTAAGCTTTTGATTTAACATAGGGTTTATCTCTGTCAATGGTAATGGTGGTTAATGTCAGTGTTGATGGTGAACTTAAGATGGGAGTTTATACCAGTGTTTCCAACAATAAAGTATGTGTAGGTGAAAAATGAAAAATGAATGAGTCTGAAGAAAGGTCTGCCCATATCAGGGAAATTAAGGGAAGATTTTAAAATTTGCATAAGATTAATATATTTTGACAATATTTCAGAGAGAACACTGTAGATTTGGCAGTGGTTTAACTCTGTGAGGGGCTATGTTGAGGGGCTACTTGGAGAAGAGAGAAATTGAATGAGGACAGAGAGGAGGTCGAAGGACTTTTTGGTGTCAGAAAATGAGTGTTGAGGGCAACTCCCTCTCTTCTGGTGGCCTAGTAACTAGAAAACGAGATAGTTTCTAAGGGACCAGGGCAAGGGTGGAATCAAGTGTCGGTATTGAGGACATGAGGGAGAATGTGAACTTTCTGTTCACCTGCCTTTCCCTAGAGGAGGCTGATCGCCCGTTATGCCCATAAGAAAGCATCTGTGCAGGAGTGGGTGGACTTTTGTATTATAATTTTTTATATGCATTTTTGCAAAATCAGACTCCTGCATCCACAATACAGCTGGGTGGTAGAGGAAGAAGGGCTACTGTTCGAAATAAGCCAGAGATATTGAGATATGGATTGACCAAAATGTTCTTTCAGGTTTGTAGCAACATCTCATGCAAAACCCCAAAGGGACTTTTTGGCAAATTCTGACCCAATGTTCTGGACTAAACTTCAAGAAACACATTTTATCCCTTAAAACCCAGAACAAATTTTGAGTAGTCACATCCTTATTGCTTCTCCTTGTGGTTTTACCCTTATCACTGTGAGTCCTCTGGAAACAAAGGAACTTTACAAGCAGAGTTGACTTTAGCCTAAAGACATTGGTCAGAGGTCCTCTCCTCTGAAATTCTGAGCTGGAAAGTCTTCACCTCATATAATTTTGAAACGTTATTTTTACTTTCAGTCAGTAAAATAGTTATGGAGAAAACTTTGGAATTATATACAAGTCATTACTAAATATTTACAACACTTCCAAAAAGAATTTAAAGGAAACAGTTAAACATGTAGGGATTTATATATAGTATTTTCAAAATGAAAATGAATTATGTGCTCTAAATTAAATGACAGCATATTAGATGTCAAAATTGGGGCACTCAGAAAACTCTATAGTTATCCACAGTCATTATTGTGGGAAAAGCAGCTACTAGAACATAAAATATAAATTTCTTCTCAACTTAGGTAGTTTCATGAAGTAATGAAATATTTTAGTAGTATTTATGTCTAATCTATTTTAGTAGTATTTATATCAAGTCAGAAATTTATATAGAGCCAGAAATCCTGGAATGTGAAGTCAAGTGGGCCTTAGAAAGCATCACTATGAACAAAGCTAGTGGAGGTGATGGAATTCCAAGTGAGCTATTTCAAATCCTAAAAGACGACGTTGTGAAAGTGCTTCATTCAATATGCCAGAAAATCTGGAAGACTCAGCAACAGCCACAGGACTGGAAAAGATCAGTTTTCATTCCAATCCCGAAGAAAGGCAAAGTCAAAGAATACTCAAACTATTGCACAACTGCACTCATCTCACACACAAGCAAAGTAATGCTCAAAATTCTCCAAGCCAGACTTCAACAGTACGTGAACCATGAGCTTCCAAATGCTCAAGCTGGATTTAGAAAAGGCAGAGGAACGAGAGATCAAATTGCCAACATCTGCTGGATCACTGAAAAAGCAAGAGAGTTCCAGAAAAGCATCTATTTCTGCTTTATTGACTATGCCAAAGTCTTTGACTGTGTAGATCACAACAAACTGTAGAAAATTCTTAAAGAGATGGGAATACCAGACCACCTGATCTGCCTCCTGAGAAATCTGTATGCACATCAGGAAGCAACAGTTAGAACTGGACATGGAATAACACTAGTTCCAAATTGGGAAAGGAGTACGTCAAGGCTGTATATTGTCACCCTGCTTATTTAACTTACATGCAGAGTACATCATGGAAAATGCCAGGCTGGATGAAGCACAAGCTGGAATCAAGATTGCCTAGAGAAATATCAATAACCTCAGATAAGCAAATAACACCATGCTTATGGCAGAATGTGAAGAACAACTAAAGAGCCTCTTGATGAAAGTAAAAGAGTAGAATGAAAAGGTTGGCTTAAAATTCAACATTCAGAAAACTAAGATCAAGACATCTGGTCCCATCACTTCATGGCAAACAGATAGGGAAACTGTGGAAACAGTGACAGACTTTATTTTGGGGGGCTCCAAAATCACTGCAGATGGTGACTGCAGTCATGAAATTAAAAGACGTTTGCTCCATGGAAGAAAAGCTATGACCAACATAGACAGCATATTAAAACACAGAGACATTACTTTGCCAACAAAGGTCCATCTAGTCAAAGCTATAGTTTTTCCAGTAGTCACATACGGATATGAGAGTTGAACTATAAAGAAAGCTGAGTGCTGAAGAATTGATGCTTTCAAACAGTGGTGTTGGAGAAGACTCTTGAGAGTCCCTTGGACTGCAAGGAGATCCAACCAGTCCATCCTAAAGGAGATCAGCCCTGGGTGTTCATTGGAAGGACTGATGCTGAAGCTGAAACTCCAATACTTTGGCCACCTGATGTGAAGAACTGACTCATTGGAAAAGACCCTGATGCTGGGAAAGATTGAAGGCAGGAGGAGAAGGGGATGACAGAGGATGAGATGGTTGGATGACATCACCTACTCAATGGACATGAGTTTGAGTCAACTCCGGGAGTTGGTGATGGACAGGGAGGCCTGGTGTGCTGCGGTCCACGAGGTTCACAAAGAGTGGAACACGACTGAGCAACTGAACTCAACTGAACTGATGTTTAATCCCTTTACTTTTGCTAATATGTAAACTTAAATATATTCGAATAGGTATTTTATTCAGAAATTTACATCTCCAACCATAATCCCTCTTCTTCCCTCCAAAACCACGTAACACTCCCTATTTAATATTTCAATTTGTATGTTGCATCTACACCTGAAACTTTATGTGCTAAAAACAGAACAATATTACACTTTATTTCAAGAAACAGTACAATCATTCACTTTCAAGAGCAGAATCTCAATGCTTATTTATTCATTTATCCTAGTAGGATTTGTTACAGGAAATGGAATATAGTTTCTGGTGCTATACAATAGAAACTTGTAGTCTATCCATTCTTTCTTTTTTTAATCCATTCTTTATGTCACAGTTCACATCTGCTAATCCCAAATTCCCATTTCATCCCTCTTCTTCTCTTCCTATTCCTTGTCAACTACAAGTCTGTTCTCTATGCATGTGAGTTTATTTCTGTTTTGTCGATAAGTTTGTTTGTTCCAAATTTTACATTCCATGTGTAAGTGATATCATATGATGTTTGTCTTTCTATTTCTGAGTTACTTTCCTTAGTATGATAATCTCTAGGTGTATCCATGTTGTTGCAAATGGCATTATTTCATTCTTTTTATGTCTGAGTACTATTCTATTCTGTGTCAGTTCAGTTGCTCAGTCATGTCTGACTCTCTGAGCCACCATGGATGGAGTATGCCAGGCCTACCTGTCCATCACCAACTCCCGGAGCCTACTCAAATTCATGTCCATTGAGTTGGTGATGCCATCCAACTATCTCATCCTCTGTTGTCCCCTTCTCCTCCCACCTTCAATCTTTTTCAGCTTCAGGGTCTTTTCCAATGAGTCAGTTCTTCGCATCAGGTTGCCAAAGTATTGGAGCTTCCGCTTCACCATTAGCCCTTCCAAAGAATATTCAGGACTGATTTCCTTTAGGATGGACTGGTGGGATCTCCTTGCAGTTCAAGGGACTCTCAAGAGTCTTCTCCAGCACCACAGTTCAAAAGCATCAATTCTTTGGCATTCAGCTTTCTTTATGGTCCAATTTTAAATCCATACATGACTACTGGAAAAACCATAGCTTTGACTAGTTGGACTTTGTAAGCAAAGTAATGTCTCTGCTTTTCAATGTGCTGTCTAGGTTCATCATAGCTGTTCTTCCAAAGAGCATTTATTCCAAAGAGCATTTCATGGCTGCAGTCCCCATCTGCAGTGATTTTGGAGACCCCAAAAATAAAGTCTGCCACTGTTTCCATTGTTTCCCCATCTATTTACCATGAAGTGATGGGACTGGATGCCATGAAATTTGTTTTTTTGAATTTTGAGTTTTAAACCAACTTTTTCACTCTCCTCTTTCACTTTCATCAAGAGTCTCTTTAGTTTTTCTTTGCTTTCTGCCCTAAGTGTGGTGTCATCTGCATATCTGAGGTATATACATTAATAGTAAATGCATAATATATATAATAAATATACACATACACCTTTATATTTTGATCTGCTGATGGACACTTACATTGCTTGTCTTGTCTATTGTAAATAGGGTGCTTTGAACATAGGGTTGCACGTATCTTTTTGAATTATATTTTTCTCCAGATATATGTCCAGAAATGAGATTGCAGGATGGTATCGTGACTCTGTTTTTAGTTGTTTGAGGAACCTCCATATTATTTTTTTATAGTGATTGCACCAATTTATATTCCCATCAACAGTATAGGAGGCTTTCCTTTTCTCTACACCTTCTACAATATTTGGTATATGTAGGCCTTTGCAACATTGGCTATTTGTGTGAAGTGATACCTCACTGTAGTTTTGACTTGCTCAACATCGCTAATTAGCTAATTATTAGAGAAATGCATCTTTTCATGTGCCTATAGGCGATATACATATTGTCTTTGGAGAAATGTCTATTTAGGTATTCTGCCAATTTTTTTTGTTTGTTTTTTTCATTATTGAGTTCTATGCACCATATATATATACACACACACATATATATATACACACACACACATATGTATATGATTTTGTGTGTATACTCTTTTCTTTAAATTCTATATTGAATTTATTACAATATTGTTTCTGTTTTACATTTTTGACTGCAAGGCATGTGGGATTTAAGCTCCCCAACCAGGGATCAAACATACACCTTCTGAATTGGAAGGTGAAGTCTTGACCACTAGACTGACAGGTAAGTCCCTGTTTGTATATTTTACATATTAAACCTTAGTTGGCTGCATGATTTGCAAATATTGTCTTTCATTCTGTATGTTGGCTTTTTGCTTTGTTTATGGTTTCCTTTGTTGTGCAAAAGCTTATTAATTTGATTAGATCCTTCTGCTTATTTTTGCTTCTATATCTATTGCCTTGGAAACTAACCTTAGAAAACACTGGAATGATTTATGTAGAGAATGTTTTGCCTATGCTCTCTTCTAGGAGTTTTATGGTGTTATGTCTGTTGAAGTCTTTAAGCCTTCATGATTTAATTTTTGTGTGTGGTGTGAGGGTGCGTTCTAACATTTTAAATTTGCAAGTGGCTGTCCAGCTTTCACAACAGCACTTGCTGAAGAGAGTGTGTTTTCCTCATTTATATATTCTGGTCTCTCCTGTCAAAGACTAATTGACCATAGGTGTTCAGTGTCATTCTTGATTCCTTGCTATTTCTTACCTCCCACAGCCAAGACACATTCATTCTAATTTTGGCGAGAATTTTGCCTCGGTCATAATCTTGACCAACAACCAGTTCTTGGCACTATGGTTAGAAAAGTTTAAATCCTGCTCTCAACATTCAGTGTTGCCTGTTTGAAATTAGATCTTAATTCTAAGAAGCATTTTCAATAATCTTTTTAAAAGTCTCTTCCTGTTTTCTCCTTCTATTTGTATAAGGAATGTGGGTGGGAGGTTGAGTTATCACTCTCCCTCTCTTTATTGGTCAGTCTAGCTACATGACCGAAATTGTTTTGGCCATTGTTAACTTTACAATTTAATCTTTAGATTACAAAATAGCCAGGTGGGATTGTAGTTGAATCGATGTGGGGATGGATAGGGTTGCATCTTTTGGGGGAATATGATGACGATATCTTCATGTGAATCACAATAGTTACATGTGGGAGGTAGATGCATGATGTTGGTGGTATTCTTATTATATGGAAATTTAATGATGATGTGAGTATTACTAAGTAGCCAAGGGGAAGACTATTTTGGTTACTTATAGGAAAACCTGGTAGAAAATTGAATAAAGAGAAGTCTTTTCCCTTTTTTTATTCTGATGGAGCTTCTGAGGGCAGGCAGTTTCAGCAATTGCTGTGGCAGAGTGTGTTCTGAGTTCATGGACCTCAGATGGGCAGGTGGCTTGGACCCCGTGGTCTCCTGGGCTTCTGTGTGAGTGTGGCTCCTGGCTGACTTCGTTTATTCCTTCTCAATGGTCCTCCTTTATTTATACAGACCTAACGTTCTGGCTGACATAGTTTTCCAATATTGTGACTCGAACTGTGTCCTTCTAAAAGATATATTTAACTCCTAGTCTCCCAATACCTGTGAATGTCATGGTATTTGGAAATGTGGTCTTTGCACATATAACCAAGGCAGGCATACTAGATTAGGTGGCCAAAACTCCAATGACTGGTGTCCTTATAATGAGAGAGAGATGTGGAGACACAGAGAAACACTGGACTGAAGGAGGCCATGTGATGACAAAGGCAGAGACAGGAGTGATGAAGCTACAAGCCAAGGAAAGCTGAGGAATGTCAGGTAACCAGCAGAAACTGGAGAAGATAAAAGCCTTCAAAGAGAGCATTGCCCTGCAAACACAAGAACTGAATTGTGCTTTTCACAATTGCTGTAATATGCTGTAACCTGAATTGGTATCAGTTCACTCTTAAACTATGCTTATTGTTCAAATAAATGGCCACTGTGACATTTAAACATTTAAATGAAAAGATTAAAGTGGTTTTAAGAGCTTAAAAACCATCTTATCTGGAGAAGGAAATGGCAACCCACTCCAGTGTGCTTGCCTTGGAAATCCCATGGACAGAGGAGCCTGGTGATCTACAGTCTATAGGGTCTCAAAGAGTCAGACTTGACTTGGCTATCAGACAGCAGCAACACAGCTTTTTGTGTCCCCTGTGCAAAAGGGAGCAGGTGCGAGCTCTTTTGTTATTTGTGTTTTGTTGTTGCAGACGTACACTGTGAAACCTAGATACCACCCTGTGATTTGGGGCTTGAATTCTGTGACTATACATTGCATTTCTTTAAACAGAATAAAGAGGTGCAACAAATGGAAAAAAAAAAAAAAACCATCTTATCATAGGGCTTAACTGGTTGGCAAACGTTTGACCTCTTTAGACATGAAATTCAAGTCTCCTTGTTTAAGATTTGCACCAATACAGAGTGTATATTTTTATGACTCTAAACACTCTGAACACAACCCTTTAAAAATGACTCTGTGGTATGTATATAATGTTGTTTCTAAGTTAACCATTTAGTTCTCTGTATTTGCATGAATCTCAGAATAATTTGGAATATCCACTAAATCCACTTTGACCCAATTAGATTTTGTATTGTTTAAGACAGGTTTTACCTTTGTCAAAGGTAATGGTGGTTAAAGTTGTCAGAGGTAATGGTGAACTTAAGATGGGAGTTTATACCAGTGCATCTGATAAGAATGAGTATTTAGGTGAAAAGGGAGAAAGAATGGGTCTGAAAAAAAGTCTTCCTATCCCAGGAAAAACTAAGGGAAGATTTTAAGAAGATTAAATGCAGAAGGATTTGCATTAATATGTTTTGACAGAATTTCAGAGAGAACACTTTGGATTTAGCAGTGGTTTAAGGCTGTCTTGCGCCTACAGTTGAAGGGCTACATGGAGAACAGAGAAAGAATATGAAGAGGGAGGGAACCCTAAAATAATTTTTATGCCAGAGAATGAATGTTGGACAGCTTCCTCTCTTCTAGGGATCTACATAAACTAGAAATCCAGACAGTCTTCAAGGGACAAAGAAAGGGTTGGAAACAAATATTGGTATTGATAATTGAGGGAAAATGTGAACCTTCTGTCTCCTTGCCTTCTCCAGAGGTGAGTTATCACACATTAAGTCCATGAGAAAGCATCTGTACATGATTGAGTGAACTTTGTGTATTAGTTTGTGATATATTTTTGCAAAATTAGAGTCCTATGTCTACAACACATTTGGGAAATAGAGAGGCAAGGATTACTGGTCCAAAATAAGTCAGAGGCATAAAAATTCTTTAATCCTGATCAGGGTTCCTAGCCTTGAAATAATGGTTTATGGGCTGGATAAAAAGTCCATTCACATTTTCTATAGCATCTTATGAAAATCTGAATGACCTCTCTGGCTAGCCCAGTATTCTTTGTTAACTAAACCTCAGCGGACACATTTATTCCATCCCTTTAGAACCCAGAAAAGGTTTTGAGTAGCCTTATCCTCACTTCTTCTTCCTGGGTTTGAACTCTGGTCACTGAGTTTTCCAGGAACAAAGAATTTTACAAGCAGAGGTGACCTCCAGTCTAAAGAAAATGGTCAGAGCGCCTCTCCTCTAAAACACTGGGCTGAAAAGTCTTTGCTTCATTTGTTTGTAAAATGTCATTGGTACTTTCAGCTAGTAAAGTAGTTATGGAGAGAACTTTGGAATTATATCCAATGTCAACTTATCTGGTGTAGGAAATGGCAACCCACTTCAGTACTGTTGACTGTGAAAGCCCATGGACAGTGAAGCCTGGCATGCTAGAGTCCATGAGGTTGCAAAGTGTTGGAGTTGACTGAATACCTGAGGACTTTTTAGCAAATGCTTATAATACCTAAAAATAACTTAATGGCAATAATAAAAAATGCAGAGATTTATATGCTGTATTCTCAAAATTCCTGAGCATATACACCAAGGAAACCAGATCTGAAAGAGATACGTGTACCCCAGTGTTCATCGCAGTACTGTTTATAATAGCCAGGACATGGAAGCAACCTAGATGCCCATCAACAGATGAATGGATAAGAAAGCTATGGTACATATACACAATGGAATATTACTCAGCCATTAAAAAGAATACATTTGAATCAGTTCTAATGAGATGGATGAAACTGGAGCCCATTATACAGAGTGAAGTAAGCCAGAAATATAAACACCAATACAGTATACTAATGCATATATATGGAATTTAGAAAGATGGTAACGATAACCCTATATGCAAGACAGAAAAAGAGACATAGATGTATATAACAGACTTTTGGACTCTATGGGAGAAGGCGAGGGTGGGATGATCTGAGAGAACAGCATCGAAACATGTATATTATCAAGTGTGAAATAGATTGCCAGCCCAGGTTGGATGCATGAGACAAGTGCTCAGGGCTGGTGCACTGGGAAGACCCAGAGGGATGGAATGGGGAGGGAGGTGGGAGGGAGGATCAGGATGGGGAACACATGTAAATCCATGGCTGATTCATGTCAATGTATGACAAAAACCACTACATTTGTGGTACATATACACCATGGAATATTACTCAGCCATTAAAAAGAATTCATTTGAATCAGTCCTAATGAGATGGATGAAACTGGAGCCCATTATACAGAGTGAAGTAAGCCAGAAAGATAAAGAACATTACAGCATACTAACACATATATATGGAATTTAGAAAGAAGGTAACGATAACCCTATATGCAAAACAGAAAAAGAGACACAGAGATACAGAACAGACTTTTGAACTCTGTGGGAGAAGGTGAGGGTGGGATGTTTTGAAAGAACAGCATGTATACTATCTATGATGAAACAGATCACCGGCCCAGGTGGGATGCATGAGACAAGTGCTCGGGGCTGGTGCACTGGGAAGACCCAGAGGAATCGGGTGGAGAGGGAAGTGGGAGGGGGGACCGGGATGGGGAATACGTGTAAATCTATGGCTGATTCATATCAATGTATGACAAAACCCACTGAAATGTTGTGAGGTAATTAGCCTCCAACTAATTAAAAAAAAAACAAAAAAACACTACAATACTGTAAAGTAATTAGCATCCAACTAATAAAAATAAATGAAAAAAAAAAGAAATGGCAACTTACTAGATTTAAAAATTAAAGCACTCAGGGAACTCTACAGCTTTCGTTGTCTTCTTGGGTGGGGAAGCTAATAGAATATACAATAGAGGTTTCTTCTTCACTTAGATGGCTTCATTGAGCACTAAAGTATTTTATTGTATCCATGTATAATCCTTTACTTTTGCTAATAGATTTAAATATATTCAAATCTGGTATTTTAGTCCAAAATTTATATCTCCATTCACAATCCTGTGTCTTCCCTCCAAAACCATGTATCACTTCCTATTTAACATTTTAATTTTTATGTGCCCACCACACCTATAATTCAGTGTGTTAAACACTGACCACCATTGTGCTTTATTTGAAGATAAGTACGATCATTTATTTTCAAAACAGAAATCTCGTCTTTATTAATTAACAGTTTTCTAGTGTGATTTATCACAGTATTGAATATAGTTTCCTGTACTATAGAGTAGGTCCTTGTTTTTTTATCTATTATATATAGAATAGTTCACATTTGCTAGTCCCATATTCCTGTTACATCCCTCCCCACCCTCCCTCTCCTTTGACAACCACAAATCTCTTTTCTATGTATGTTAGTTTGTTTCTGTTTCATACGTAATTCCATGTGTGTCATATATTAGACTCCAAATATAAGTGATATCATATGATATTTGTCTTTCTATTTCATTTGATATTATAATCTCTAGATCTATCTATATTGCTGCAAATTGCATTATTTCATTTTTTTATGGCTGAGTAATATTCTATCTGTGTGTGTGTGTGTGTGTGTGTGTGTGTAAATCTTTAAGCATTCATCTGTCCATTTACACTTAGGTTGTTCCCAAGTCTTGGCTATTGAAAATGTTCACATAGAGGTGCATGTATCTTTTCAGGTTAGTTGGTTGTTTTTTGCTTTTGTCTTTGCTTTCTTTACATGCTAGCTTACCAATTTATTATCTAGAAAAGGTTATTAAAGGATGCAAATCACTATCCAGATGAAGAGATATGTAGGACAAGTTCCCCAACAAGGGATCCAATGTCCTCATGGATCTTTTTGAATTAGAATTTTCTTTGGATATATGTGCAAGACTGGGACTACTGGATTATATGGGAATTCCATTTTAAGTTTTTTGAGGAAAGCCCATACCATTTTTCATTTTTCATAACGACTACAGCAATTTACCTTCCCATCAACAGTGTAGTAGGGTTCTCTTTCCTTCACACCCTCTCCAGCATTTGTTACTTGTAGACTTTCTAATGACGGCCATTCTTAGTGTGAGGTGTTACCTCATTGTAGCTTTGACTTGCATGTCTCTAATAATGTGTGATGTTGAGCATCTTTTCATGTGCCTTATGGCCATCTGTATGTATCTTTGGATAATGTCTATTTAGGTATTCTACATTTTTTGATTGGGTTGTTTGTGTCTATATTATTGAGCTGTTTGTATATTTTAGATGAAAACCCCTTGTTGGTCACATTGTTTGCAAATATTTTCTATTGTTCTGAGGTTCTCTTTGTTTTGTGTATGTTTTCCTTTGCTGTGCAAAAACTTATTATTTTGATCAAGTCTCATTTGTTGATATTTGTTTTTAATTATAATGCCTTGGTAGACTGGCATTAGAAAACACCATAGTTTAAGTCAAAGAATATTTTGCCCAAATTCTCTTCTAGGAAATTTATGGTGTCATGTCTTATATTGAAGTATTTAAGTGATTTTGAGTTTATTTCTGTGTATGGTGTGATAGTGTGTTCTAACTTTATTGATTTATATGTGGCTGTCCAGTTTTCCCAACATCACTTGCAGAAAACAATGTGTTTTCCTAGTTTTATATATTCTGGCTTCCCTTGTCCGTGATTTATTATCCAGAGGTATCCAGTATCATATTTGATTACTTACTATTACTTACTTCACACACACAATCAGTGTACATTCTACTTTTGACTGGAATTTTGCCATAGTCATAATCTTGGCCAACAATAATTTCTCAACATTACTTCTAGAAAAGTCTAAACCCTAGTCACTATATACAGTTTTGTCCTTCTAAAATCAGATCTGAGTTCTCTAACATTTTCAATAATCTTACTTTAAAAGTCATCTTCCTGCTTTTTCCCTCTTCTGCTTTACAGAAGTAATGTTGGTGACTGTCTGAGCTCCCCCAATGTCCCCTCTCTCTTTTTCTGTTACTCCTTTTGTGGTCAGTCTAGTCTTGCTAGTTTTTTGACCATTGTTAAATTTACAGTTTGGTTTGTGGCTGAACCACAGGGGAAATTAATATCTCTCAGACATGGAAATAGTAATGCAGGGATTTTGGCACCTTCTCTTTTTGGGAAGTGTGTGAGGATATCTTCATCTTAAGTGCAATAGTTGTATGCTGGAGGCAGATGCTTGATGTTGATACTGTTCTTATTATATAGAAGTTTAATCATGTTGAGAATGGTGCAAAGTAGCCGAAGGGGTAGACTGTTTCAGTGATTTATGGGAAACTGATAGGAAATTGACTAAAGAGATGAAAAGCATTTGTTTCCCCTGCTCCTGATGGAGTGAGGCAGGGCAGGTCCAGCAAATGTTGTGTCCTGCTTTCATGGAGCTCTGATTGGCAGGTGACTTTGGCCTTGAGGTCTCCTGTATCTTCTGGGCGAGTTATGACTCCTGGCTGATGTCATTTATTCCTTCTCTAGTGTGCTTCCTTTCTTTATGTACACCTGAGTTTCTGACCTATGTAATTTTCCAAGTGTTGTGAGTTGAATTATATCCCGTCAAAGATGTATGTAAATCATAAAGTGCCAATACCAGAGAATGTGATCTTATTTGGAAATATGGTCTTTTCACATATAACCAAATTTAAATGGCCATACTGGATTAGGAGGGCACTAACTCCAATTACTTGTGCCCTTATAAGGAGAGAGAGATTTGGAGACACATGGACACACCATAGTGAACGAGGCCATGTGATGACAAAGGCAGAGACAGGAGTGATGCAGCTACAAGCCAAGGAAAGCTGAGGTTTGCCAGCAGCCAACAGAAGCTGGACAAGACAAGGGCCTTCAATGAGAGCATGGCCCTGCCAACATTCTAGCTTTTGAAAGCTATGGAAAGATTTAATTTCTGTTTTAAGAAAAATATTGAACTTGTTTATAATATTAAAAAGCCCCTCTCCTAACCCCCAGGTTGCTTTGTAGTAGAAGTCAGTGTGTGCTCTGACATCTATATCCCCTTACCTGATTTAATTTAAGCTGGAGCCTGTCTTACAAGAACTGAATTGTGCTTTTCACCCTCTAATATGCTGTAACCTGAGTTGTTATCAGTTCACTCTTCCACGGGACTTCCCTGATGTTTCAGAGGATAAAGAAAAGAAGAAATGAAGAACCCCAGGATTAGTAGAAGAAAGAAATCACAAAAATTGGGGCAGAAATAAGTGAAAGAGAAACAAGGGAGACTATAGCAAAAATCGGCAAAACTAAAAGCTAGTTCTTTGAGAAGATAAATAAAATAGACAAACCATTAGCCAGACTCATCAAGAAAAAAAGGGAGAAGAATCAAATCAACAAAATTAGAAATGAAAATATAAATATCACAACAGACAACACTGAAATACAAAGGATCATAAGACACTACTATCAGCAACTATATGCCAATAAAATGGACAACTTGGAAGAAGTGGATGAATTCTTAGAAAAGTATAACCTTCCAAAACTGAACCAGGAAGAAATAGAAAAATTTAACAGACCCATCACAAGCACGGAAATCAAAACTATAATAAAAAATCTTCCAACAAACCAAAGCCCAGGACCAGATGGCTTCACAAATGAATTCTACCAAAAATTTTGAGAAGAGCTAACAACTGTCCTACTCAAACTCTTCCAGAAATTTGCAGAGAAAGGTAAACTCCCAAATTCATTCTATGAGGCCACCGTCACCCTAATACCAAAACCAGTCAAAAATGCTACAAAAAAAGAAAACCACAGGCCACCATCACTGATGAACATAGATGCAAAACTCCTCAACAAAATTCTAGCAAGCAGAATCCAACAACATATTAAAAAGATCATTCATCATGACTAATTGGGCTTTATCCCAGGGATGCAAGGATTCTTCAATATTTGCACATCAACCAATGTGATACACCACATTAACAAATTGAAAGATAAAAGCCAAATGATTATCTCAATAGATGCAGAGAAAGCCTTTAACAAAATTCAATACTGATTTATGATTTAAAAAAACCCTCCAGAAAGTAGGCATAGAAGGAACATACTTCAAGAAAATAAAAATCATATATGATAAACCCACAGCAAACCTTATCCTCAATGGTGAAAAATTGAAAACATTTCCCATAAGTCAGGAACAAGACAAGTGTGCCCACTCTCACCACTACTATTCAACATAGTTTTGGAAGTTTTAACCACAGCAATCAGAAAAGAAAAAGAAATAATAGGAATCCAGATTGGAAAAGAAGTAAAACTCTCACTGTTTGCAGATGACATGATCCTCTACATAGAAAACCTTAAAGACACCACCAGAAAATTTCCAAAGCTAATCAATGAATATAGTAAAGTTTCAGGATATAAAATTAACACAGAGAAATCCCTTGCATTCCTATACATTAACAATGAGAAAACAGAAAGAGAAATAAAGGAAACAATTCCATTCACCATTGCAATGAAAAAGATAAAATACTTAGGAATAAATCTACCTAAAGAAAGAAAAGACCTATATGTAGAAAACTATAAAACATTGATGAAAGAAATCAAAGATGATGCAGATAGATGGAGAAATATACCATGTTCATGGATCAGAAGAATCAATATAGTGAAAATTAGTATACTACCCAAAGTAATCTATAGATTCAATGCAATTCCTATCAAGTTATCAATAGTATTTTTCAGAGAACTAGAACAAATAATTTCACAATTTGTATGGAAATACAAAAAACCTCAAATAGCCAAAGCAATCTTGAGAAAGAAGAATGGAACTGGAAGAATCAACTTGCCTGACTTCAGACTATACTACAAAGCTACAGCCATCAAGACAGTACGGTACTGGCACAAAGACAGAAATATAGATCAATGGAACAAAATAGAAAGCACAGAGATGAATCCATGCACCTATGGACACCTTATCTTTGCCAAAGGAGACAAGAGTATACAATGGAGAAAAGACAACTCTTCAACAGGTGATGCTGGGAAAACTGGTCAACTGCTTGTTAAAGAATGAAACTAGAACACTTTCTAACACCATACACAAAAATAAACTCAAAATGGATTAAAGATCTAAATGTAAGACCAGAAACTATAAAACTCCTAGAGGAAAACATAAGCAAGACACTCTGACATAAATCACAGCAGGATCCTCTATGACCCACCTCCCAGAGTAATGGAAATAAAACCAAAAATAAACAAATGGGACCTAATCAAATTTAAAAACTTTTGCACATTGAAGGAAACTATAAGCAAGGTGAAAAGACAGCCTTCAGAATGGGAGAAAACAATAGCAAATGAAGTAACTGACAAAGAATTAATCTCAAAAATATATAAGCAGCTCATCAAGTTCAAAAACAGAAAAATAAATGACCCAGTCAAAAAATGGGCCAAAGAACTAAACAGACATTTCTCCAAAGAAGACATACAGATGACTAACAAACACATGAAAAGACACTCAACATCACTCATTATCAGAAAAATGTAAATCAAAACCACAGTGAGGTACCATTTCATGCTGGTCAGAATGGCTGCTATCAAAATGTCTACAAACAATAAATGCTGTAGAGGGTGTGGAGAAAAAGGAACCCTCTTACACTGTTGGTGGGGATGCAAACTAGTACAGCCACTATGGAGAACAGTATGGAGATTCCTTAAAAAAACTTGAAATAAAACTGTCATACAACCCAGCAATCCCACTGCTGGGCATAAAGCCTGAGGAAACCAGAATTGAAAGAGACACATGTACCCCAGTGTTCATCGCAGCACTGTTTACAATAGCTAGGACATGGAAGCAACCTAGATGTCCACTGACAGATGAATGGATAAGAAAGTGGTGGTACATATACACAGTGGAATATTACTCAGCTACTAAAAATAATGCATTTGAATCAGTTCTAATGAGGTGGATGAAACTGGAACTTATTATACAGAGTGAAGTAAGTCAGAAAGAAAAACACCAATACAGTGTATTAATGCATATATATGGAATTTAGAAAGATGGTAATGATGACCCTATATGCAAGACAGCAAAAGAGACATAAAGAGAAAGAACAGAGTTTTGGACTCTGTGGGAGAGGGTGAGGGTGGGATGATTTGAGAGAATAGCCCTAAAACATGTATATTACCATATGTGAAGTAGATCACCAGTACAGGTTTGATGCATGAGACAGGGCACTCAGGGTCGGTGCACTGGGATGACCCTGAGGGATGGGATAGGGAGAGAGGTGGGAGGGGGTTCAGGATGGGAGACACGTGTAACCCCATAGTTGATTTGTGTCAATGTATGGTGAAAGTCATTACAATACTGTAAAGTAAATAGCCTCCAATTAAAATAAATTAATTTAAGGGAAAAAAAATTTTTCCTGGAATGCAGGGAACACAGGAGGCACAACTTTGATCCCTTAGTCGGGAAGATCCCCTGGAGGTAAAAAAATGGCAACCCACTTCAGTACTCTTGCCTGAAAAAATCCCATGGACAGAGGAGTCTGGGAGGCTACAGTCCATGGGGCTACAAAGATTTGGGCATGACTAAACTATCACACATGCAGGTACATGCTCTTCAAATAGATATCTAATTTTTAAGTAAATACTTAGCCACTGTGATGTTTAGAAATTTAAAAGAAAAGATTAACATTGATAAGAGTGAAAAAAGTTGCCTACAGAATAGGGCTAAAAAAGTGACTGGGAAATATGACCTCTTCAGATAAGAAATTCAAGTCTTATTGTTTAATATTTCTACCTATTAATAGAATATATTCCTTATATCTCCAAACACTCTGATTACAACCATTTAAAAATATGTTGCTCTTAGATAATGTGACTTCTCACTTATCCATTTAGCTCTGTATATTTGCATGAATCACTAATTCCACTTTGATTTAATTGGATTGTGTTCCAGAGGTCTGGGTTATAATTTAGACTTAACACAATGTTTACCTCTATGGATGGTAATGGTGGTTAAAGTTGTCACTGGCAATGGTGAACTTAAGATGAGAGTTCATAACAGTGCATCTAACAAGAAAGAGTGTGTAGGTGAAAAATGAGAAAGAATGGGTCTGAAGAAAGGCCTTCTTATCTCAGGAAAATAAAGGGAAGATTTTTAAGGATATTAAATGTAAAATGTAACATTAATATGTTTTGACAATATTTAAGAATTAACTCTGGATTTAACAGTGGTTTAAGGCTGTCTTGTGCCTACTGTTGTGGGGCTACTTGGAAAAGAGAGAAAGGATATGAGGAGGAGGGGACCCCAGAGGAATTTTATACCAGAGAATGAGTGTTGGGGGCAGCACCCTCTCTTCTATGGGCAAATTCACTAGAAAACCAGAGAATCTTTAAGGGACCAAGGAAACGTTGGAAACAAGTACTGGTATTGAGTACATGAGGGAGAATGTGGACCTTCTGTCTACCTGTCTTTCCCGGAGGGGACTGATCGCCCATTGTGCCCATGAGAAAGCATCTGTGCATGAGTGAGTGACCTTTGTGTATTACAGTTTGTGATAAGTAATTTTGCAAATCAGAGTTCTTTTTCCACAATACAGTTGGGAGGTGGAAGGGCGAGGTATACTGTTATGGAATGAATGGGAGGCATGAAAATTCTTCAGTCCTGATCAGGTTTCCTGGCCTTGAAATAGTGGGATATTGGTTGGCAAAAAAGTTAATCCAGCATTTTCTGTGATGAACATTTTGGCCAACCCCATATATTTTTCTGATCCAACGTTCCGGACTAAACCTCAACAACCACCTTTATTCTATCCCTTTAGGACCCAGAACAGGTTTTGAGAAGCCACATTTTCGCTTCTTCTCCCGGGGGTCCTACTATGATCCCTGTGAGTTCTCCAAGAACAAAGTATCTTTACAAGCAGAGGTGAACTCTAGTCAAGAGTGGTCACAAGTCCTCTCCTCTAAAATCCTGGGCTGGAAAGTCTTTGCTATATGTGCTTGCAAAATGCCCTTATTAGTTTCAGTTAGTAAGGCAGTTAGGGAGAAAACTTTGAAAATATACCCAAGTCAATAACAAATGCCTATAGCACCTAAAAATAATTTAATGGAAAGAATCAAAGACACAAGAGATTTATATACAGTATTTACAAAATGAAAACATGTACTATAAATTAAACAATGGCATGTTAGATTTTTTTAAATGTAGCACTCATAAAGTTTTAAAGCTATTCATAATCATTGTTGTGAGAATAAAAGCTTCTAGAGTATAAAATAGAGGTATCCTGTTCACTTAAGTTGCTTTACAAGTACCTCATTATTTAAATAGTATTAATGCCTAATCCCTTTACTTGTACTAATATGTCAATATAAATATACTCAGAGAAGATTTTTTTTTCAAAATTTATTTCTCCATCATGGTCTGCTTCTTTCCTCTAAAACTATATATCACTATTTCAATATATGTTCCACTCACACCTAAAACTCATTGTGTTAAAATCGACCACCATTGTGATTTAAGATACAGTTGAGTCACTCACTTTGAAGACAGGAATATCAATATATTCATCATTTTTACTTATTTATAGTTTTATATATATTTTTTCCTAGTATGCTTTGATACAGGGTACTGAATATTAGTTTCCTGTGCTATATAATAGGACATTTCTGTTTATCCAGTCTATATATAATAGTTCACAACTTTTAGTACCAAATTCCCAATCCATCCTTTATCTTCCCTCCCCCTTGACAACTACAGGTCTACTCTCTATGCATAGTTGTTTCTGTCATAGATAACTTCATCTGTGTGATATTTTAGATTCCATATGTAAGTGACATCATATGATATTTGTCTTCCTATTTCAGATTTATTCTGCTTAACAGGATAATCTCTAGGTCTATCTATGCTGTTGCAAGCAGCATTACTTCATTCTTTTTTGTGGCTAAATAATATTCTATTATGTGTGTGTGCATATATAAGAGATACACGTATATAGTATATACACATATATCTTCTTTATGCATTCATCTATCAATAGACAGTTAGGTTGTTGTTCTGTGTCTTGGCTATTGTAAATAGTACTGCAATGAATATGTAGTTATATGGATCTTTTTGAAATAGAGTTTTGTCAAGATATATGCCCAGAAATCAGATTGCTGCATCATATGGGAACTCTAGTTTTCAGAGGAACCTCCATACTATTTTTCATAGTGGCTATGCTGATTTATATTCCCATGAACATCTATGAGGATTTCCTTTTCTCTTCACCCTCTCCAGCATTCTAATGATGGCCTTTCTGAGTGTGAGATGTTACCTTTCTGTAGTTCTGACTTGCTCAACATCACTAATTATTAGAGAAATGCATCGTTTTATTTGCTATTGGCCATCTCTACTATCTTTGGAGAAATGTCTATCTATCTTGGTATTCTGCCTAATTTTTGATTGGGTTGTTTGATTTTTTTGTTATTGAGTTGCATGAGCTATTTATATATTTTCCATATCAAGCCTTGTTGGTTTCATCATTTACAAATATTTTCTCTTGTTCTGTAGATTGTCTTTTCATTTTGTTTATGGCATCCTTTGCTATGCAAAAGCTTTTAGTTTGTTTCAGTCTCATCTTTTAATTTTTTTTTAAATTTCTATTACCTTGGTACACTGGCCTTAAAATACAACTGTATGAAGTATGTCAGAGAATGTATTATCTATGTTCCCATCTAGGAGTGTCATAATGCCATGTTTTATGTCTAAGTCTTTAAGCCATTTTGAATTTAATTTTGTGTATGGTGAGAGGGTGTGTTCTATCTTTATTGATGTACACCTGACTGTCTGGCTTTCCAAACACCACTTAGTGAAGAGAAACACCACTTGGGGTTTCCTCTTTTTGTATATTCTGGCCTCACTTGTTGGAGATTAACTGACCATAGGCATTGAGTGTCATTCTTGATCCACTGCTATTTCTTACATCCCACCACCAAGTAGAGTAGATTCTACTTTGGATAGAATTTACTTACTGTCATAATCTTGGATAGCAGCCAGTTCTCAGCATTACTGCTAGAAAAGTCTAAAGCCTAGTCCCCACATCCCATGCTGTCCTCCTGAAATTAGATCCTATTTCTAAGTATCATTTTCAATAATCTTCCTTAGAAAGGTCATCTCCCTGGTTTCCCCCTCTCTTATTCTATATAAGGAATGTTGGTGGCTGTTGGAGTCCCCCCTCTCTTTCTCTCTATCATTCAGTCTCTCTACACATCTGTCTGCATTGTTGACAGTTGTTAACAATTTAATATTGAGATTACAAAACTAGAAAGTAAATTAATGACTGAACCAGAAGCGAGTTAACACCTTCTAGATGTGTACTTGGGAATGGATGGGATTTTACACCTTCTCTTTAGGGAAGAGGGTAAGGTTGTGATTTAGTCACTAAGTCGTGTCTGACTCTTTGCGATCCCATGGAATGTAGCCCACCAGGCTCCTGTGTCCATTGGAGTCTCCAGGCATGAATACTGGAGTGGATAGCTGGATTTTCTTCCCCAGAGTTGATAGTTGGTGGTTAGTAGGCTGATGCACAGTGTCACTACTATCTTACTATATGGATGTTCAATCACGATGAGAATGGTGCTGTGTAACAGAAGAGGTAGGCTATTTTAGTTATTAATGGGAGGTTGATAGGAAATTGACTAAAGAGAGGAGAACCGCTTCTTCCTTCTTGCTGCTGATGGAGCCTCTGAAGCAGGACAGTTCCAGCAAATGCTGTGCAGAGTGTGTCCTGCATTCATAGAGCTCAGATTAGCACGAGATTTTAGGCTTCTGGTCTCCTGCATCTTCTTTGTGAGTTTGCTCCTGGCTTACTACATTTATTCCTTCTTCAATTTCTTCCTTTTTACAATAGACCTGAGTTTCTGACCCATGTAATATTCTAAGTGTTTTGCATTGAATTGTGTCCCCACAAAAGAAAGATACACTTAAGTCCTAATTTCCCAGTACCTATAATTGAGGCCATATTTGGAAATACTGTCTTTGATAAGTGACTAAATTTAGATGAGGTCATATGGGATAAGGTAGGCATTATTCCAACAACTTGTGTCCTTGTAAGGAGAGATATTTGGAGACACATAGACTGGCCGGAATGAAGGAGGTCATGTGATAACAAAGCAGAGATTGGTGTGATGCAGCTACAAAAGCCAAGAAAAGCTAGAATTGCAGGTAAACAGCAGATGCTGGACAAGACAAGAGCCTTCAAAGAGAGCATGGTTCTGCCAAAAACTTACTTTCAGATCTCTGGGCTTTGAAAACCATGAAGAGATTTATTTTGTCTTAGGAAGTAAAAAGTTGAATTTGTTTATAATTTCTATAAAGCCCTCCTCCTGATATCCAGGTAGTTTTTCAGAGGAAACCAGGATTTACTTGGATACCTGGATTCCCTTATCTGGTTTAGCTTAAGTTGAAGTGTGTCTTACATAACTGAATTGTGGTCAAATATATTAAAGAGTGAACTGATACCAAGTCAGGTTACAGCATATATCACACTTCAATATGTGGTTAATTCTCAAGTAAATGCTTAGCCACTGTAATGTTTAGAAATTTAAGTGAAAAGATTAAGATGGTCAGAATTAAAATTTTTAAAAAAGCTATCTTCATTAGCGGGCTTCACATTTGGCTGGTAAATATATTTGACCACTTCAGACAAGAAATTCAAGTTTCCTTGTTTAAGATGTACAACTTTTGAGAGTATCTTCCTTATAACTCCAAAACCTTGAAGATACCCCTTAAAAATCTGTTGCATGCATATAATGTTGTTACTAAGTTAAAATAAACCACCTAGTTCTATATATATGCATGAATCTCAGAATGATTTGGAGTACTTACTAAATCCATTTTGATCCAATTGGATTGTGTTCACGGAGACTAGGTCATGCTTTATACAAACACTCTGCTTATTTAACTTATACGCAGAGTACATCATGAGAAACACTGGGCTGAAAGAAGCACAAGCTGGAATCAAGATTGCCGGGAAAAATATTAATAACCTCAGATATGCAGATGACACCACCCTTATGGCAGAAAGTGAAGAAGAACTAAAGAGACTCTTGATGAAAGTGAAAAAGGAGAGTGAAAAAGTTGGCTCAAAGCTCAACATTCAGAAAACTAAGATCATGGCATCCGGTCCCATCACTTCATGGCAAATAGATGGGGAAACAGTGGAAACAGTGGCTGACTTTATTTTTCTGGGCTCCAAAATCACTGCAGATGGTGATTGCAGTCATGAAATTAAAAGACGCTTGCTCCTTGGAAGGAAAGTTATGACCAACCTAGATAGCATATTAAAAAGCAGAGACATTACTTTGTCAACAAAGGTCCATCTAGTCAAGGCTATGGTTTTTCCAGTGGTCATGTATGGATGTGAGAGTTGGACTGTGAAGAAAGCTGAGCACAGAAGAACTGATGATTTTGAACTGTGGTGTTGGAGAAGACTCTTGATCCAACCAGTCCATCCTAAAGGAGATCAGTCCTGGGTATTCATTGAAAGAACTGACGCTGAAGCTGAAACTTCAATACATTGGCCACCTGATGCGAAGAGCTGACTCATTAGAAAAGACCCTGATGCTGGGAAAGATTGAGGGCAGGAGGAGAAGGGGATGACAGAGGATGAGATGGTTGGATGGCATCACGGACTCAATGGACATGGGTTTGAGTGGACTCTGGGAGTTGGTGATGGACAGGGAGGCCTGGTGTGCTGTGGTTTATGGGGTCGCAAAGAGTCAGACATGACTGAGCAACTGAACTGAACAGATTTTACCTCTATTGATGGTAATCGTGGTTAAACTTGTCCATGGTGAACTTAAGATGGAAGTCTATACCAGTGTATCCAACAAAAAGAGTGTGTAGGTATAAAATAAGAAAGAATGGGTCTGAGGAAAGTTCTGCCTGATCCAGGAAAATTAAGGGGAGATTTTAAACATGATTAAATGCAGAGGATTGACATTAATATGTTTTGACAATATTTCACAGATAACACTGTGGGTTTGGCAGTAGTTTAAGATTGTCTTGTGCCACTTTTGAGGGGCTACTTGGAAAAGAGAGAATGAATATAAGAACAGAGGGAGCCCCAAGAGAATTTTATACCAGAGAATGAGGACCTGGTAACTAGAAAACCAGACAGTCTTTAAGGGACCAAGTGAAGGTTGGAAACAAGTGTTGGTATTGAGGATATGAGGGAGAATATTTTGTCTCCTGCTCTTTCCCTAGAGGGAACGGATCACCCATTATGCCCATGAAGCATCTGTGAAGGAGTGAGTGAACTTGGTGTATTACAATTTGTGACATGCATTTTCGTAAAACCAGAATCCTGGGTCCACAATACATCTGGAAGGGGGAGAAAGGAGGAGTATTGTCACAAAATAAGCCAGAGGCATGAAGGTTCTTTAATCTTGAGCAAAGTTCCTGGCCTTGAAATCCTGAGGTATGGGTTGACCAAAAGTTCATTCATGTTTGCTGTAGCATCTTATGAAAAACCTCAAAGGAACTTTTTGGACAATTCTTTTCTGACCCAGTATTCTGGACTAAACCTCAAGGAACACACCCATTCTGTCCCTTGAGAAACCAGAAAAGGTTTTGAGTCCTTGAATCCTCACTTCTTCTTCCAGGGGCCCTACTCTGATCACTGTGAGCTCTCTAGGAACAAAGGAATTTTACAAGCAGAGAGGACCTCTAGTTGAAAGAGAGTGGTCACGGGTCCTCTCCTCTGTAACACTGGGCTGGAAAATCTTTGCTCCATATGTTTGTATTTCACAAATACAAAATTTGGATATATATCAATGTTTCTAGCAAACACTTATAACACTTAGTTTAATGGAAATAATCAAAGGTGTAGGGATTTATTTACAGCATTTTCAAAATGAAAACAAATTATATGTGCTAGATTAAATGACAGCATCATAGATGTCAAAATTGCAACACTCAGGAAACTCTATAGCTATGCATAGTCATTGTTGTGAGGAAAACAGCTACTATAATATAAAATAGAGTTATCATCTTCACTTAAGTTGCTTCTTAAAGCACTAAAGTATTTTAATAGTATGATGTCTAATCCCTTTACTTTTGCTTACATGTACACTTAAATATACCCAAATAGGGTATCTTATTCCAAAATTTACATCACTCACAATGATCCCTCTTCTTCCCTCCACAACCACATAGCACTTTCCTATATAATATTTTAATTTGTATGTTAAATCCACACCTAAAACTCAGTATTTAAAAACTCACCTCCATTATGCCTTTAGAGAGTATAATCATTCACTTTCAGACAGGAATCTCAATTTCTTTATTTTTCCTACTATGATTTATTGCAGAATATTTAATATAGTTTCTTGTGCTATAAAATAGGTAGGACCTTGTTGTTTATCCATTCCATATATAAAATATTTTACATCTACTAGTCCCAAATTCCCAATTCATCCCTCCTCTGTCTTCCCCCACTCTTGACAACCACCAGTCTGTTCTCTACATATGTGAGTTTTTTTCTCTTTGTAGATAAGTTCATTTGTATCCTATATTAGATTCCACATATCAATGATATCACATGATATTTGTCTATTTCTGACATACTTAGTATGATAAATCTCTAGGTCCATCTGTACTGCAAATGGCAGTATTACATTACTTTTTATTGCTAATAGTCTATTGTGTGTGTGTGTGTGTGTGTATACATTTTTATACATTCATCTGTCGATAAACACTTAGGTTGTTTCATGTCTTGGCTATTGAAATAGTGCTGTTATGAACATAGAGGTTCATGAATCATTTTGAGTTTTTTTTTTTTATGGTACCATTCCAATTTATTTTATATGAAAGGCTGCGAAAGGATATCAATCAACAACCAGATAAAGAGATATGTAGGATGAGGTCCTGAACAAGGGATCTGATGTCCTCATGGATCTTTTTGAATTTGTTTTCTCTGGCTATGTACCTGGGTGAGGGATCATGTGGCATGTCTACTTTTAGATTTTTGAGGCACCTCCATACTATTTTCTATAGTGGCTACACTAATTTACATTTCTACCACCAGTGTAGGGAAGTTCTCTTTACTCCAGACCCCTTCCAGCATGTGTTATCTGTAGAGTTTTTAATGATGGCCATTCTGATCAGTGTGAGGTGGCACCTCATTATAGTCTTAACTCGCATTTCTCTAATAATTTGTGATGTTGAACATGTTTTCATGTGCCTAATGACCACCTGTACGTATCTTTGGAGAAATGTCTACTTAGATATTCTACCATTTTTTGGTAGGGTCGATTGGGTTTTATTTTTGTTGTTGTTGTTGCTATTGAACTGTATAAGCTGTTTGCCATATTTTGCATATTAGGTCCTTGACCACATTGTTCACAAATGTTTTATCTTACTGTGTAGGTTGTCTCTGCTTTATTTATGCTTTCCTTTGTTGTGCAAAGTTTATTAGTTTGATTAGGCCTCATTTGTATATTTTCCTTTTATTTCTATTGCCTTGGTAGACTGTCCTTAGAAAACATTGGTATGTTTATGTCAGAGAATATTTTGCCTATGTTCTTTTCTAGGAGCTTCACGGTGTCATGTCTTATAGTGAAGACTTTAAGCCATTTTGAGTTTATTTTTGTGTTTGGTGTGAGAGTGTGTTCTAACTTTATTGATGTATATGTAGCTTTCCCAACACCACTTGCTGAAGGGACTGTGTTTCCTCGTTTTATATATCCTTGCTTTCATTGTCAAAAAATCAATTAACCATAAGTGTTCAGGGTCATTCTTGATTCACTGTTATGTTTCCTTCCCATGCCCAAGTCATGTACATTCTACTGTTGGCTAGAATTTTGCTATGGTATAATCTTGGCCAAAAACCAGTTCTCAGCATTTCTGTCTGCACATCCAGTTTTGTCCTCTTGTTAATTAGATCTTAATTCTAAGTGACATTTTCAATAATCTTACTTTAAAAAGTCATCTTCCTGCTTTCTTATGCTCCTATTTGATATAAGGAATGTGGGTGGTTGTTAGAGTCATCTTTCTCTCTCCTTTCCCCCCATCCCTCTCCCCCTCCACCGCCTTTCTCTCTCTTTATTGGACCCTCTAGCTATAGGTCTATCAGTTTTGTTAGTATTATAATTGTTAGCTTTATAATTTAATCTGCATATTACAAAATATCCTGGTGGGATTGTGGCTGAACTAGAAGGGGAATTACTATCTCCCAGATATGGATGCAATGATGGATAGAATGTTATATCTTCTATTTTTGGTTAGAATATCTTCATCTTAATTGCAATAGTTACATGCAGGAAGTAGATGCATGCAGTTGCTACTGTTCTTATTATATGGAAGTTTAATCATTGTGAAAATAGTACTAAGTAACCAAAGGGGTGGGCTAGTTTAGTTATGCTTGGGCAGCTGAAAGGCTTCTCTCCTTAGTTAGTCAACTTCCCTTTTTTTTTTTTTTTGCTTCTGATGGAGATTTTGAGGTGGAGCACGTCCAGGAAACGCTGTGGCAGAGTATGTTCTGCACTCACAGAGCTCTGATTTGCAGGTGACTTTGGTCTTACTGTCTCCTGCATTTTCTCTGTGAGTGTGGTTCCTGGCTTCATTTATTCCTTCAAATCCCTTCCTTTTTTATATAGACCTGAGTTTCTGACCCATATATCTTTCCAATGTTGTGAGCTGAACTATCTCCCCAGGAAAATGCAAAGTCCTAATCTCTGAATATCACTGCATGGAACCTTATTTGGAAATATGGTGTCTACACATATAACCAAATTTAGAAGGTCATATTGGATTAAGTGGGCACTAACTCCAATGACTCTTTTCTGTGTAAGTAGCAAGAGATTTGGAGACATACAGACAAATCTAGAGTGAGGGGGGCATGTGACAACAAAGGCAGCTACAAGCCAAGGAAAACTGAGGATTCTAGTAACCAGCAGAAGCTGGATGAGACAAGAGACTTCCAAGAGAGCATGGCCCTGCCAGCACCTTGGTTTCAGATTTCTAAGCTTCAAAACCATGAAAAGATTTTATTTTTGCCTTAAGAAGTAAAAAGTTTAATTTGTTTATAGTTTTTAAAAATCCCCTACCTAATCACCAAGTGATTTTGTAATAGAAGCCAGGATGTGCTTGGGCATATAGATCCCCTTGTCTGGTTTAAGTTGGAACCTGTTTACAAGAACTGAACTGTGTTTTTCACACTCTAATGAGTTGTAACCTGACTTGGCATCAGTTCACTCTTCAAAGATATGTTTAATTTTGAAATAAAGGCTTAACCACTGTGATGTATAGAAATTTAAATGAAAAGATTAAGATTATAAGTTATAAAAAAGTCATTACATCACAGGGCTTAACAACTGTCTAGTAAATATGTTTCACCTCTTTAGGCAAGAAGCTCAAGTCTCCTTGTTTAAGATTTGTACCAGTTCAGAGAGTATCTTCCTTATGACTCTAAACACTATGTACACAACTCTTTAAATAAAGCTGTGGCATGTATATAATGTTGTTTCTAAATTCACCATTTAGTTCTCCAGGTTTTCATGAATCTCAGAATGATTTGGAATATTACTAAATCCACTATGACCCAACTGGCTTTTGTATAGTCTAAGATGGGTTTTGCCTCTGTCAGTGGTAATTGTGGTTAAAGTTGTCAGTGGTGATGGTGAAATTGGGATGGGAGTTTTATACCAGTGCATCTGACAGGAAAGAGTGTGTAGATGAAAAATGGGAAAGAATGGGTCAGAAGAAAGGTCTGACTCTCCAAGGAAAATAAAGGGAAGGTTTTAAAAAGGATAAAGGCAGAAGGATTAATATTAATATGTCTGGACAATATTTCAGAGATAGCACTGTGGATTTGGCAGTGGTTTAAGGCTGTCTTGTGCCAACTGTTGAGGGGCTACTTGGAGAAGAGAGAAAGGATACGAGGTGGGAGGGGGACCTCAAAGTAATTTGTGAGCCAGAGGCTGAGTGTTGAGGACAGTTCCCTCTCTTGCGGGGGCCTAGTAACTAGAAAACCAGTCTTTAAGGGACCAAAAAATGTTTGAAAAAAATGTTGGTATTGAGAACTGAGGGAAAACATGAACTTCATCACCCATTATGCCCATGAGAAAGTATCTGTACATGAGTGAGTGAACTTTGTGTATTAGTTTGTAATATACATTTTTGCAACATTAAGTCTTTTGTCTATAGTTCATTTGGGAGGAGGAGGGGCAAGGGTACTGCTCCGAAACAAGTCAGAGGCATGAAAATTCTTTAATCCTGAGCAGGGTTCATGGCCTTGAAATAATAGCATATGCATTGGCCAAAATGTTCATTCACATTCTCTGTAACATCTTATGGAAAAAGCCGAATGACCTCTTTGCCCCCATACTCTTCACTGATTAGACATTAAGGGACATATTATTCCACCCCATTAGAACCCATAACAGGTTTTGAGTAGCCACATGCTCGCTTGCTCTCCCTGAGTTCCTGATCACTGAGTTCTCTAGGAACAAAGAACAAAGAACTTTACAAGCAGAGGGGACCGCTGGTCTAAAGGCGATGGTCAGAGGTCCTCTCCTCTAAAATCCTAGGCTGAAAAGTCTTTGCATCATATATTTGTGAAAAGTCATTGGTAGTTTCAGTTAGTAAAGTAGTTAAGGAGAGAATTTTGGAATTATATCGAAGTCATTAACAAATCTGGAATACGAAATGGCAACGTGATCCAGTATTCTTGCTTGGGAAACCCCAGGGACAGAGGAGCTTGATGGGCTAATTTCCATGTGGTCGTAAAGACGTTGGACAAGACTGAACCCATGGGCACTTTAGCTAATGCTTGTAACACCTAAAAATAACTTAATGGAAAAAATGAAAGATGCAGACATTTATATGCTGTGTTTTCAAAAGGAAAACAAGTTATATGCTATAAATGAAGTGGCAGCATATTAGATTTAAAACTTATAGCACCTAGGGAACTATATAGCTATTCACTATCATTCTTGTGGGGGAAGGAAAGTTACTGCAAAATAAAATAGAGGTTTCCTCTTCACTTAGGTGACTTCATAGAACACTGAAGTATTTTACTAATATTGATGTATAATCCCTTTACTTTTGCTAATATGTAGATTTAAGTATACTAAAATAGGTATTTTATTCCAAAATTCTTATCCCCAACCATGAGCCTGTCTTCCCTCCAAAACCATATATCACTTTCTATTTAACATTTCAATTTGGATGTTCAATCCACAACTAGAATTCAAAGTGTTAAACACTGACCACCATTGTGCTTTATCTGAAGATACAGTGCATTCACTCACTTTCAAATCAGGAATCTCAACATTTGTGTTAATTAATTAATTTTTCCCCAGTATGATTTATCACAGGATTTGAATATGGTTTCCTGTACTATACAATAGGATCTTATTGTTATCCAGTCTACATAATAATAGTTCACATTTGCTAGTACCATATTCCCGTTATATCCCCCTCCCTTCCTCCCCCTTGACAACCACAAGTCTGTTCTCTATGTATGTGAGTTTGTTTCTGGTTCATACAAAAGTTCATGTGTACTATGTTTTAGATTCCACATATAAGTGATAACATGTAATATTTGTCTTTCTATTTTGCTTAAAATGATAATCTCTAGGACCATGAATCTGCATATAATGCGGGAGACCTGGGTTCGATCCCTGGGTCAGGAAGATCCCCTGGAGAAGGAAATGGCAACCCACTCCAGTACTCTTGCCTGGAAAATCCATGTACAGAGGAGCCTGGTAGGCTACAGTTCATAGGGTCACAAAGAGTCGGACACAACTGAGCAACTTCATAATGTCAATGTCAAGGACCATCCATATTGTTGCAAGTTGCATTATTTAATTCTTTTTATGGCTGAGTAATATTTTTGTGTGTGTGTAGGTGTATGTTTATATCTTTAAGCATTCATCTGTCCATGGACACAGGTTGTTTCCATATCTTGGCTATTATAAATAGAGCTACTATTCACATAGAGGTGCATGTATCTTTGGGTTTTTTTGTTTGTTTGCTTTTTGCTTTTTTACATGCTTGCTTACCAACTTACTATATATACAAGGCTATTAAGGATACAAATCAACATCCAGATGAAGAGACATGTAGGACAAAGTCCCAAACAAGGGATCAGATATCTTCGTGGATCTTTTTGAATTAGAAGTTTCTTTGGATATATGCCCAAGACTGGGTTACTGGATTATATGGGAACTCCATTTTACATTTTTGAAGAAATTCCCATATTATTTTTCATAGTGGCAGCACCAAATTACTTTCCCACCAACATTGTAGGAGGGTTCTTTTTCATTCACACCCTCTCCAGCATTCATTTGCAGACTTTTTAAAGATGGCCATTCTGACTGATGTGAAGTGTTACCTCATTGTAGTTTTGACCTGCATGTCTCTAATAATTTATGATGTTGAAAATCTTTTTATGTACCTAATGTCCATCTGTATGTATCTTTGGAGAAATGTATATTTCGGTATTCTATCTTTTTTTTTTTAATTGGGTTGTTTGTTTGCTTTTGTTATTGAGCTGATTATATATTTTAGATAGTAAGTCCTTGTTGGTAATATCATTTGCAAATATTTTCTCTCATTCTGTAGATTTTCTCTCTGTTTTATTTATGCTTTCCTTTGTTTTGCAAAAGCTTATTAGTTTGAGTAGGTCTCATTTGTATATTTTTGCTTTTATTTCTATTGCTTTGGTAAACTGATCTTAGAAAATATTGGTATGTTATATGTCAAAGACCGTTTTGCCTATGTTCTTTTCTAGGAGATTTATGCTATCTTATATTTAAGTCTTTAGGACATTTTGATTTTATTTTTTGTATATGGTATGAGGGTATGTCCCAACTTTATTGACTTATATGTGGCTATTCAGCTTTCCCAATACCAGTTGCTCAAGACAATATGTTTTCCTTATTTTATACATTTTGACCTCTCTAGTCAAAGATTAATTATCCATAGGTGTTCACTATCATTCTTGACTCCTTGCTATACATCCAAATAGTATGCATTCTATTTTTGGCTAAATTTTTCCTGCAGTCATAATCTTGTTCAATAACTATTTATCAACATTACTGCTAGAAAAGTCTAAACCATAGTCCCCACATCCAGTTTTGTCCTTGTGAAATGAGATCTGAATTCTCTGTAACATTTTCAATAATCTCTCTCTTTTTCTGATACTCCTTTTATTGGTCAATCTAGTTATGTCTGTCAGTTTTTTGGGCAATTGTTAAATTTACAATTTAATCTTTAGAATTCAAAATATTGAGATCAGTTTGTGACTGAACTACAAGGGAAATGAATACCTCCCAGATATGTAAGTAGCAGCGGAGAGAATTTTATACCTTCTCTTTTGGGGAAGAAGGTGAGAATATCTTCATGTTAACTGCAGTAGTCGCACACTGGAGGCAGAGGCATGATGTTGCTCCTGTTCTTAAATGGAAGTTTAACCATATGATTGATTGTGAGAATGGTGCTAAGTAGTCAAACGGTATACTGTTTTGATTATTTATGGGGAACAGATAGAAAATTGACTAAGAGATGAAAAGCCTTTCTTTTTTTCCTGCTTCTGATAGAGCTTCTAAGGCAGGGCAGGTCCAACAAGTACTGTGGCAGAGTGTGTCCTGCATTCACGGAACTCAGATTGGCAGGTGACTTTGGGCTGATGGGTCTCCTGCATCTTCTGGGTGAGTGTGGTTCCTGGTTTACTTCATTTATTCCTTCTCTGATGTTCTCCCTTTCTTTAGATACACCTGAGTTTCTGACCTATATAATTCTCCAAATGTTGTGAGTTGAATTGTGTCCCCACAAAGAGATGTAAATCATAAAATCCCATTACCAGTGAATGTGACCATATTTGGAAATATGGTCTATGCAGATGTAACTAAATTTAGATGAGGTCATACTGGATTAGGTAGGCACTAACTCCAATGTCTGGTGTCCTTAGAAGGAGAGAGATTTGGACACACCAGATTGAAGGAAGCCATGTGATGACGAAGGAAGAGACAAGAGTGATGCACCTACAAGCCAAGGAAAGCTGAGGACTGCAGGTAACCAAAAGTAACTGAATAAGACAATTGCCTTCAATGAAAGCTTGGCCCTCCCTGCCAACACTTTGATATCATATTTCTAGCCTTAAAACACTATGAAAATATTAAATTTCTAAGAAGTAAAAAGTTGATTCTGTTTAAGAAGTAAAAAGTTGATTTTGTTTATAATGCACAAAAATCCCCCCCATCCCTCTCCTAATCCCCAGATGATTTTGCAGTAGAAGCCAGGATGTACTTGGTCATCTGGATCCCATTACCTGGTTCAGCTAAAGTTGGAGCCTGTCTTATCAAGAACTGAATTGTGCTTTTTATCCTCAAATGTGCTTGGTATCACTTTACTCTTCAAATATGTGTTTAATTTCCAAGCCACTGTGATGTTTAGAAAGTTAAAAACAAAGATTAAGGTGGTCAAAATTTTCTTAAAAGGGATCTTCATTATAGGGCTCAACAATTGGCTGATACATATATTTGACCACTTCAGACAAGAAGTTCAGGTTTCCTTAAGATTTGCATCAATTCAGAGAGCATCTTCCTTATAAACTTTGAAGATATCCCTTAACAAATATACTGCATGTATATAATGTTGTTTCTAAGTTAAAATTAACCATCTAGTTCTCTATATTTGCATGAATCTCAGAATTCTTTGGAGTATTCACTAAATCTACTTTAAGCCAGTTGGATTGTGTTCCAGAAGACTGGGTTAAGTTTTCAATTTAACACAGGTTTTACGTCTGTCAATGGCGCATGCATGCTTGTTAAGTCAGTTCAGTCATGTCCAACTCTTTGAGACCCTATGAACTGTAGCTCACCAGGCTCCGCTTATCCATGGGAATCTCCAGGCAAGAATACTTAAGTGGGTTGCCTTGCCCACCTCCAAGGGATCTTAGCAACCTAGGGATCAAACCCGCATCTCCTGCAGTTCCTATATTGCAGGCATATTCTTTAGCAATGAGCCATCAGGGAAGCTCTGTCAATGGTAAAAGTGATTCAAGTTGTCAGTGGTAATGGTGACCTTAAGAAAGGAGTTTATACCAGTGCATCCATCAAGAAAGAGTGTGTACATGGAAAATGGGAAAGAATGGGTCTGAAAAGGTCTGCCTCTTCCAGGAAAATTCAGGGAAGATTTTAGAAAGGATTAAACACAGAAGGATTAACATTAGTATGCTTGGGCAATATTTCAGAGATAACACTGTGGAACTGGTGGTGGTTTAAGGCTGTCTTGTGCCTACTGGTGCGGGGCTACTTGGAGAAGAGAGAAACAGTATGAGGATGGAGGGGATTCCAAAGGAATTTTTCTGCCAGAGAATGAATGTGGGGCAGCTTCCTCTCTTCTGGGGCCCTATTAACTAGAAAACCAGCCAGTCTTTAGGGACCAAGACAAGGTTGGAAACAAGTGTTGTTATTGAGAACATGGGGGTGAATGTGAACCTTCTAGCCACCTGTCTTTCCCCAGAGGTGACTGATCTCCCGTTGTGCCATGAGAAAGCCTCTGTGCACGAGTGAGGGAACTTTGTATATTACAGTTTGCAATGTGCATTTTTGTAAAATCAGAGTCCTGTGTCCACAATGTGGCTGAGAAGTGGAGGAAGGAGGGGTACTGTTATAAAATAAGGCAGAGTCATGAAAATTATTTAATCCTGAACAGGACTCCTGGCCTGGAAATACTGAGACACGGATTGGCCAGCGAGTTCATTTGGGTTTGTTGCAGCATCTTACAGAAAATCTCCCAGGACGTTTTTGGCCACTTCTGTCTCACCCAGTGTTCTGGACTAAACTTCAAGTGCCACATTCATTCCACCCCTTCGAAGTCAGAACAGGTGTTGAGTAGCCACATGCTCATTTCTTCTCCCTGGGGTCCTACTCTGATCACTGTGAGTTCTCCAGGAACAAAGGATCTTTACAAGGAGAGGTGATCTCTAGACGAAAGACATTGGTGACAGGTCCTCTCCTCTGAAATTTTGGGCTGAAAAGTCTTTGCTTCATGTGATTGTGAGACGTCTTTGGTACATTCAGTCAGTGAATTAGTTATGGAGAGAAATTTGGAAATATATCCAAGTCTTTAACAAATGTGTATAACACTTAACCTAATGGAAATATTAAAATACATACTGCATTTTCAAATTATATGCTGTATATTAAATGGCAGCATATTAGATGCTGTCAAAATTGCAGGACTCATGACTCTTTATAGCTATACATAGCCTTTGTTGTGGGAATAAAAAATGACTAGAATATAAAATAAATGTTTCCTCTTCACTTAGGTGACTTCATAAAGCATTGAAGTATTTTAATAGTATTGATTTTGAATCTCTTTACTTTTGCTAATATATAGACTTAAACATACTCCAATGGGGTATTTTATTCCGACATTTATATTTCCAACCATGGTCCCTCTTTGTCCCTTCAAAGCCACATATCACTTCCTATTCAATATTTCAATTGGTATGTTATATCTACTCCTAAGACTCAATATTTAAAAACTGACCACCATTATGCTCTAAGATAACCATAAAATCATTCTTTTTCAAGACAGAAATCTTAGTGTCTTTTTATTGATTTACTTTCTTATCTATATATTTTTCCTAGAATGATTTATTGCAGAATATTTAATATAGTTTCTTATGCTATAGAATAGGACCTCATTGTTTACTTATTCTACATATAACAGTGTAATAGTTCATACCTGCTAGTCCCAAATCCTCAATCAATATCTCCTCTACCATCCCTCCCCCTTGACAACCACATGCTTGTTCTCTATGTATGTGAGTTTTTCAATGCTTGTGCTAAGTTCACCTGTGTCATATTTTAGATTCCACATGTAAATGACATCATATAATATTTGTCTATTTCTGATATACTTTGCTTACGATGATAATCTCTAGGTCCATCCATAGTGCTGCAATTGGCAATATTACATTCTTTTTATGCTGAGTAATATTCTATTGTGTGTGTGTGTACATATATTTTTATGCATTCATTTGTCAGTGGGCACTTAGATTGTTTCCATGTCTTGGCTATTGAAATAGTGCTGCTATGAACATAGGGGTGCAAGAACCTTTTTGAGTTTTTTGGCTTGTTTTTTTCATGCTGGCATACCTATTTATTATACATGAAATGTTATGAAAGGATACAAACCATCAACCAGATGAGGAGATGTGCAGGATGAATTCCAAACAAGGAATTTGATGCCCTCATGGATCTTTTTGAGTTAGTGTTTTCTCTATGTATGACCAGGAGTGCAATTGCTGGATCATATAGCAAGTCTATTTTTAGTTTTTTGAGGAACCTCCATATTAATTTTTATAGTGGTTATAACAATTAACATTTCCACCAAATGTGTAGCAGAGTACTTTTTCTTCAGACTCTCCAGCATTTATTTGTAGAGTTTTTAATGACAGCCATTCTGCCCAATGTGAGGTGATACCTCACTAGTTTTGACTTACATTTCTCTAATAATTAATGATCTTTTCATACGCCATTTTGCCCTCTGTATGTCCTCTTTGAACAAAAGTCTACTTAGGTATTCTACCTATTTTTGATAGGCTTATTAGGGGTTTGTTGTTGTTGTTGCTATTGATTTGTATAAACTGGTTGCATATTTTGGATATTAAGCTCTTCTTGGTTCCATGGCTAGCAAATATTTTCTCTATTCTGCAGATTGTCTCTTTGTTTTACTTATGGTTTCCTTGTTGTGCAAAAACTTATTCATTTGATTAGGTCTCATTTGCATATTTTGCTTTTATATGTATTGCCTTGGTACACTGACCTTAGAAAACATTGGTAGGTTATATGTCAGAGAATGTTTTGCTTCTGTACCCTTTTAGGAGTTTCATGGTATCATGTCCTCTACTGAAGCCTTAAGCCATCATGGGTTTATTTTTGTATGTGGTATGAGGTTGTGTTCTAACTTTATTGATGTATATGTGTGTGTCCAACTTTCTGAACCATTTGCTGAAGGGATAGTGTATAGCTCATTTTATATATGATGGCTTCAATTGTAAAAAAATCAGTTAAACATAGGTATTCAGGGTCTTTCTTGATTCACTGCTTTCTTCCTCCCCACACCCAAGTAGTGTACATTCTAATTTTGCTAGAATTTTGCTACAGTCATAATCTTGGCCAACAACCAGTTCTCAGAATTACTGCTAGAAAAGTATAAACCCGAGTCCCCACATCCAATTTTGTACTCCTGAAATTAAACCTTAATTCTAAGTAAAATTTTCAATAATCTTACTTTAAAAAGTCATTTTCTTCCTTTCTTATTCTCCTATTTTATATAAGGGATATTGATGGTTGTTAGAGTCATTTCTCTCACTCCCTCCCTCCTTTCTCTCTCTTTATTGGTTAGTCTAGCTACATTTCTATCAGTTTTGTTAGTGTTATAATTGTTAGATTTAGAATTTAACCTGTAATCTGTAGATTACAAAATATACCAATGGGATTGTGGCCGAACTAGAAAGGGAATTAATATCTCCGAGGTATGGATGTGGTAATTGATAGGATTTTATACCTTTGCTTTTGGAAAGAGGGTAGGATATATTCATTTTAATTGGAATAATTTCACAATGGAAACAGATGCATGACATTGCTACTATTCCTATTATATGGAATAGAGAATTGTGCTAAGTAGCCAGAGGGGTAGACTAATTTAGTTAATTATGGGTAACTGAAAGCCTTCTCCTCTTTCATCAATTTCCCTTTTTTTTTTTTTTTCCTGCTTCTGATGGAGATTTCGAAGCTGAGCGGGTCCAGGAAATGCTGTGGCAGAAAGTGCCCTGCACTCACGGAGCTCTGCATGGCGGGTGACTTTGGTCTCATTGTCTCCTGCATTTTCTCTGTGAGTGTGGCTCTTGGCTTCATTTATTCCTTTTCAGATCTCTTCCTTTTTTTACATAGACCTGAGTGTCTGATCCATATAAATTTCAAATGTTATGAGTTGAACTGTGTCCCCATAAAAGATATAGTTAGTCCTAATCTAAAAATATCTTCGAGTGGAACCATATTTGGAAATAAGGTCTTTGCACATGTCACCAAAATAGATGATCATACTGGATTAGGTGGGCACTAACTCCAAGGACTGCTGTCTGTGTACGTAGAGGGAGATTTGAAGCATATAGACAATTCTAGAGTGAGGGGCCCACGTGACAAGAGGCAGAGAGGAGTGATCCATCTATGAGCTAAGAAAGGCTGACAATTGTCAAGAACTAGCAGAAGCTGGACAAGATAAGAGTCTTCAAAGGGACATGGCCTTACCAACACTTTGATTTCAGATTTCTAGGCTTTAAAAACCATGAAAAGATTTTATTTTTTCTTAAGAAGTAAAAAGTTGAATTTTTTTATATTTAAAAAGGAAAAATCCCTACCTGATTACCAAGTGGTTTTGTAGTAGAAGCCAGGATGTACTTGGACATATGGGCCCCCTATCTGGTTTAGCTTAAGTTGGAGCATGTTTTACAAGAACTGAATTGTTTTTTTCACCCTCTAATGAGCTGTAGCCTGACTTGATATCAGTTCACTCTCCAAAGGTGTGTTTAATTTAAAGTAAATGCTTAACCACTGTGGTGTTTAGAAATTTAAATGAAAAGATGTAGAAGGTTAAGAGTTTAAAAAGTCGTCTTCTTCATGGAGCTTAAGGCGAGACTGGTGAATATGTTTCACCTCTTTAGACAAGAAGTTCAAGTCTCACTGTATAAAATTCTATAACAATTCAGAGAGCACCTTCCTTATGACTCCAAACACTCTGAACACAACCCTTTGAAAACAAATCTGTTGCATGTGTATTATGTTGGTTTTAAGTTAACCATTTAGTTATCTACATTCACATGAATCTCAGAATTACTTAGAATATTCACTAAGTCCACTTTGATCCAGTTGGATTGTGTTCCAGTGATCTGGGTTATGTTTTAGACTTAACACAAGTTTTACCTCTATTGATGACAATGGTTGTTATAGTTGTCCATGATAATTGTGAAGTTTAGATGGGAGGATATACCAGTGCATCTATAAGAAAGAGTGTGTAGGGAAAAATGAGAAAGAATGGGTCTTAAGAAAGATCTGTCTCTCCCTAGAAAATTAAGGGAAAATTTTAAAAAGGTTAATTGCAGAAGAATTATCATTAATATGTTATGACAATATTTCAAAGATAACACAGTAGATTTGACAGTGGTTTCAGGCTGTCTTGTGCTTGCTGTTGAGGGGCTACTTGAAGAAGAGAGCAAAGATGTGAGGAGGGAGGGGACCCCAGAGGAATTTTTATGCCCAAGAAAGAGTACTGAGGCAGCTCCCTCTATCTGTGGGAATCTGTAATCCAGAAAACCAGACAGTCTTTAAGGGATCAAGCTGCTGCTGCTGCTAAGTCGCTTCAGTCATGTCCGACTCTGTGTGACCCCATAGATGGCAGCCCACCAGGCTCCCCCATCCCTGGGATTCTCCAGGCAAGAATACTGGGGTGGGTTGCCATGTCCTTCTCCAATGAATGAAAGTGAAAAGTGAAAGTGAAGTTGCTCAGTCGTGTCTGACTCCTAGCAACCCCATGGACCGCATCCTACAAGGCTCCTCCTTCCATGAGATTTTCCAGGCAAGAGTACTGGAGGGTGTTGCCATTGCCTTCTCCAAGGGATCAAGAGAAGGCTGGAAAGAAATGGTGGTATTGAGAACATGGGGGAGAAAGTGAAACTTCTGTCCACCTGTCTTTCCCCAGAGGTGACTGATCTCCCATTTGGCCCATGAGAAAGTATCTGTGCGTGAGTGAGTGTATAGTTTTTTTGTGTATAGTTTTTGATAAGTATTTTGTGTATAGTTTTTGATAAGTATTTTTCCAAAATCAGAGTCTTGTGTCCATGGTATTAGTTGGGAGATGGAGGACTGTTACAGAGTAAGTCAATGTCCTGAATATTCTTTAATCCTGAGCAGGTTTCTTGGCTTTGAAATACTGATTGATGTATGGGTTGGCCCAAAAGTTTGATCTTGTTTTTCTATAGCATCTTATAGAAAACACTGAATAAATATTTTTGCCAACCCAGTACTCTTTTTGACCTAGTATTCTGGACTAAACCTCAAGGGCCCTTCATTCTGTCCGTTTAGAACTCAGAGCAGGTTTTGAGTGGCCACATGCTCGCTTTTTTCCCTGAAGTCCTACTCTGATCACTGTGAGTTCTCCAATAACAAAGGAACTTCAGAAGCAGAGGCAATCTCTAGTATAAAGACAGTGGCTGTAAGACCTCTCCTCTAATATTCTGGGTTGGAAATCTATCCTTCATCTGTAAATGCTAATAGTAGTTTTCGTTAGTAAAAGTTATTGAGAGAACTTTGTAACTATAAATCTTTAACAAATGCTTCAGTTCATTTCAGTCACTCAGCCGTGTCCAATTCTTTGTGACCCCGTGTACTGCAGCACGCCAGGCCTCCCTGTCCATCACTCACTCTCAGAGTTTACTCAAACTCATGTCCATTGAGTCAGTGATGCCATCCAACCATCTCATCCTCTGTTGTCCCCTTCTCCTCACGCTTTCAGTCTTTCCCATCATCAGAGTCTTTTCAAGAGTCAGTTCTCATCAGGTGGCCAAAGTTTTGGAGTTTCAGCCTCCAACAAATGCTTATAACACTTAAAAATTGATGTAAAAAATCAAAGATGCAGGAATTAATATACTGCATTTTCAAAATGAAAACAAAGTATATAATAGAAATTAAATAATAGCATGTTAGATTTAGAAATTATAGCACTGAGGAAACTACATAGCTATTCATAGTCATCTGTGTGTGGAGGGAAAGCTACTAGAATATAAAATAAATGTTTCTTTTTCACTTTAGTGACAGTATTTTAATATCATTGATTTGTAATACCTTTACTTTTATAAATATGTTGATTTAAATATACTCAAATAGGGAATTTTATTCCAAAATTTATATCTCCAAACATAATTCTATTTCTTTCCTTCAAAACTGCATATCAACCCAATTTAATATTTCAATTTGTATGTTCCATCCACACCTGAAACTTTATGTGTTAAAAACAGATCAACATTTAAGATTAGTTCAAGATACAGTACAATCACTCATTTTTAAAACCAGAATCTCAATATTTATTTATTTGTCTTAGTATGATTTATTGTAGGATATAGAATATAGTTTCCTGTGCTATACAATAGGACCTTGAAGTTTGTCCATTCTACATGTAATAGTTCACATCTTCTAATCCCAAATTCCCATTTTATCCATTGCCTTCTCTTCCTCTCCCTTGTCAACTACAAGCCTGTTCTCTGTGCTTGTAAGTTTATTTCTGTTTTGTCGATAAGTTCATTTGTGACATAGTTTACATTCCACATATAAGTGATATCATATGATATTTGCCTTTCTATTTCTGATTTACTTACCTTAGTATGATAATCTCTATGTCTATCCATGTTGTTGCAAGTGACATTATTTCATTCTGTTTATGGCAGAGTGATAGTCTATTATGTGTGTATATATTAATAAATACACAATATAATGTATATACAAACACCTTTATCTTTTCATTTGTTGATGGACAAATAGATGGTTGCTTCTATGCCTTGGCTGTTGTAAATAGGGTGCTTTGGACATAGGAGTGCATATATCTTTTTGAATTAGAGTTTTATCCAGATATACGCCCAGAAGTGGGATTGCTGTATCATATGGCAACTCTAGTTTTAGTTTTTTAAGGAATCTCCATACTATATTTCTAAAGAGACTGTGTTTTCCTCGTTTTATATATTCTGGCCTCACTTGTCAAAGACTAATTGACAATAGGTGTTCATATTAGTGACTGCACCAGTTTATCTTCCCACCAACAGTATAGGAAGGTTTCCCTTCCTTTACAACTTACTCAGTATTTGTTATATGTAGACTTTTCAATGATGGCTATTCTGACCAGACTGGTGGCTCAGATGGTAAACACTCAGCCTGCAATGTGTAGACCTGGGCTGGGAAGATCCCCTGGAGAAGGGAATGGCAACCTACTCCAGTAATTTTGCTTGGAAAATCTCATGGACAGAGGGGCCTAGCAGGCTATAGTCCAAAGGGTCACAAACAGACGGACATGACTGATCAACTAAGAACATTCTGACAATATGAAGTGGCACTCACTGTAGTTTTGACTTGCTCAATATCACTAATTAGCTAATTATTAGAGAAATGCATTTTTCATGTGCCTATTGGCTATATTTAAGTCATTTTTGGAGAAATGTCTATTTAGGTATCCTGCTTATTTTTGATTTTTTTTTCATTATAGAGTTGTATGAGCCATATATAAGATTCTGTGTGTGTGCTATTTTCCTTAAATTCTTTATTGAATTTGCTATAATATTGTTTCTGTTTTAGGTTTTTGGCTGCAAGGCATGTGGGATCTTGGCTCCCAACCAGGGATCAAACATACACCCTTTGTGTTGGAGGGTGAAGTCTTGACCACTGGACCAACAGGGAAGTCCCTGTTTGGATACTGTGCATATTAAACCTTAGCTGGTTGCATGGTTTGCAAATATTGTCCCATTCTGTATGCTGGCCTTTTGCTTTGTTTATGGCTTCCTTTCTTGTGCAAATGCTTATTAATTTCATTACACCTTTTTCATTATTACTGCTTTTATTTCTTTTGCCTTGGAAGAGTGACCGTAGAAAACACTGGCGTGATTTATGTGAGAGAATGTTGTGCCTGTGTTCTTGTCTAGGAGTTTTAATGGTATAATGTCTTATATTGACGTCTTCAAGCCTTCATGAGTTGATTTTTGTGTGTGGTGTGAGGGTGTGTTCTAATTTACTGATTTGCATGTGACTATTCAGCTTTCCCAACTGCACTTGCTGAAGAGACTGTTTTCCTCACTTCATATTCTGGCCTCCCTCCATAGGTGTCCGGTGCCATTCTTGATTTCTTACTTCCCACACCCAAGTAATGTTCATTCTAATTTTGGTGAGTCCTGGCCAACAACCAGTTCTTGGCATTATGGTTAGAAAAGTTTAAATCCTGCTCCCAACATTCAGTATTGCCTGTTTGAAATTAGATCTTAATTCTAAGAAACATTTTCAATAGTCTTTTAAAAGTCATCTTCCTGCTTTCTCCTATTTTCTATAAGGAATGTAGGTGGGTGGTTACCTCCCCACCCCCGCCATCTTTATTGGTTAGTATAGCTACATGCTTGTCAGTTTTGTTGGCACCTGTTAACTTTACAATTTAATCTTTAGATTACAAAATAGTCAGATGGGATTGTGGCTGAACTAGAAGCAGAATCAATATCTCTCAGATATGGATGTGGGGATGGATAGGGTTTTGCACCATCTTTTGGGGGGATGAAGGTGAGGATATCTTCCTGTTAACTGCAATAGTTGCATGCTAGAGGTGGTTGCATGATGTTGTTGGTATTTTTATTATATGGACATTTAATGATGCTGAGAATGCTATGAATTGGCCAAAGGGGGAGATTATTTTGGTTATTTATAGGAAAACCTGGTAGGAAATTGAGTAAAGAGAAGTATTTTTATTTTTCCTCTTCTGATGGAGATTCTGACAGAGATTCACACATTCTGCTGTGGTAGAGTGTGTCCTATGTTCCTGGAGCTCTGATTGACAGGTGACTAGGCTTGTGGTCTCTGGCATATTCTGTGAGTGTGACTCCTGTCTGTATTCATTTATTCCTTCTCTAATTTCTTCCTTTCTTCTTAGAGATCTGAGTTCCTGGCTTCTATAGTTTTCCAATGTTGTGACTTGAACTGTTTCCCTCTAAAAGATGTACTTAAGTCCTAATCTCCCAATACTTAGGAATGTGACCTTATTTGGAAATGTCTTCTTTGACCTAATTTAGATGAGGCCATACTGAATTAGGCAGGCATAACCCCAGTGATTTGTGTCCTTATAAGGAGAGAGAAATTTGGAGACACATAGACACGCCAGAATGAAGGAGACCACGTGATGACAAAGGCAGAGACAGCAGTGATGATGCTACAAGCCAAGGAAAGCTGAGGACTGTCAGACAACCAGCAGAAGCTGCACAAGATAAGAGCCTTCAAAGAGACCATGATCCTACCAACACCTTAATTGCAAATTTCTAGCCTTTGAACATTATGGAAAGATTAAATATATATCTTATGAAAAAACAGTTGAATTTTTCTTTATAATTTTTAAAAAGCCCTTCCCCTGACCCCCAAGCAGTTTTGTAGTGGAAGCCAGGATATACTTAGATATTTGGATCCCATTACATGATTGAACTTAGTTGGAGCCTGTGTTACAAGAACTGAATTGTGCTTTTTACCCTCTAATCTAGTGTAACCTGACTTGGTATCAGTTCACTCTTTAAATATGTTTATTGTTCAAATAAATGCTTAGCCACTGTGATGTTTAGAAATTTAAATGAAAAGGTTAAGATGGTTTTCAGAAAAAAATTTTTTTAAGGCATCTTTATCATAGTTCTTAACTATTTGGCAAATATATTGACCTCTTTAGGCCCAAAATGCAAGTTTCCTTGTTTAAGATATGAACCAATTCAGGGCATCTTCCTTATGACTCCAAACACTCTAAACACCACCCTTTCAAAAAAATCTGTGGCATATATATAATGTTGTTTCGAAGTTAATCTCTTAGGTGTCTGCATTTGCATGAATCTCAGAATGATTTTGAATACTCACTCTATCCACTTTGCTACAACTGGATTTTGTATAGGTTAAGATAGATTTTATCTTTGTCAATAGTTGTTGTTCAGTCACTCAGTCGTGTCCCACCCTTTGTGACCCCATGGACTGTAACATACCAGGCTTCCCTGTCCTTCACATCTCCCAGAGCTTGCTCAAACTCATGTCCATCGAGTCAGTGATGCCATCCAACCATCTCATCTTCTGTCGTTCCCTTCTCCTCCTGCCTTCAACCTTTCCCAGCATCAGGGTCTTTTCTTGTGAGTCAGCTCTTGCCATCAGGTGGCCAAGGTATTGGAGCTACCTTGGCATCAGTCCAAGACCACAGTTCAAAAGCATCAATTCTTCAGTGGTCAGCTTTCTTTAGGGTCCAACTCTCACATCCATACATCGGTTCAGTTCAGTCACTCAGTAGTGTCTGACTCTTTGCAATCCCATGGACTGCAGCACGCCAGGCCTCTCTGTCCATCAACAACTCCCGAAGATTACTCAAACTCATTGTCCATTGAACTGGTGATGCCAGCCAACCATCTCATCCTCTGTTGTCCCCTTCTCCTCCCGCCTTCAATCTTTCCCAGCACCAGGGTTTTTTTTAAATGAGTCAGTTCTTCTCATCAGGTGGCCAAAGTATTGGAGTTTCAGCATCAGTCCTTCCAATGAACACCCAGGACTGATTTCCTTTAGGAAGTACTGGTTGGATCTCCTTGAAGTCCAAGGGACTCTCAAGAGCCTTCTCCAATACCATAGTTCAAAAGAATCAAAAGAATTCTTCGGCACTCAGCTTTCTTTATGGTCCAACTCTCACATCCATACATGACTACTGGAAAAATCATAGCTTTGACTAGATGGACCTTTGTTGGTAAAGTAATGTCACTGCTTTTTAATATGCTGTCTAGGTTGCTCATAGCTTTTCTTCCAAGGGGCAAGCGTCTTTTAATGTCATGGCTGCAGTCACCAACTTCAGTGATTTTGGAGGCCAAGAAAATAAAGTCTCTCACTGTTTCCATGGTTGCACATCAATTTGCCATGAAGTGGCAAATGGGACCAGATGCCATGATCTTAGTTTTTTTGAACACTGAGTTTTAAGCTAGCTTTTTCACTTGCCTCTTTCACCTTCATTGAGAGGTTCTTTAGTTCCTCTTCACTTTCTGTCATTAGGGTGATGTCATCTGCGTATCTGAGGTTATTGATATTTCTCCCAGCAATCTTGATAATGGTGGTTAAAGTTGTCAGAGGTGATAGGGAACTTAAGATGGAAGTTTATACCAGTGCCTCTGACAAGAAAGAGTGTGTAGGTGAAAAATGATAAAGAATGGGTCTGAAGATAGGTTTGCCTATCCCAGGAAAATTAAGGGAAGGATTTAAAAAGGATAAATGCAGAGGATTAACATTAAAGGTTTGGACAAGATTTCAGAGAGGACACTGTGGAATTGGCACTGGTTTAAGTCTGCCTTCTGCCTACTGTTGAGGGGCTACTTGGAGAAGAGAGAAAGGATATGAGAAGGGAGTGAGACCTCAAAGGAATTTTATGCCAGAAAATGAGTAGTTCTATGTTCTCTGGGCTCCTAGTAGTAACTAGAAAACCAGACAATCTCTAAGGGACCAAGAAAAGGTTGGAACAAGTGTTGGTGCTGAGAACTGAGGGAGAATGTGAACCTGTTTCCACCTGTCTTTCCCATGAGGGGACTGATCACACATTATGCCCCTGAGACAGCATCTGTGAAGAAGTGACCTTTATGTATCATTGTTTGTTATAGGTGTTTTTTTCCCAAAAATCCAAGTCTTGGGTCCATACAATAGTTGGGAGATTTAGGAGTAAAGAGTACTGCTACAAAATCAGCCAATAGCATGAATATTCTTTAAGTGTGAGGTTTCCTGGCTTATAAATACTAGGATGTGGGTGGGCCCAAAAGTTGTTTCTAGTTTTTCTATAGCATCTTACAGAAAACCCCAAACAAAGTTTTTGACCAGCCCAATACTCTTTCTCTGACCCATTGTTCTGGAGTAAACCTCAGGGGACATATTTATTCCATCCCTTTAGAACCCAGAACAGGTTTTGAGGTTACATCCTCGCTTCTTCTCCCCGGGGTCCTACTCTGATCACTGTGAATTCTCCAAGAACAAAGGAACATTACAAAAAGAGGTGCCTTCTAGTTGAAAGACAGTGGTCACTGTTGCCTCCTCTAAGATCCAGGGATGATAAGTCTTTGCTTCGTGTGTTGTTGAAATGCCATTGATATTTTCAGTTACCAAGGGAACTTTGGAAATATACCCAAGTCTTAATAAATTGTTTTAACACCTAAGAAAAATGTAATGGAAATAATCAAAGATGTAGAGATTTATATAATTTGTTTTCAAAATGAGAACAGTTTATACACTATAAATTAAGTGATAGCATATTAGATTTAAAAGTTATAGCAGCGAGGGAACTATACACTATTCATAGTCATTCTTGTGGGGGGAAAAAAAAGCTACCAGAATATAAAAAGGAAGTTTCTGCTTCACTTAGGTAGCTGCATAGGAAAACTAAGTATTCTAATAGTATTTATGTCTAATCCCTTTACATTTCCTAATATGTAGATTTATATACATATTTATATATTCAAAAAGGTTTTTTATTATTCCAAAATTTATATCTCCAACCACGATGCTGATTCTACTCTCCAAAACCATATATCACTTCCTATTTAATAGTTCAATTTGTATTTTCCACCTGTACCTAAAACTCAGTTGTTAAAATTGACCATCATCATGATTTATTTCAAGATACAATCATTCATTTTCCAGACAGAATCTCAACATCTTTATTTTTTATTTCTTCCTTAGTAGGGCTTCCCTAGTAGCTCAGTTGGTAAAGAATCTGCCTGCAATGCAGGAGACCCTGGTTTGAATCCTGGATCAGGAAGATTCCCTGAAGAAGTGATAAGTTACCCACTCCACTCCCCTGCTGGTTCAGATGGTAAAGAATCTGCTTGCAGTGTGGGAGACCTACATTCAATCTCTGGGTTGGGAAGATTCCCTGGAGAAGGGAATGGCTACCCACTCCAGTATCCTTGCCTGGAGAATTCCATGGACAGATGAGCCTGGTGGGCTATAATCCATGGAGTTGCAGAGTCAGACATGACTGAGTGACTTTCACTCACTATGATTTATCACAGGGTATTGAATATAGTTACCTATGCTACACAATACGATGTTGTTGCTTATCTATTCTGTAGTAGTTCACATCTTTAGTCCTAAATTCCCAGTCCTTCCCCCATTCCCCTCTTCTCCCTTCACCCCCACAAGTCTGAACTCTCTGCATGTGAGTTTGTTTCTGTTTCATAGATAAGTTCATTTGTATCATGTTTTAAATACCACCTATAAGTGATATATGGTATGTATTTGTCTTTCTATTTCTGAATTACTTTGCTTAGTATGATAAATCTCCAGGTTGATCCATATTCTGCTAATAGAATTACTTCATTATTTTTTTAATTGCTAAGTAACAGTCTGCTGTGTGTGTGTGTACACATCTTTATGCATTCATCTGCTATTGACACTTAGGTTGCATCCATGTCTTGGTTATTGAAAATAGTGCTCCTTGAACACAGGGGTATGTGTATCTTTGGGGGTTTGTATTGTTTTTTCCTGTTAGCTTACCAGTTTATTATATATAAAAGGCTATCAAAGGAAATAAATCAACAACCAGGTAAAGAGATACCTGGGACAAGTTCTCAAACTAGGGATCAGATGTCCTCATAGGTCTTTTTTGATGTAGAATTTCCCCAGATATTTGCCTAGGAATGGGATTAATGGATCATATGGCAAGTCTATTTTTAGTTTTTGGAGGAACCTCCATACTATTTGTATAGTGCTACACCAATTTATATTCCCACCAACAGTCTAAGAGAGTTTTCTTTACGCCAAGCCCTCTCCAGCATTTGTTGTTTGTAGTTTCTAATGATAGCCATTCTGACCAGCGTGAGGTGGTACCTCATTGTACTTTTGACTTGCATGGCCCTAACAGTTAGTGACGTTGAGCATCTTCTCATGTGTCTAATGGTCACCTGTAAGTCTTCTTCGAAGAAAAGTCTACCTAGGTATTCTACCTATTTTTGATAGTATGTGTGTGATTGATCTGTATAAGCTGACTGTATATTTTGGATATTGCTATAAAATAATGCTCAAAATTCTCCAAGTCAGGCTTCAGTAATACATGAACCATGAACTTCCAGATGTTCAAGCTGGTTTTAGAAAAGCAGAGGAACCAGAGATCAAATTGTCAACCTTCACTGGATCATTGAAAAAGCAAGAGAGTTCCAGAAAAACATCTATCTCTGCTTTATTGACTATGCCAAAGCCTTTGACTGTGTGGATCACAGTAAACTGTGGAAATTTCTGAAGGAGATGGGCATACCAGACCACCTGACCTGCCTCTTGAGAAACCTATATGCAGGTCAGGAAGCAATAGTTAGAACTGGATATGGAACCACAGACTGGTTCCAAATAGGAAAATGAGTACATCAAGGCTGTATATTGTCACCCTGCTTATTTAACTTATATGCAGAGTACATCATGAGAAATGCTGGGCTGGAAGAAGCATAAGCTGGAATCAAGATTGCTGGGAGAAATATCAATAATCTCAGATATGCAGATGACACCACCCTTATGGCAGAGAGTGAAGAGGAACTAAAAAGCCTCTTGATGAAAGTGAAAGAGGAGAGTGAAAAAGTTGGCTTAAAGCTCAACATTCAGAAAACCAAGATCATGGCATCTGGTCCCATCACTTCATGGGAAATAGATGGGGAAACTGTGGAAACAGTGTTAGACTTTATTTTTCTGGGCTCCAAAATCACTGCAGATGGTGACTACAGCCATGAAATTAAGACGCTTACTCCTTGAAAGGAAAGTTATGACCAACCTAGATAGCATATTAAAAAGCAGAGACATTACTTTGCCAACAAAGATCCATCTGGTCAAGGCTCTGGTTTTTCCAGTGGTCATGTATGGATGTGAGAGTTGGACTGTGAAGAAAGCTGAGCACTGAAGAATTGATGCTTTTGAATTGTGGTGTCGGAGAAGACTCTTGAGAGTCCCTCGGACTGCAAGGAGATTCAACCAGTTCATCCTAAAGGAGCTCTGTCCTGGGTGTTCATTGGGAGGACTGATGCTGAAGCTGAAACTTTAATACTTCGGCCACCTCGTGCGAAGGGTTGACTCCTTGAAAAAGCGACTGATGCTGGGAGGGATTGGGGGCAGGAGGAGAAGGGGACGACAGAGGATGAGATGGTTGAATGGCATCACCCACTCGATGGACATGAGTTTGAGTGGACTCCGGGAGTTGGTGATGGACAGGGAGGCCTGGTGTGCTCCGATTCATGAGGTTGCAGAGTCAGACAAGACTGAGCGACCGAACTGAACAGACGTCCTTGTTGGTCACATAGTTTGCAGATATTTTGACTTATTCTGAAGACTGTCTTTTCTCTTTGCTCATGCTTTCCTTTGCTATACAGGGGCTTACTGTTTTCACCAAGTGTCACATTTGTTTATTTTTACTTTCATTTCTATTGCCTTGGTCAACTGACCTTAGAGAACATTGGTACGACTTATGTCAAAGAATGCTTTGCCTCCATTCACTTCTCGGAATTTCATTGTGTCGTTTCTTATATTTAAGCCTTTATGCCATTTTGAGTTTATTTTTGTGTATGGTGTGCTGGTGTATTCTAATTTTGTTGATTTCCATGTGGCTGTCCAGCTTTCCCAACACCACTTGCTAAAGAGACTGTGTTTTCCTCTTTTATATATTCTGGTGTCTCTTGTCAAAGATTAATTGACCGTTAGGTGTTCAGTGTGATTCTTGATTCCTTGCTGTTTCTTACTTCTCATACCTAAGTTGTACATATTCTACTTTTGGATAGAATTTTACTATGATCATAAGCTTAGCCAACAACCTGTTTTCATTTCTGCTAGAAAAGTCTAAACCCTAGTCTCTTTATCCAGTTTTGTCCTTGTGAAATTAGATCAGAATTCTATGCGACATATTCAATAATTTTACTTTAAAAGTTCTCTTCCTGCTTTTTCCTTCTAATTTTATGTAAGGAATGTTGGTGGGTGGTTGATTCCTCCCTCTTTCTCTGATGCTCCTTTTATTGACCAATCTAGTTACACATCTGTCAATTTTCTTGGCAATTATTAAATTTTCAATTTAATCTCTAGATTCCAAAATAATTAGGTCAGATTGTGGCTGAACTAGAAGAGGAATTAATAATCCCAGATAAGGATGTGGTAATGGGTAGGATTTTTCACCTTCTCTTTTTGGGAAGAGGGTGAGGATATCTTCCTCTTATTCACAATAGCTGATGCTGGAGACGATGCATGATGTTGCTACTATTCTTATCATATGAAAGTTATTTTCTTAATCATGGTGAAAATGGTGCTAAGTAGCTAAAGGGGTAGATTATTTTTGTTATTTATGGGAGTCTGACAGGAGCTTGACTACAGAAAGGAGGATACATTTTTTCTTCTTCTATTTTTTTTTTAACCTTCCTGCTTCTGATGGATCTTCTTAGGCAGACCCCTTTTAGCAAACGTGGCAGTTTGTCCTGCCATCATGGAGCTCTGATTAGCAAGTACTTTGGGTTCATGGTCTGCTGCATCTTCTGTGCAACTGTGGTTCCTGACTTACTGCATTTATTTCTTGTCTATATTCTTCCTTTCTTATATAGACCTGAGATTCTGATCTATGTAATTTTCCAAATGTGTGAGCTGAATTATGTCCCCACAAAAGATGTACTTAAGTTCTAATCTCCCAATACGTGTGAATGTCACTTTATTTAGAAAATGGTTTTTGCACATATAACCAGAATAGGTGAAGTCATATCAGATAAGGTGGGCACTAACCCCAATGACTGGTGTACTTATAAGGAGAGAGAGATTTGAAGACACATAGACACACCAGAGTGAAGGAGGCCATGAGATGACAAAGGTAGAGGTAGAAGTGATGCAGCTACAAGCTAAGGAAAGCTGGACTTCAGGTCATCAGTAGGTGCTAGACAAGATTAGAGCTTTTAAAGAGAGCATGCTCCTGCCAACACCTTGATTTTATGTTCATAGCTCTAAAACCTGTAGAAAGATGTAATTTCTGTCTTAGAATAAAAGTTGAATTGACTGTATAATTTTTAAGATGTCCCCCTCCTGATCCCCAAGTGGTTTTGAAGTAGAAGTCAGATTGCACTCAGACATTTGGATCCCCTTATCTGGTTTAGTGCAAGTTGAGTCTGTTTTATAGGAAGTGAATTGTGCTTTTCACCCCCTAACGTGCTGTAATGAGACTTGGTATCAGATCACTCACCAAATATGTGTTTCATTTTCAAATAAATGCTTATCCCATGTGGTGTTTAGAAATTTAAATAAAAAGACTAAGATAGTCAAGAGTTAAAAAAAAAAAAAGAAAGTCATCTTCATTATCGGGCTTCACAATTGGCTGGTAAATATATTTGACCATTTTAGACAAGAATTTCAACCTCCTTGATTAAATTTTGCAGCCATTCTGAGTGAATCTTCCTTATGGCTCCAATAACCTTTAAGATACTCTTTTTTAAAAAGTCTTTTACATATATGTATACTGTGGTTTCTAAGTTAAAATTAACCACCTAGTTCCCTATATATGCATGAATCTCAGAATGATTTGTAGTATTTACTAAATCCACTTTGATCCGGTTGGATTGTGTTCCAGGCTTCTGGGTTAAGTTTTCGATTTAAGACTAGTGTTACCCGTGTCATTGGTAGATAAACTTATCAGTGCTGATGGTGAACTTAAGACGGGAGTTTACACCAGTGTGTGCAACAAGTAAGAGTGTGCAGGCGAACAATGAGAAAGAATGGCTCTGAAGAAAGGTCTGCCTATCCCAGGAAAACAAAAGGACGTTTGTAAAAAGGTTAAATGCAGAAGGATTAGAATTAATGTTTTGACAATTTTTTAAAAAGAGAACACTGTGGACTTGGCAGGATTTTAAGTTGTCTTGTCCTACTGTCTAGGGTCTGTGTGGAGAAGAGAGAAAGGATGTGAGGATGGAGGGGGCTCCAAAGGACTTTTATACCAGAGAGTGAATGCTGGGGACAGCAGCTCTATTCTGGGGGCCTATTAACTAGAATACCAGACAGTCTCCAGGGATGAAGGCTAGGTTGGAATCAAGTGTCGGTACTGAGGACGTGAGGGAGAATGTGAGCCTTCTGTCCACCTGCCTTTCCCTAGAGGGGACTGATCACCCACTGTGTCCATGAGAAAGCATCTGTGCATGGGTGAGTGTACTTTGTATATTACAGTTTGTGACATGTGTTTTCGCAAAACCTGAGTCCTGTGTCCACAGCACATCTGGGAGGTGGAGGAAGGATTGGTACTGTCACAAAATAAGCCAGAGGCATGAACATTCTTCAGTCCTGAGCAGGGTTCCTGGCTTTGAGATATGGGTTGGCCAATAAGTATATTCATGTTTGCTGCAGAATTTTATGAAAAACCTCAAAGGAACTTTCTGGTCAATTCTTTTCTGACCCACTGTTCTGGACTAAACCTGAAGTAACACATTCATTTCATCCCTTTAAAAGCCAGAACAGGTTTTGAGTGGCCATATACTTACTCCTTATCTCTGTGTTTCTATTCTGATCACTGTGAATTCTCCAGGAACAAAAGAACTTTATAAGCGGAGGTGACCACTCATCTAAAACATTTGTCATGGGTGGTCTTCTCTGAAATCTTGGGCTGAATAGTATTTGCTGTGTGTGTTTGTGAAATGCCACTGGTAGTTTGGTCAGTAAAGTAGTTACGGAGAGAGCTTTGGAATTACATATATATACACATATATATATATGTATATGTATATATATGTCTTTATCAAATACTTACAACAAAATTATTTAATGGAAAAAATCAAAGATGTAGAGATTTATACACAGCATTTTCAAAATGAAAACAAAGCATATAGATATCAAAATTGCAACACTCAGGAAACTCTACAGTTACACATAGTCTTTTTTGTGGGGAAAAAAAACTACTAGAATGTAAAATAGAGGTTTGTTCATCATGTAGGTGACTTTATAAAGCACTGAAGTATTTCAATATTATTGCTGTCTAATCCCTTTACTTTTGCTAATATGTAGACTTAAATATACTCCAATTGGTTATTTTATTCCAAAATTTACACATGATCTCTCTTCTTCCCTGCAAAACCACATGCCACTTCCTATTCAATATTTCAGTTGCTATGTCACATCCACATCTAACATGCAATTTAAAAACTGACCACAATTATGCTTTAAGATAGTATAATCCTTCACTTTCAAGACAGGAATCTCAATTTATTTATTCTTTCTTCATTTATGTTCTTATTTATTTTTCCTAGTGATGTATTGCAGAATACTTAATGTAGTTTCCTGTGCTATAAAATAGGACCTCTTGTTGAGCCATTCTATATTCCTGATGGCTCAGCGTGTAAAGAGTCCTTCTGCAATGCCGGAGACATAGGTTTGATACCTGGCTTGGGAAGATTCCCTGGAGAAGGAAATGACAACCACTCCAGTATTTTTGCCTGGAGAATCTCATGTATGGAGGAGCCTGACGGGCTACAGTTCATGAGGTCACAAACAGTCAGAAATGACTGAGCAACTAAGCATATATGATAGTATGACACTTCATATCTGTCAGTCCCAAATTCCTAATACATTCCTCCTCTGTTTTCCCTCCCCCTTGACAAGCACAAGTCTGTTCTCTAAGTATATGATTTTTTTTTCTCTTTGTAGATAAGTTCATTTGTGTCATATTTTAGATTACACATATCAGTGATATTATATGATATTTGTCTATTTCTGACATACTTCACTTAGTATGATATATCTATAGGTCCATCTGATTGCTGCAAACAGCACTATTCTCTTTTTATTGTGTGTGTCTTTATGCATTCATCTGTTAATGGACACTTAGTTTGTTTCCATGTCTTGGCTATTAAAATAGCCAAGTGCTGCTATGAACATAGGGGTGCATGAACCTTTTTGAATCTTTTTGGTTTGTTTTTAGTCTTTTTTCCAGGTTAGTTTACTAATTTATTGTACATAAAATGCTATGAAAAGATACATATAAACTGCCAGATAAAGTGATATGTAGGATGAGATCCCAAACAAGAGATCTGATGTCCTCATGGATCTTTTAGAATTAAGAGTTTTCTCTGGATATATGCCCAAGTGTGGGATTGCTGGTTCATATGGCATGTCTATTTTTAGTTTTTTGAGGAAACTCTGTTCTATTTTTTTTATAGTGTCTACACAAATTTACATTCCCACCAACAGTTTTGGAGGGTTCTCTTTAGTCCAAACCCTCCCCAGCATGTGTTATTTATAGAGTTTTAATGATGGCCATTCTGATAGGTGTGAGGTGGTACCTCATTTTAATTTTTACTTGCATGTCTCTAAAAATTAGAGATGTTGAACATCTTTTCATGTGCTTAATAGCCATCTGTATGTCTTCTTTTGAAACAAAGTCTATTTAGGTATTCTACCTATTTTTTGATAGGGTTGTTTTGTTATTGTTGTTATTGATTTGTAGAAGCCAGTTATATATTTTGGATAATAAGCTCTTGTTGGTTTAACATTTTTCAAATATTTTCTCTCATTGTGTAGATTGTCTCTCTGATTTATTCATGTTTTCATTTGCTGTACAAAATCTTATTAGCTTGATCAGGTCTCATTTGTATATTTTTTCTTTTATTTCTATTGACTTGGTAGACTGACCTTAGAAAACATGTAAGAAAAACATGTAAGTTACATGTCAGAGAATGTTTTGCCCACATTCTCTTCTAAGAGTTTCATGATGTCATGTCTTATATTGAAGTCTTTAAGCTATTTTGAGTTTATTTTTGTGTGTGGTGAGGGTGTGTTCTAACTTTACTGATTTCCATGTAGCTATCCATCTTTTCCAACACCGCCTGATGAAGGGACTATGTTTTCCTTGTTTTATATATTCTTGCTTTCCTTGTCAAAGATCAGTTAACCATAAGTGTTCCTGTCATTTTTGATTCACTGGTCTTTCTTACTACCCACACTGAAGTAGTGTACATTCTACTTTTGGCTAGAATTTTGCTACGGTCATAATCTCGGCCAACAACCAGTTTTCAGCATTACTGCTAGAAGAGTCTAAACCTTAGTCCCCACATCCAATTTGGCTCTTCTGAAATTAGATCTCAATTCTAAGTAATGTTTTAAATAATCTGACTTTAAAAAGTCATCTTTCTTATTCTCCTATTTTATATAAGGAATGTGGGTGGTTGTTAGAAGTCATCTCTTTCTCTTCTTCCCTCCTTTCTAACTCTCTCTCTCTTTATTGGTCAGTTTGGCTACATGTCTGTCAGTTTTGTTGGTTTGTTAGTTTTGCAATTTAATCATTAGATTACAAAATATCCAGGTGGCATTGTGGCCAAACTGGAAGGGGAATTAATATCTCCCAGATGTGGATGTGGTAATGGATAGGATTTTACATCTTCTGTTTTTAGGAAGGGGGTTAGGATACCTTCATCTTAATTGAAATAATTGCAAGCAGGAAGTGGATGTATGAAATTGCTTCTATTCTTATTATATGGAAGTTTAATCATTGTGAGATTTAGTCTAAGTAGCCAAAGGGAGACTTTTTTAGTTATTTACACGTGACTGAAAGGCCTCTCCTCTCTTTAGTCAATTTCCTTTTTTTTTTTTCTTTTTTTTCTACTTCTGATGAAGATTTTGAGGTTGAGCAGGTCCAGAAAACACTGTGGCAGAGTGTGACCTGCATTCACAGAGCTCTGATTGGCAGGTGACTTTGTCCTCGTGGTCCTCTGCATCTTCTGTGTGAGTGTGTCTCCTGGTGTATTTCATTTATACCTTATCAAATCTCTCCTTTTCTTTATATAGACCAGAGTTTCTGACCCATGTAAATTTCCAAAGTTGTGAGTTGAATTTTGTCTCCACAAAAGATGTATTTAAGTCCTAATCTCCCAGTACTTATGAATGTGACCTTGTGGAAATATGGTCCTTGTTATGTGACTATATTTAGAAGAGATCATACTGGATTAGCTGAGCACTAACTCCAGTGACTGGTGGTGTTATGAAGAGAGAGAGATTTGGGTACACAAGGACACACCAGAGTGAAGGAGGCTGACTCGACAGAGGAAGAGGACAGAGTGATGCAGATACAATCCAAGAAAACTGAGGGCTATCAGCAGCCAGCAGAAGAGGGGCAAGGTCAGTCTTCCAAGAGAGCATGACCCTGCCAACACCTTGATTTCACATGTCTAAGCCTCGAAAACCATGAAAAGAGTCTTTGTCTTAAAGAAGTAAAAAGTTGAATTTGTTTATAATTTTCAAAAAGCCCCCCTCCTGATTCCCAATGGTTTTGCAGTAGAAGCCAGGGTGCGCTAGGACATTGGGATCCCCTTTTCTGGTTTAGCTTAAGTTGGAGCCTGTCTTACAAGAGCTAAATTGTGCTTTTCACCCTCTAATGTGCTGTAACTTGACTTGGTGTCAGTTCACTCTTCAAATATGTGTTTAATTTTCAAGTAAAATCTTAGCCATTGTGATGTTTAGAAAGTTAAATGAAAAGATGAAGAGGGTTAGTGTTAAAAAATTTTTTTAAAGCCATTTTCCTCTTAGGGCTTAAAAAGAGGCTGGTAAATACTTTGACCTCTTTACACAAGAAGTTCAAGACTCCTTATTTAAAATTTTATACCAATTCAGAGAACATCTTCTTCAGGAAGAACATAACCCTTGAAAACTGTTGCATGTATATAATGTTGTTTCTAAGTTAACCTTTTAGGTCTCTATATTGGCATGAATCTCAGCATAATTTAGAGTAGTCACTAAATCCACTTTGATCTACTTGAATTATGTTCCAGGGGTCTAGGTTATGTTTTGAATTTAACACTGGTTTTACCTCTATTGATTTTAATGGTGCTTAAAGTTGTTAGTGGTGATGGTGAACCTAAGGAGATGGGAGTTTATACCAGTGAGTGCAACAGGAAAGTCTGTAGGTAAAAAAACAAGAAATAATGTGCTTGAATAAAGGTCTGCCTATCCCCAGAAAGTTTAGAGAAGATTTTAAGAAGATTAATTGCAGAAAGATTAACAATATGTTCGGATAATATTTCAGATTTGGCAGTGGTTTAAGGCTGTCAGACGTTACTTTGCCAACAAAGGTCCATCTAGTCAAAGCTATGGTATTTCCAGTGGTCATGTATGGATGTGAGAGTTGGACTATAAACAAAGCTGAGCGCCAAAGAGTTGATGCTTTTGAACTGTGGTGTTGGAGAAGACTGTTGAGGGTCCCTTGGACAGCAAGGAGATCCAACCAGTCCATCCTAAAGGAAATCAGTCCTGAATATTCATTGGAAGGACTGATGTGGAAGCTGAAAGTCCAATATTTTTGGCCATCTGTTGCGAAGAACTGACCCATTGGAAAAACCCTGGTGCTGGGAAAGATTGAAGGCGGGAGGAGAAGGGGACAACAGAGGATGAGATGGTTGGATGGCATCATCGACTTGATGGACATGAGTTTCAGTAAACTCTGGGAGTTGCTGATGGACAGGGAGGCCTGGTGTGCTGCGGTCCATGGGGTCGCAAAGAGTCAGACATGACTGAATGACTGAACTGAACTAAATGAGTGCTTAATGTTGAGGGGCTACTTGGATAAGAGATAAAGGATATGAGGATGGAGGGGACCCCTCAAAGAAATTTTATACTAGAGAATGAGAGCTGGGGGCAGTTCCTTCTCTTCTTGGGGTCTATTAACTAGAAAACCAGAGAATCTTTAAAGGACCAAGGTAGGGTTGGAATCAAGTGTTTGTATTGAGAACGTGAGGGAGAACGTGAACCTTCTGTCCACCTGTCTTTCCCAGAGGGAACTGATTTCCCACTGTGCCCATGAGAAAGCATTTGTGCATGAGTGAGTGAACTTTGTGTATTGTTTGTGATACATAGTTTTTAGAAATCAGAGTCTTGTGTCCATAGTATATTTGGGAGGTGGTGGGGTGAGGAGTACCGCTACCAAATAAACCAGTGGCATGAATATTCTTTCATCCTGAGCAGGTTTCCTGGCATTTGAATCCTGGGTTATGGGTTGGCCAAAATATTCTGATTTTTCTATAGCATCTTATGGAAAACCTCAACAAACATCTTAGCCAGCCCAGTATGCTTTCTGACCCAGTGCTCTGTACTAAACCTCAAGTGCCACATTCATTCTGTCCCTTTAGGACCCAGAACAGGTTTTGAGTAGCCATATACTTGCTTCTTCTCCCTGGGATCCTACTCTGATTACTGTGAGTTCTTCAGGAACTTTACAAGTAGAAATGATCTCTAGTCTAAAAACTGGTCGCAGTTCCTCTCCTCTAACATCCTGGACTAAAAAGTTTTTGCTTCAGCCAATTGCAAAATGTCATTGGTACTTTTAGCTAGTAGCTATGGAGAGAACTTTGGAAATATAAATGTCTTTAACAAATGCTTCTAATGCCTAAAAATAATATAATAGAAATAATCAAAATTCAGAGATTGGTATACAGTATTTTCAATATGAAAAGAAAGTATATGCTATGAATTAAATGATAGCATGTTAGATTTAAAAACTGTAGCATTCAAGAAACTTTATAGCTATTCATAGTTATCTGTGGGGGGAAAAGGTTACCTGAATCTAAAATAAAAGTTTCTTGTTCACTAAGGTGGTTTCATGAGGTATTTTAATAGTATCAATTTGTAATCTCTTTACTTTTGCAAATAAGTTGATTTAAATATACTGAAATAGGGTATTTTATTCCAAAGTTTATATCTCTAACCACAATTCCACTTCTTCCCTCCAAAACCACATATCACTTCCTATTTAATATTTCAATTTGTACTTTCCATCCACAACTATAACTGTATGTATTAAAAACTGACCACCATTATGCTTTATTTCAGATACAGTACAATCATTCACTTTCAAGACAGGAACCTCTGCATTTATTTATGTATATTATCCTAGTATGATTTTTACAGGATATGGAACATAGTTTCCTATGCTAAACAATAAACCCTTGATGTTTATCCGTTCTATATATAATAGTTCACATCTGCTAGTCCCAAATTCCCATTCCATCCCTCTGTTTCTATGCATGAGTTTATTTCTATTACGTAAATAAGTTTATATTGTAGATTCCACATATAAATGATATCATATGACATTGGTCTTTGTATTTCTGACTCACATTCCTTAGTATGATAATCTCTAGGTCTACCCGTGTTTTTGCAAATGACTTCATTTCATTCTTTCTTAAGGCTAATATTCTATGTATGTATATATGAGATACACCATATAATACGTATATTATACATATTCCTTCTTTATCTTTTCATCTATTGAAGGACACTTAGGCTGCTACCATATTTGGCTACTGTGAACAGTGTACTTTGAATATAGGGGTGCATGCATCTTTTCAAATTAGAATTTTCTCCAGGTTTACTTCCAGAGGTGGGATTGCTGTATCATATGGCAACTCTATTTTTAGTTTTTTGAGGAATCTCTATACCATTTTCCACAGTGACTGCATCAATTTATGTTTCCACCGACAGTATAGGAAGGTTTCCTTTTCTCTACATGCTCTCCAGTATTTGTTGTTTGTAGACTTTTACGTGATGGCCATTCTGACTAGTGTGAAGTAGTTCCTCATTGTAGCTTTGATTTGTCCAACATCATTAATTAGCTAATTATTAGAGGAAGGCATCTTCTCATTCATCTATTGGTCATCTTTATGTTGTCTCTTGAGAAATATCTATTTAGGTATTCTACCTATTTTTTTCACTTTTTTTCATTAGCGTTTATGAGCTGTTAATATATGTATTTAAAGGACTTTGTTTATGTTTACCATTTTCTTTAAATTCTTTATTGAACTTGTTATAGTATGGTTTCTGTTTTGTGGTTTTGGTTATAGGCATATAGGATCTTAGCTCCCCAACCAGGGGTCAGTCACACTCCGAGTTGAAAGGCAAAGTCTTAACTGCTAGACCACCAGGAAAGTCCCCATTTGTATATTTTGGGTATTAAACCTTTGTTGGTCACATCATTTGCAAATATCTCCCCTTGTTCTGTAGGCTGTCTTTTTCTTTTGTGTATGGTTTCCTTTGCTGTGCAAAAGCATATTAGTTTGATTAAGTCTCATTTGTTTATTTTTGCTTTTACTTTTATTGCCTGGCAGACTGACCTTAGAAAACATTGGTACAATTTAAGCCAGAGAATATTTTGCCTATGCTCTCTTCTAGGAGTTTTATAATGTCTTATATTTAAGCTTTTATGCCATTTCAAATTTATTTTTGTGTATGGTATGAGGCTGTGTTCTGACTCTTTTGATGTACATACATGTGGCTACCCAGCTTTCCCAACATAACTTGCCGAAGGTACTGTGTTTTCCTCATTTTATGTATTCTGGCCTCTCTTATCAAAGATTAATTGATCATAGGTGCTCAGTGTCATTCTTGATTCATTGCTATTTCTTACTTCCCATACCGAAGTAGTATACATTCTAGTTTTGGCTAGAATTTTGTTATGGTAATAATCCTGGTCAACAACCAGTTCTCAACATAACTGCTAGAAAAGTCTAAACCCTAGTCCCCACATCTGATTTTGTCCTCCTGAAATTAGATCTTAATTCTAAGCAACATTTTCAGTGCACTTCATGCAAATGGACTTTGAATTTCTTTTAGAACAAAAGGATGAATCCATAACATTGTATGCAAAACAGTCTTTGGGTTTCCTACTTTCTTTTGCAGCCGCTCTGCTGCTTCTTACCCCGGGGATGTGATGCTCTTCTTTCTATAACTATTTTCTCCCCATCTCTTCTGCTAATCAGCTAACTATCTCCTACTCATCCTCTGAGGCAGCAGTGGACAGTCAGGGTGCAATTGCAGATGGGGATCCATGTATTTGTATCATGGTTTAAGTCAATGGCACCTTTTGGAGTTGAGAGCTAAATAGCGGTGGAGCCATTACCGAGAACTCTGCTTCATCCTTCAGGTTTCTGCCGCAGCGGCAGTGTCTGCAGAAGCTTTCTCCCCAGTCCCATTCATGCTCACCTGTCGGTTTCACTTCTCCACAGCAGCCTGCCTTCTCCTCTGTAGCACTTAACATCCGCAATTATTTGTTTAATGCCTTTCTTCCCCATTATACTGAAAGCCCCATAAAGTCAGAATCCCAGATGTCTTGTTTGCTGGATTCCCAGAGCTGACAACAATATCTGAAACTGGTGGGTGCTCAGTAAATAACTGGCTAAAGTTCACACCCTATGTGTAAACTCGTGGTTTAAAATGTAATGTCATAGGGCCTTTCATGTGCTGCCTCTAAAAGACATTGTGCGTGTGACAGGAAGAGCAGAGAGCCAACCACATCAGCAGAGATGAACTCGGGGATGTGTATGCGTGCATCACATGTATTAGCGCCAAGGCAAAGCCCAAAATTGAGGAAGGCAGAAATTTCCCTCAGCACTTGTCTTTGGAAGTTCCTCCCGTACCCACTTTTTCTTTCCCTTCTCAGATGATCCCTGTAAATCTGTCTCCCTTCTTTCTTTATAATTCAGGCCACTTATCTTTTATGGGTCAGTTCAATTTAAAGTCACTCTGGTTCTGATTGCTGTCTAATTCATGAGGCAGTACATAACCACATGACATTTAAACATGTAATTGAAGGAGAAATTGATGGTTATTTTGAATGTAATCAAAATTGATGCTAATAGTCATTCATTACAGATAAAAAGACATGATACACTCTAGAAGTCATCAGGATGGTATCAGCATAAGACCTGAACAATTAGGGTGGCCATAAAAAAAAAGAAAGGTAGCAAAAACTACTTCTGAAAACGACTAATTTGTGAAACACAGAACTGACATGGTGACTATAGGGCTTAGGAGAAATAACTTTTGAGACTAGTTGAATTTTTATAAATGTGTAACGCACGCATATGGGGACACACACACAGTCATCCCTCCAGAGAATATAACATGTGAATAGGCAATAACTTTGTTGTTAAATCAGCATACATTAATGATCAGTTTTGCTTTAATGGTTATGTCTGTTTTGTAGATTAAATTTTTCACAGAATTTAACAAAAATGATGCATTATTTTCCATGTTGCACATTAAGTGTCTCCTTAAAACTCATTATCAGTTGTTTGAATTAATAACTTCTACGCTTGGTAGCAATGAGGGGAAAAAACGGCTTTTTATGTTCTGTCAGCAAGATCTACCTTAGGATCAGCTTGGTTTGTTAAAGTGGATGAATTATCTGTAAAATAGTCTTAGGAGAAATTAGTGAGAATTCAGCTTTGCCACTTTATGTATGTAGTAAAGGCTGGCCACCTTTCTTTACTGACAGCTGCTAATGAGGGATCACTTCCTAAGATCATTACTGGAAATAAGTTCCCTTGTAAAAATTAATCTACTGGTGCCACATAATGCAAAACTTCAATTATTCATTTATCTTATTTATTACCCTATATGTAGGACTTCTAAGCATCTAGCTGTCCTGATTTCAGAATGCATGTTTTTATGATCATCGAGAAAGAAATAATAGTTTAATATGCCTTTCCTCTGACACTTAAAATGCTACTTTTAAAAAAGTACTTTTTCATTTGCAGCATAAATTAAAATGTAATTGTACACAGTTGTTCTTCTAGTTTATAAAGATCACAGTATTAAGAGAAGAGCACATTTTATGGTATAAATCTGTTTTTGTGTGTGTGTCCTATTTCTAATTATTATTTGTTTTTCGTTTCAAGACAAATTTGTGGGAACTTTGGTCTAAAGGCTGTGTAGAAAGGTTGCATTTTGGAGGAAGAGAACTTCTGTGCATGGACAACCTCATGAAAGTTTCAGTCCAATTGAACTTAATCCAGCAAACATTTTCCTTCTATGTCCACTGTGACAGCTGAGCTCGGTCCCAAGTGTTGGGCTTACCAATGTTTTGCCTCTGGCCACAGGGGTGGGTAAATGGGCCAAGGAACCACTCAGTGTAAATGCAGTGCTTGCAGCCTCGTTTTATCTGATCACTAAGCAGTATCTTCCGGAGAAGGCAATGGCACCCGACTCCAGTACTCTTGCCTGGAAAATCCCATGGACAGAGGAGCCTGGTGGGCTGCCATCTATGGGGTCACACAGAGTTGGACACGACTGAAGAGACTTAGCAGTCATCAGAATCTTCATTTCCAGGATAGGTATTATCACAGCATCTGTTTATCTAGTGTCATTAGAAATAATCTTGTATTATACTGTGATTAATCACAATTATCCCATCACCACCAAATGTGACTATATTTATCTTAGGCTGTCCGTTATAAGTTCTCTTGTTTCTCAAAAGGACTTCAGATTTTGGTATTTGCCTTCCCACTTCAATTTTCTCTCAGTTTTTTTGTGTGAAGTTAAGCCTTCTTACGGGAGAGAATCAAGCAAAACTTGAAGTGAGTAGTTCTCCCTCCTGTGTTTTCTCTTTATCTTCAGAGAAGCAGTTCTGCCATTCCCTCCTGTTTTCTAAAAGTGTCTAGATCTAAACAGAGGCAGATCCTTTTTCCTTCCTGCTGCTCATTAGTTCCTAATCATGTCTTTGGATACTTTAGAAGAGGTGCTATTGGTGATGTGTAAGGTGGGTAGAAGCAGCTAGGGATTTAAAGTCAAAAGAAACGGGCTTAATCCCCACCCCGCCTCCCCAGCTCTCGGGTGCTGGGTGAGGCAGTTTACTGCCCACCAGCCCATTTTTCTCGCCGGTACAATGGATTCAAAGCTCTCTACTGTGCCTTCCTCACAGATGGGGTAATGCCAGTAAAACTCCTTAAACATATCAAAGGGATGATGATAGATGTAAAATAGTTCTTATATGTTATACTACTTACACGTAATCAAATGTACACCTATATTACCTATAAATAATGACATGTACATTATACACACACATACCTATGTACGTGTGTGTGCATGTGTGTTTGGCTACATATATTATAAAATATAAGACATTTTCACATCTTTCAGAAGGAGCAGCCTCTGATCCTATGCACATTTGTTACACACACACACTTACACTGGGGGGCAACACTGTGTACCAAGGTTCACAGACTGTGAATCTAGACTTTCTGGGGTTGAAAACCACTCCTTCAAACACTGTTGGGTGTCCTTGTGAAAGTTACTTAACTTCCCTGAGGCCCACCTTCCTTATTTGCAAAATGGGCTCTGTAATTTAATCTTCCTCATTGGATTATGAGGATCTGATGGTTTAATGCATTCGCAACACTTCAGACAGTAGCTGATGTGCATAAGAATTCAATAAATATTAGCTGTTATTAGTGTTACACAGTGAAAAATCTAGGTCTTGGGCTTTTCTGTGCCTCATGAGCACATTTATACAAAAAAGTCATGACTCCTTCCTGTAAATGTTTTAATTTTGTTTGTCAAAAGTCTAGCACTATGCTAAAGGTTACCTTTTCTAATTATCAAATTAGCACTTATTTTTAGTAAAGACAAGACTGTTACTTCTTCAGGATTAAGAGGAATGATTTTAAACCAATACTTGAACTGAAAGCTGTTTATTATAATAAATCCTTTGTAAATGAAGATAAATGCATGAAAATAAGCCTGGAGGTAAACTTATCAACTTATAGCAGTAGTTATCTTGGGTTGGTTAAGAAGAAAAACTTTGTCCATATTTTTTGAAACTTTAACACAAAGTGTGTATTTATATATAACTTCCGAAATTAAAAAAAGTAAATATTTCAAAAGGAAGTAGGCTTACAGATTTTATTGTTCAAAGTAAAAATATCTTTTTTAATTGGCAAAGCTTATCCCAATAAAACTCAAATAATATAAACTGCATAAAATAGAAAATTAAAGTTTATAGTTACCTCATTACCCTAATAATTATTAGCAGTTTGCTTTATATTCTCCCACATTTTCTTCTAAATTCAATAAATATAAATGAGATTCTATTGTTAAAAATGCCATACTTTGCAGAAATTAAATGATTTTATTTTTAATTACTGTATTAGGCAAGATATATATCGAAAAAGGAAAGTTTGATGTAACAGAGCTTATGTTATATATCTATATGGTGAAATTTGATTTGAAATCACAGATTGTTTTCATTTGACAGAATTCTATCTTTATTTTTTTCCTAAAAATGTAATCAAAGATATGTATAAAGATTAAGTATTAGGTTCTTCATTTTAAACCTACCTCTCTATACAAAAATAATTTTTTCAATACATTACAGTGCAGTTATACAATAGAATATTATTCAACTTTTAAAATCATATTTTTGAAGAGCATAACTCAGAAGCATAAGGCTTAATATAAGGCTAAATAAAAAGTAAGGTAATCTACAAATTATAGTTGAAAAGATCAGGTATATATACATATATCACATTAAAAATATTGCAGGCAAATATACCAACCCACTCCAGTATTCTTTCCTGGAGAATCCCATGGACGGAGGACCTTGGTGGGCTACAGTCCATGGGGTCACAAAGAGTTGGACACAACTGAGTGACTTCACATGTCACATACCATATAAAATGTAATGTTCCTGGTGGGAGAATTCTGAATGTTTGTATTTTATTCTGAATATGTATAAACAAACATATATATTTATGTTTTCCAAATTCTCAATTTGTTATTTTACAGCAGTTTTTTTTTTCTTAATTTTAAAAGTATATTTCAACATTTTAGCTCATTACATGTTGAGACAGATAAAGCGCTTACTTGGGAATCCATTCGCAGTAAGCCATCAGCAGAGTTGGTCAGATACTTCTAAAATTTTCACTTGGAAAATCACATTTAACACTTCCCAAACACAAAAGCTTTCTCTGCAAACACAGGAGAGCTGGTTGTAGAAAGGGGCCAAGGGGAAGTTTTGACAAAGGTGGTCTCGGAAAGGAAATCTCGGGGCTCAGTCCCTGAGCCAGGACGACCAAGGGGAGGGTCCCGGGACCACCACAGAAGCAGCACTTGGCCGCAGACTTAACTTCGGTGCTCATTTCAGAAGCAGACTGTCATCAGAGTGGCATGCTTTTACTACTACTGGAAAGACAGAGAGAGATGAACAAACTGACTCTGAACCTGAGAGAGAGACACACAGGACAGACGGTGAGGAAGAACATCCAAAGGAAACAGGAGGAACACGACTTACACTCTGAGAACTTTCTCCACTGTACTTGTTCAGTTCCTTGCAACTAACTGTCTGTCACTGGGACTTTATAGCTACACACCACCGCGACTGCAACAATACAAAGAACAACTGCTCACCACCACCATAACAACACAGAGAGTCTCAAGGTGCTGTCGGTTAATTACACGCCAGTCAGGATGGCTGCTATCCAAAAGTCTACAAGCAATAAATGCTGGAGAGGGTGTGGAGAAAAGGGAACCCTCTTACACTGTTGGTGGGAATGCAAACTAGTACAGCCGCTATGGAGAACAGTGTGGAGATTTCTTAAAAAACTGGAAATAGAACTGCCATATGACCAGCAATCCCACTTCTGGGCATACACACTGAGGAAACCAGATCTGAAAGAGACACGTGCACCCCAATGTTCATCGCAGCACTGTTTATAATAGCCAGGACATGGAAGCAACCTAGATGCCCATCAGCAGATGAATGGATAAGGAAGCTGTGGTACATATACACCATGGAATATTACTCAGCCGTTAAAAAGAATTCATTTGAATCAGTCCTAATGAGATGGATGAAACTGGAGCCCTTATACAGAGTGAAGTAAGCCAGAAAGATAAAGAACATTACAGCATACTAACACATATATATGGAATTTAGAAAGATGGTAACGATAACCCATATATGCAAACAGAAAAAGAGACACAGATGTACAGAACAGACTTTTGGACTCTGTGGGAGAAGGCGAGGGTGGGATGTTTCGAGAGAACAGCATCGAAACATGTATATTATCTAGGTGAAACAGAGTCACCAGCCAGGTGATGCATGAGACAAGTGCTCGGGCCTGGTGCACTGGGAAGACCAGAGGAATCGGGTGGAGAGGGAGGTGGGAGGTGGGATGGGAAAACATGTAAATCCATGGCTGATCATGTCAATGTATGACAAAACCACTACAATATTGTAAAGTAATTAGCCTCTAACTAATAAAAATAATGAAAAAAAAATACAAATGAAAAAAAAAAAAAAAAAGATGCTGTCGGTTAGAAGTCCTTGCACAGAGAAAGAAGCTATGAGGCCACCAAGACGGCATGCAACGGATGGGAAAGAAAAGTCCTTTAAATACATGGTGATCAGACAAAACCTGGCTGAGCTTTACTTCTGAATCACATTGTAAAACTTCCTAACCTCTTCAGGCTACAGGTTGAGCACATCCAGTGAAGTGGAATTTACATCTGAAGAAAAAAAAAAAAAAGCCCTGTTACTTTACCTGTCAAATAAACCTGTGACAGGGTCAAAAAATGTAGAGCTGGTAGATTTCACATGCGGATCCCTATGGGGCCTTAAGACGGATTCACCAATTTTCTATTTGGTTTCTTGTTTAAGTGATTTCTTTCTTTTCCTCCTTGCTTTTAGGTGGCTTTAAAATTATCAAGCCAAATGAATTAGATTCCACAGAAATCATTTTCTCCAAAGGTTCAAAGAATGATTTCCTGCAACCAGGGAAAGGGACCAATCCTGTAAATTCAAGACTATCCCAAAGGTAAATAGTAACTCCACTCTCTGACCTGGGTTTCCTTGAGCTTGTTATAGTAATGCTCCCTTTGAGGATTTTGGTTTAGGACTGTTTGGGAAGGCTAAATTCAGAGGTCCTGGAAAACAGACTTGCTCTCAAGTGTCCTGGACTTTACATTGTTTGGTTAAGACCTATTGTGCTATTCTCTCTTCCACTAGAGAAAAAAAAAAAAATCAATCCAGGAGTAAGGCTGACATTTCCTTAGCAGGCTGGAGCAGTGTAGCACTTAATTACCCACGGGGAGATGTGAGGAGAGGTCCTATGCACAGTTCAGCTCTGCCTGAGGGCCCTAACCCAGCTGCTCCTGCGAGTACGTGGCAGAAACGACCTGCCAGGCCCCAGCCTTTGACTGCTGCACTGGGGACAAGAGAGCCCTATTCAACAAGCTGGTCAACAGTAATTTGGTTCTAAAAATGTCTCTACAATGGAAACACTCAAGTCTTCGAAAAATGGAAACACAGGGGAGGAGGTAAACATGCAGAGGGATATTACAAAGACTCAACCTGTCAATTTCTTGACAGAAATGCTGCAGAATGTGAGTGAGGGCTTCCCAAGAATGAGACACAACAGAAGCAGGCCCAGTAAACTCAGCTAGTAACTCTCCAAGCTCGACAAAAGTCAGGGGCATGCAGAGGTTTTGCAAGCTTTGCTCTATGCCCTCTGTTTTTCTGCATTCTTGATTGGCAATCCAGCATGTCACACTTTTCAATTAAAAGGAAAACTGCTTAAAGAGCTGCCTTAACCAATGGGTTAAAATGAAAACCATCTAAGTCACAGCCAAGCAGTTTCTTCCAGTCATCTGATGTTGGAGAAACACGTAGTCAACTCCAAATGAGAGTTCTATGCCCCGGGAATACCCAAAGCTTGGCAAGTCAAAATGAGAACTTCTAAGCCCTCCAGGCTTGCCAGAGCTTCAGGGCTCCTGGTCCAAAGAGCAGGGTTGGCTGAAGGGAAGAGTGCAAAATCCTGATACACAGTTCCATCCCTTCCCTCCTCCCATTCACTTCCCAACTACTCCATACCCCCTACCTGGTAAACCAACCTCCAAGCACTGAAAACAAAACAGAACGAATTAATGGCCCCTGTTCTGTTTCATTATTTATGCCCTTCTCATGTACCACAGTAACCAAAGGATGCTCTTTGATGATTATATCTCCAAAGAACATTACTGTGATCATGCTATGTGCTGGGGAACCATAGATAATTAATCAGTCAAACTGAGAGATATGGATAAGAATAACTTTTGGATTTTGTAAAAGTAAATTTAATGCATAAAACCTGCTAGGAACTGATTAATCACATAGCCTCTTTTCACTCCTAGTTAAAGCAAGGCATAGACTACAGCTGCCTGCAGACCCGTGGTTTCGTCCCAAAGAAGAGGAAAGGAACTGTGAGTTTGTTCTTGCTCCTTTTAAATCTTTCCAATAACATATGTTATTTGTTAAAGAGGTGTGCTTGGTATGGAAGTGTTTCTTAGTAAACACAATAGGAAATGAGTCACCGATTTATTTGACATATTTTCTACTTGGCCTGTGATAAACTGGTGACTCACTGACCCATATTTGAGATTAAGATACATACTTGTAAAGTTAGGAATGAAAAAGGTCCATACTCTTAAAACGAATAACACTGTGGAAATGCCTTCCCGTACTGTCCCCTCACACCGTCCCAGGTGACTCTTTACAAAGAAAACTGTGCGTGGTTTGAAGAAGACCTATGTTGTAGGTGACAAGGGACCTAGCAGTCTTTGTCTTCTGCCACAGCCAAACCATGTGGAATTCTGGGAGTGTAGAATGGAGAGGAAAAAAGAAAGAGAAAAATCGAACCTTCTTTTGTTTCTTAAAGAAAAAAAGAGGGACACCAGCAAAGACCTGTTTCCTTTCCCCTTTTGTCAAATGAAAGCTCTTCAGAGATGACTGGGCTCTTGTCTGTCACCGTTTGAATCCTGTGGGATGTTACTCCATGTGGCTTTGCTCTAAGTACACCAAAGCATCTGCTACTTTTGAAGGCTGAAACTACTTTGTGGGGTTCCAGGGATGTCTGTGAAGACAGCCGGTCCTTGGGAGAAGAGCACCATACTCTCCTCTCAGTTAGAGCTTGCTTTACACACACACATTGGATGCCAATTTATCCATTTATCATAGACATGGCGGGGCCAGGACATTTGGGAGCAGGTGAATCAAGTTCCAGAATTAACCGAAGAAGAATATGCAGAGAATGTACAATCCCATCTCCCAGGGATGCTGGCTTATTTATCACTAGGATAGCACTGACGACTACATCAGAGACACTTCTGATTTCTGGTCCTTTCCCTCTGTCTCCCTCTTGCTTCGGGAAAACAGTTCTGAAAACCACTCCCTCTGACATAGTCTGAGATGACCACAGACTGGACAGAAGAACAGACACCAAACTTGTTTATCCATTTCTTCAAAGGTACGGGTTTTCTTATATATAAGCTCAGTGTTTTGAGAACATCGGGTCTCCTCCTTTCTGTTACTAATGAAAGATAAACTGAAACTGTTCTCCTAATAATTACCATTTTTAAAAGAAAGATGTTGAGCAGAAAGGTTGGAGGCTTTTTCTGGAAGATTAGCTCCACTAATCAGAGTGCAACAGAATAATTTTCCTCAGATTACTCTAATCACGTCAGAACGTTTAAAAAGCTCAAGAACGGATAATAAAAGTAATCCTGTTCTTGGGCTATGTGCGGAAGCACAGAACGTCTTCGGGCTTTAAGGAATAATATTAGTATTTTTGCAAGACCCTCTCAGTGAGGTAAGGGCATGTCCACCGTGGCACACTGCTATGTTACGTATAATGATGTATTCTTTCCCCTTGGAAATAGCATCGAGCCAAGCACTATACTCTCCTCATATTCATTTCTTATGTTACTTTCAGCACACCTGGGGTCGGATGGCCCCTTTCATACTTGCTTGATAATAGCTGATGGTATAAGCGGAGGAAAACAGCAAGTGAAGCGGTCAAATGTTGAGCAACAGAGAGTGCAGTTTCCCATTTAGCTGGAGATTCGTTTCGCCACCGGGACAGGCTGACTCCAAGTGTCTCCAGTGTTTAAGGATGCTGCTGGATACGGCAAAATCATTTGCTATTGAGTGAGGATCACACATGCCAAGCACCTGCATCCTGCAGCAGAGGGAATATCACACAATGCAGCGCGGGAAGCTTCCGCACCAAATCCACCGTTCATTACAGGACTCATCAAGAGAGCTTCGCATTTTCCCTTTCCCTTTCCCTGTGTGAGGAAAACTATTTCAGGTAACCTAACTGCAAGCAATTTTTATACACCAGGCAACACTTACACAGCTTATATATTTAACGAGACCAGAAAGAAGCTCGTGGCATTCTTAAGAGTTATTTTTGCTCAGAACAGCTCATAACAAAGCGTGAGAGAGGCACGTCTGGCATGGAGACGCTCTCGTGCGGCCCCATCCAGGAGGCACGCGTCTTACAGGACAAGTTCAAGTGCAACCCGAGATGTTCCGGTGACAGAACGCCAGGGTCTCAGACGTAAAGCGCCGAACCTTGCTTTGGGCCCCGGGCTGCTCAGGTGGAGCCCTTTGATTTCATCTGAAGCATTCAGAGAAAAAGCCCTGGTGGTATCGGCTTCCCATTTCACAGCTCTCTTTCTCCGAAGCGGCTGAGTGTGCTGGAGAGACAGACGCGCAGCGCAGAAACACATGGGGCACGCCCTCTGGGATTTTTCCGTTTCCTCCACGTTAATGAAGATTAAAGTGTAAGAAAGGGCAGACATCAGTGGAACGGATAATTAATGATGATTGATGATTTACTTTTAATTTAAGCCCCGCCATTAATTCAGGTAAAGCACACAGATGCTTGAAACTTCTGGGGTCGTGAAATTGTTTAGCGTTCAACATGGACCATGGAAGTCTCCACCTGCACTGGGGGCTTGGGGGCGGGGGGAGGGGAATTATCCATAAAGTAAGTTTCATTGGGTGAATATTGAAAGAGAAAGCTCCATCTGTTAGCGAAATACTTTCCCTTCTTTTCCTGGATTTATTTCTTTATTTTTAAATCTCTGCCACTCTTCGCTGAAAGTCTTTGCTGCTTTCTTGGACAAAGCTCCTTAAGCAACTATCGCTTTTTGTTTTCTTAGAAAAGTATGGCTGTTTTTTGTGTTTACGTGTAGTTATTTGCTGCTATTACAAAATAATCTTTCTCACAACTCTTGAGATATCACACAAGCAAGTACCCTTCGACAGTGGCAAAAGTGAAAAAAGTGACACAGGATCGGGTGGGCAGAAATATTCCAAAATCCAGGCCATAAATCCAGCAGCAGAACACACATCAGCATTTTCTCCCTTTTGCCAGCACAGCACAGCATCTCCGGACACCGGTCCTTGCTGCATTGTGCAGAAGCGGTGTGTCCGTACCACATTCAATGATAAGGCTGTTTACAAGTGGCAAATTTAAGGCACTTATGGTTCCTCAGAGTTTATCTCCCTAAGGATGGCAGAGCTTGAAGGGAATGGAGGTTGAGGGTTTTGCCAGCATATTGTAGAAAAGCTTAAAGCTTCATTTGCTGACCCAGACTTACACAGAACTTCAGAAATCAGGCAAACCTCATGGGCCCGAGTTCCAGGTGAGTATTTATTACCACGTGTATTAGGAACGAAGACATAAATTCTGACCTGAGCAATTCTAATGCTTCCGTGTGCCAAAGGAATCAGGCAGGTGCTCTCTGGGTTTGAATCCTGGAAGTTTTGCTAAACTCCTCTCACCAAGGAGAGAGGAGCTCCAGCAGCCTCTGCTCCTTGTGATATTTCTAGTTTTTATACGATGATGACAAAGAGGTATGGATCCAGGGAGTTCAATGGATAATATTTCCTCCTTTTTGCAGAAACAAAACAAAACTATTCAAATGATTCAGGAAAGCTGTTAATATATTAATACATATTACTTGATCTTAATTTCCATGAGTACAGAAACAATCGAGCACTGAAGAAAAATGTGACACAATCACCTGTAGGCATAAAGTCATGAAAAAGAACTGCTGATCTAAACTAGCACAATAATTACGTCTCTGTAAAAAGTTTAAATAGTAACTATTGAAGTTTTGTTTTTACGTATATTTGTGTCCGTTGTTTTGGAGCAAGCAGTAAGATGGAAATAAGACATTTTGCTTCTACTAAAGGCAATGAGATGAACAAAGGGATTGCAGGAGATGAACGCTAGCACAAAACTGATGGGTACCAATTATAAGCAAAGCTACAATGGCACCTTAATATGCTTCATTTTCAGAGAAGAAAGTAAGTATGCATTTAAAAATGCATTCATAATTAAGTTACAAGGTGCAGCGCACCCCCCCCCCCCGACCCCTGCACGCAAGCACACGTTTTAAAAACCCAAGCCCTGCACGGTCTCTGCCTCACTCAGTTTTCCTTTGACTTTGAGCTTTTGCTTTCATTGTTGTTCTCTCTTCCCGCATCCTGCTGGTACAATAAGTTCTCACAGTCAGAAGCTGGTTTACCACCGATGTGCTTGCCCAGCTGCAGATTTCAAGTCTCAATCGCTGCCGCAAATCTCCTTTGTCAATGCTAGCAAATATTTGCTTTCCCTCCATGTTAAACATCTTTTTTTGCTCACCCGTCCTGAGGTTTAATGCAAAACAAACTCTTTTATTAATTCTCCCTGCCACCCCCCGCATTGTATCTTCATGAATTACTCCATGTGTTTAAGCAGATTGCTTTGGACACTGTGCTGTGGGCAATTAGAAGCCCGGCACTTTGTTACACAGCCGGCACCCTGGATGGGAGAGAGAGGTGCTACTGTGTGGCAAGACCACAGAGCACTGTAATTCATGGATGTATAGGAATGCATTTATCACTGTGGATTATTTGTGGCTCGGAAGGGATTTTCATAAACACTTCAGCATTATAAAACCCGAGCCCTGTCTAAACCTAGGAAATGCCATCAGCAAAGAATATAGAATGTTTTGTCAAATTCTCAAGTCTAATTTTATTTTTCAGAGGCTTCAAAAAACCCCACATCCTGACAGTTTCCATATCTGTTAGTATCTAACATATCAGTCTAAATTTTTACCATGAAAGCTAACGACCCTATTAACTGTAATTTGTTTACTCACTAGCCTGGAACTGTATTTTTTTTTTCCACAGGTACCTCTTTGATGTTCAAAATTAAGCTTCCTAGAGCCTTGAGAAATTAAATGCTAAAAGAGGTCAATTACACAACTGTTGCCTTAAAGACAAAGATCGCCACTCTCTTGTTGCTTTAAATTGACTTTTTTTTTCTCCTTGATGAGCAGATGAACACAAATACAAGATCACTACTCAACACATGTTAAGCTCGCCTCCTGATTCACTTGGATGTGATGGATAGCTTTGAATGAGAGCACCTGAGCGTGCTGAAAGGGCTTAATTAAAACCAGCAAAATCATCAATGCCTGTTCCTTAGGTAACATATGAAATCTACACCAAAATAATATGCAAACTGGACAAAAGAAATCAAAATGAAAGGGTGTGTTTTATAAAAACAGGGAATTATTCTACATCACTTGCAAAGCTCCATGAGGTAGAAAATGTACCCGGGATAGTGGATGTAAACCATTCAGAGTTCTCCCTATGGTTCAAACATCAGCGTTATTATGAAATAGTTGTGAAGTGGAAAAAAGCATTCTGGTTACCAGAAAACAAATGAACAAGCTGATTGTAAGACAATGGGAAGATACTAGGGGATGAAACCCTACCATAGACATGTGTGTGCAAAGAAGGCCTTTTTGGTTAATATCCTGGGTCCGGTAGCATTTCTGTGATAATAGGTAACAAAAGCATTTTGCAGAGAGGCAGCCTTGCTCTGCGGGGCCGATGCTAACATTTATGCTCTCCTTTCATGCCTGACACAATCTGTGTGTGCCTGCTGTAGATGTGGGTAGATGGGTTCCTATTCTCCATACTCTGGGGGCAACTCCTTCCGTGATAGGAGTTTTCTTTGACGTTAGAAAAGATTAATGACTCAGAAATACATAGATAGTGTATCTACAATTTCAGGTGCTGAAAGCTAAGTAAGAGAATACAAATTCCTCAACTCGAAAGTGGGTCACGAGTTGAAACGCCTCATCCTCTGGTTTGAGAACAATCTTCTCCTCTATCTTGTACTGACCCTAAGACAATTTTATTTTCTAGTTCTCTCCAATTTCCTAGTTTCCATCCAGTTACACTTGTTAAGAATATAATTGTAGTTCTGTGGCTGCTGAATACATTGGAGCATACTAAGCTGAGGATATGCCCCGGATTTTAAGGATGATTAAAATGACTGCATGGGGACTCAGTACAAAACAGGTGGTTGAGTGCAGGACCTCAGTTGTGGGGCTGGAATCCCTACTCTGTCACTTATTAAGTGGGTCTCTGTCTTATGTTATCTCTGGGTCTTACGTTATCTGTTTTGAAGATAAGGAAATGATCTACTTTAAATAATCCACATAAAGTGGTCCATAGTTAGAGCCTCATAAATCATATTAATTTTTATGGGACTGATCAACTACCTGGCCAGCCAATGTCCTTGTTCCCAGTGAGATCGGATTCCAGGCCTGCGCTGATCTAGAGCTGCACTGTGCTAAAGTCCTCCTTAGGAAAAAAATCAGTAATATTGATTTTGTGCTTAAAATCTTTGAATTCTGTTTACTAGATGTTTTGGGCATTAATTTTGATTTACAAAAACAAACAAACAAACACTTTAATATATAGTTTGATGATTTTGTGGGGTACTTCTTAAATTTTGTGCCTGGAATGAATGCCTTACTCACTTCACACTAGTCCTTAAAAGCACATGTGGAGGCCCCAAGCATTTGCTTTTAAGAGAGCTTTATGAGCTTGAAGAAACCTCTGTGTGTGTGTGTGTGTGTGTGTGTGTGTGCACGTGTACATGTATGCACATGTGCTTAATCATGTCTGACTCTTTTGAGACCCCATGGATGCAGTCCACCAGGCTCCTCTGTCCATGGGACTTCCCAAGCAAGAATACTGGAGTGGGTTGTCATTTCCTTCTCCAGGGGATCTTCGTCACCCAGGGATCTAACCTGCGTCTCCTGCATTAGCAGATGAATTCTTTACCACTAGTGCAATCTGAGAAGCCCTGAAGAAACCTGGAGAGGCTGTACACACTCAAAGACAGCAGGGGATATGGCATTTCCAGTTTAAGGACAGTTGGTTATACTTGGCACCAAGGAGCAAGTAAGATTTCTCTAAGCTGTAAGCAGAGACCCTGAGGCTCATGTTGCCTGGTGCCCAGCCTGCTTTGTTTGACCTGGGACCTGATAAACTGTCCTCAGAATGCTGTAGAATTGATCAACTTTCAGAGTTTCAGATCTCCTTAAGATCTGTGAACACTGACCGAGGAGAGATGGAGCCTTCAGCATTGTAGAGAAAGAGCTGGAAAGGCTCTTTGTAACTGTGTAATGATTGCCTTAAACTTTACTCTTTCTTTACAGGGTTGAGAATAATTTCTCATCACCATTTATGCTAACAGACCATGATAAGGACATGGAGATGTCTAAAACCACGGATTCACTGCAGAAAAAGGGGGTACTGGACAGTGTTATAGAAGGAGTACCATGCCATGTGTCTTTAAAGGGTAATTGGAGATATCTATTTTCAACCTCAACCACAATCTGTGAGTACATTTTAAAGTCCCCTTTTAGGGCAGAGAAACTGAACAGACATTTTTCCAGAAAAGAGATTGTCAAGAAGCATATGAAGAGATGCTCAATATCATTCATCATTAGTGGTTTAGTCACTAGGTCGTGTCCAACTCTTGTGACCCCATGGATTGTAGCCTGCCAGGTTTCTCTGTCCAGGGGATTTTCCAGGCAAGAATACTGGAGTGAATTGCCATTTCCTTCTCCAGGGGATCCTCCCAACTCAGGAATTGAACCCAGGTCTCCTGCATTGCAGGCAGATTCTTTACCAACTGAGCTATGAGGGAATTTAGTCAGTCATCATTAGGGAAATGCAAATCAAAAACCACCCAGAGATATATCACCTCACTCCTGTCAGAATGGCTATCACCAAAAAGACAAGAGATAACAAGTGCTGGTGAGGGTGTGGAGATAAGGGAATCCTCGTGCATTATTAGTGGAAATGTAAACTGGTGCAACCACTACAGAAAGCAAAGTGAAGTTTTCTCAAAATATTAAAAATATAACTACCGTATGACCCAGCATTTCTTTTTCTGGGTATTTATCTGAAAGAAATAAAATCATCATCTCAAAGTAAGATCTGCATCCTCTTGTTTGTTGCAGCATTGTTTATGACAGCCAAGACATGGAGATAACCTAAATGTCCTTCAATGGATTAAAGAAAATATTATATAAATACCTCCATACTGGAATACTATTCAGCCATAAAAAGGAAATCCTGCCATTTGCAAAGACATCAATGAAACTTGGGTGCATTATTCTAAATAATACAAACCAAACAGAAAAAGACAAATACCAAATTCAATATATTCTCACTTTTATGTGGCATCTAAAAAACCAAGCTCATGAACACTGATCATTGGTTGCCAGATTTAGGAGATAAGAAGATAGACAAAATGGATGAAGGCAGTCAAAAGGCACAAACTTTCAGGTATAAAACAACGGTTAAGGGACTGTGATATACAGCTGGGTGACTAAAGTTCATAATACTGTATAGAAGATCTTAAAAGTTCTCATCATAAGATAATAAAACTTTGTCATTAGGTGTTGGGTGTTAACTAACGTTATGTGGTCATCATTTTTCAATATAAACATATCAAATCACTTTGCTATACACCTGAAACTAACAAAACATTATAAATCAACTGTAATGTAAAATAAAAATTAAGAATTCTCATGCACTGGGACTTTAGGTCTCAGCCCCAGTGCATATTATATGGAGTTGCTTGTATATAGTAATGTTTATGAAAGGGTCAGACCATTAAACAAGTGCTGGTTTTAATGAAAAGCTGACTGGGATTTCGGCCTTGGCTCCACCACTTATTAATGGTCTGTGTCCTTGGGGAGTTCATTTTACCTCTTGGCTTCAGTTGTGCATGCGTGTGAAGTCTTGTGCACTCTTTGTGACCATATGGACCATAGCCTGCCAGGCTCCTATGTTCATGGGATTCGCTAGGCAAGAATACTGGAATGGGTTGACATTTCCTCCTCCAGGGGATCTTCCCAACCCTGGGATCGAACCTGCCTCTCTTATGTCTCCTGCATTGGTAGGAAGGTTCTTTATCATTAGTGCAACTTTACCTGATCTATGAAATGGGAATAACCAAGATCTGTCTCCCAAATCTGTTCCAAATAGTGTCATGATATGTAGGAAATTAGGTTGCCTGGAACTTTTATTCAGTATCCAATCCTTATCTCCATAGTGTCTACCAGGCAATGGGCTTTGCATTAGTAAATGTGAGAATGTATAGTCAATCCCTTTAATTTATACTCTGAAGTGTGTTTTAGCCTTTCTAAGTAGACTGTCTTATTGCTTTCTTAGATTTTGATACAGTGACAGAACTGAGTCATCAATGGCAGTCATGCCTGACAATCCAGAGGAGACAGATCTGGCCGGAAGCCCCACCTTGCCCCCAACACAAGTACACGTGCCACCCAACAAGACTCACTGCCATCTAAAATATTACACTTTGTGCAACTTCAAAGCCATTGTCTTCTCACAAATTTCTGCAAAGCTAAGTAATCTAATGCAAACCTATTTCATAGATAGAAAATTTGCCTTACTTTTTTTTTTTTTTAAATTCAGGGGAACAGTAAAACTGTTTGCAACTAAGTATGTTTCATTTTTTCTGTAAGAGAATTAACTTGCTGTACAGATTCAACTAAGCTGAAGAAAGAAGTGAAAGCTTTGAATATACAACCTTGCCTCCAAATCTGGAACTTTTAATATGATGCTAATAAGGTGGGCACAGAGTAAGTCAGTGAACCAGAGCTCTAAAAAAACTGTTACTACAATTTCAAAAATGGAATTACAAATCCTATATCCTCCTAGGAACATACACCACTGCTCCAGAAATGGTCTGAGTTGAAAATGAGAGTCAAACCTTCATTTTCAAGAACCTTATCTGGGTCAAGTTTTTAAAGTAGTAAGAGTGTTTACCGTTTTCCAAAATCTGATTTCTTGTTTCATGTTGCAGCTGAAGGGCATATTACTTACTAAGGGTTGACAGGATTACCGCTGGTGTACTGGTGGTATTTCTTGATTACACTTGTTTTTAAATGTTTCTATAAATCTCCTAGCTGATTCTGAAAATGATTTTCTAGCAAACTTTAAAAAGTCATTTTTTTTTTTTTTTGCAGAATTTTCTAAAAAGAAAGGGGGGAAAAAAACTTGTTTAATGCTATGCTCTGAAATACCCACTCATATGGCCAGTTTGAAGTTTGTTGGACTTACATTTAAAGAAGATGAAATTTAAGTGGGAACAATTATAGGAACAAAAAAGTATGCAATGTGATTATATGAATAATATGCAGGGAGAATATTCTATTAAAACCTGTCTATTCTGTGCTTATGTGGAGTTTTACTTTGTATGCAAGCTATTTTTTTCTCCGTATTTCATTTTGTAGGTACTGTGGAAACTGAGATTTCAGGTTATTGATTTTATTTTTCTTTTATTAGGCCAAGAGTTTCCCATGAAAAGCTCTCCTATTCTTATTAGGTTTATGAGATTTACCTACTGAAAACTTCTTGAAATTATTTCTTTTATTTCACTGATACATTTTTTTATCATGACCAATCCAAAGGAATAACATTTGCTTTTATTTGAATTGTCTAGGTTGTGTTAGTAAAGAAACTGACTTTGCACTCTGAGGGCTCTGGCTAATTTCTGTTTTTGTCTAAAATGTACTTATAGTTACTTTGCTTCTCAACAGTTAGGGTAGAATATGTAGTTTCTAAAGAAAGTCTGAATAATAATAATATTTTTAAAGCCTATGGTATATGCTTATATTTGCCTTGCATGTAATTTTATCCCACTCAATTAAAAAAAAATGATGTATGATTGAGAACTTGGCCATCAGTTCAGTTCAGTTCAGTTCAGTCTGTCAGTCATGTCTGACTCTTTGTGACCCCATGAACCGCAGCACGCCAGGCTTCCCTGTCCATCACCAACTCCCGGAGTTCACTCAAACTCATGCCCATCGAGTCGGTGATGTCATCCAGCCATCTCATCCTGTCATCCCCTTCTCCTCCTGCCCTCAATCCCTCCCAGCATCAGGGTCTTTTCCAATGAGTCAACTCTTTGCATGAGGTGGTCAAAGCACGGGAGTTTCAGCTTCAACATCAGTCCTTCCAATGAACACCCAGGACTGATATCCTTTAGGATGGACTGGTTGGATCTCCTTGCAGTCCAAGGGACTCTCAAGAGTCTTCTCCAACACCACAGTTCAAAAGCATCAATTTTTCGGCACTCACCTTGGCCATAGGGATCCTGCAAACCAAGCTCAGCTCAGCAAGCTGAAGACACCCAGCAACAACTGACTAAGTGATTCAAACGGGGGATAAGAATGCCACAGAGATATTTAAGAAGAATCTTGACACTGTGCAACATTTTGTAAACCATGGTAATGTCGTCCTGAAATATGTAAGTTGCAGGAAAAAATGTTTAAGTGGACAATTTTTTACATTTACAATAGAGATTTAATGTAATCAAATACCCCTTCCTACTTGTTTCCTTCCATTTCTGCCTGTTCCAAAAACAATTATAGTCTCAAAAAGAAAGCATAGTCACTTAATTAGCATCATTCTACAGCTGCTCCTTAATAAATCAACATGATAAATATGTTTATCATCCATATTCTGGGCTATTTCTAATCTAAATGAGTCTGGACTCAGGCACCTGATACATTATATAGAACCAGAGGGCAAATTAACACCATGATGGAGGAATAAAATGTACTTCACTATTTATTATTTATGTTTGGTTGTTTCCTATAAAAACACTTTTAAGTGCCATAGATAAGCAGGCTCATAGACTCTGTAGCAGAAATACATCCTGGTTTCAAATGTAGGTGGAAGTCTAGGAGCCTGTGTGATAAAGGGTTTAGCCAAGAAGTCAAGTTTAGATGTTTATAAGCATTAAAGTTTTCCTATAAAGAAATGAACTTTCCTATTGAAACATAAGGGAGGAAACTACGGCTGAACCGCCAGACAGCACAAAGGTCTGAGTCGTAATAAATTCATAAATGCACACTTTATGTTATAAAGACACATCAATTCCATGCCTTCCTTCACTCTTGCGTGCCACTTGCTCTTTAAGAAAACCAAAAGGCATCTGTTTCCACTGCTGGCAATTCTCAACTCCTGCACACACTTCCTCTTGGGGACACAGAGGTAATAATATAGTCCTCAGCCTTCAGGGAATGTGGGAGATTCTCCCCAAGAGGAACATTAAGGCAAACAGAGGACAGCAATACAGAATAGTGGCCACGGTAGAAATGGTGGGGAGAGAGAGACTCGGGCTGACCGCCTGAAGGAGGAAAGTGTAGGTAGGGGAGTAAAAGTCATCACCCCAAAAGGTCTCTCTGCCGTGTGGGTTATTTCCAACTGAAAACAGTCAAGGCCCCAAAGACTTGGAAGAATCTTTGACTTTCCCCCAGCTGCCTATGGAGAAAGGCATGGCAACCCACTCCAGTATTCTTGCCTGTAGAATCCCACGGACAGAGGAGCCTGGTAGGCTACAGTCCTTGGGGTCGCAGAGAGTGGGCCACAACTGAAATGACTTAGCATGCACACACACTCGCCCACTGCCTCAAGAATGTAGACAGAGGACCTGTTCAGAAAGGAGGTCATCACTATGGATCACTCAACACCTGTAGGAACAGGGTGTGTGAACATGTAGGAACCCCTCAAAGTCTGTTAAAATTTTTCTCTGGGTCTCACTGTCTCCGCCTGGCCCAGCAAATACGTGTTTACCAATCATATGCTTTTCCTTCTCTGTGTCCACCGTCTTCTTCGCCTTCAAAGTCCCAAACCCCTACCCTCAACGTCCTTTGTCTTTAGCTGAGGGTGGTTTTTAAGGTGAGAGTTTAGGCCATTTTGGTGATTTACTCAGTTTTCCTAGGTCTCACCTACACACACATAAACTTCCTTTTGATTTTTCTCCTGTTAATCTGTCCCCTGTCAGTTCAATTCTTTGACTGGACAGAAGCACCTAGAAGGAAGGATGAAAATGTCTTCCTCCATAACAGAACCCAGCAGGGGCCACCATGTACCAAAAGGGGTTTGCATGGTTGGGAAACTGGCTTCAGAGGATGACTGTGAGCCGTACATCATCTGGACTTTATGGGGCTGGGCTGCAGGGCGACCACTCTGTCCTGAAGCTGATGGAGAGTCCACTTAACAGCTGTGAACCCAGGAGGGCCCCTTGGTACCCAGAGCAGACTCCCAGAGGCAGCGGCTCACTGCTCAGGCAGGTCTGGGCAATAATGGACTTCAGGCCAATTTTGTCTCTGCCGCATCCTAGTCTTGCTTGGCGCTTCTCTCCATGGCTGGACGCCACCCCCTCATGTTCTGACCAACAGGCTGCCCAAAGTCCTCCACTTCAGAACCCCTTGACTCCCCATGCCCACAGCAATCCCTGCAAATGGCTTGTACTCACTCATTACCCCTCATCCCAGAATGAAAGAAAATAACCCCTTTGTTGAGACGATCTCCTGGGATGGGGCGGTCCTATGGCACGAACTCAGCTTCAGTTATAACAGCAACAACCATCTTGATCAATGTAATCAAGAAACGTACACTTAACCATTACAAGTGGTTGATGGTTTTAAAGCATCGCAATAATAGCCATGAACGGAGGTGTTTTGGAATGTCCACTTCCTAGATGATAAAGGTACAAAGAAGTGGCCCATTTGAGGGTCAGACATGCTGGTCTCTGAGGTCTTAGCATCCTCCCTGGCCTGGAAGGGCTTCAGTCACTGTACACAGACTGGGAGCTACTGTGAATGCATTTCCCCACGTCTGCTCTTCACCCTCTCATCAGAGATACTTTTTAAAACTTTTTAGTAGAGTCTGAAGTCAGGCAGGTTGATTCCAGAAATTCTCTCCCCTCACTTCCAGACTATTATATATATCTTACTCTGGGTTATTCACTCAGATTTTTTTATTTTTTACATTCTGAAGCTATTTACACATATATTTACTTATTTATGTACTTGCTTCTTTAAATGTGAGTTTATTGATTAGTCATTTGAATACTCAATGAGTATTTTAAAAATAACATTATTTTCAAGTAATTGTGATTTGTCTATCTTTAATAGATTTTACTAGTTTCTTTAGTAAAAGTTTATATATTTTGAAGTTACCATCACAAAATACTTTCAGTTCTCTGGAGAATTGGCAGGTGGATGAAGCAGAAAGTTGTACAAAGCTCTGGGGGGCAGTAGGGGACTCTCTCAAAGGCTTTTTCTCCTCCTGTTTGTACCTAAGATTATTTTTTCTGCATGTTTTAAAGGGTTTTAAGCCTGACTTTGGCATAAAGTGGCCTTAAATATCATACCAGTGTTTAAAAGGAGACAAAATGTAATTTAAGTATTTTCAGCTGTGAAAGTTAACTACCAATAAACAGTGATGCCTCCCTGTCACGATTTCCACTTCCTGTAATGAGCATTGTATACACTCCCACATAAGACACTTATACCAACACTGGACTTGCATTTGGAGGAGAGGGTGTTGAGCTCCAAAGAGTGAACTTGACTATTGAAGTAGATAAAGCTTGAAAGGAGGAAAGTGAGCACTTAATTGGGGGGTATGCTGGCATCTGTTCACTGGCATTTGGTTTTATTTTCCCATCTCACTCTGATGATCTACTCCAACGAAATAAATTATAGACTTACCAAAGTCCCCAGCCTTCCCTACACTCCTGATTTCAGGAGAAGGACTGGGCCTGTGAAGGCACATGTGCTGCTGAATGAACTGCTTGATTGCACCCACTCTTTCCTAATTTGTGTCAACTTTATCTAGAGATCGCTCACCCTTAGCACCTCGGTAAATTCCTTCCCCTGCTCTGCACTGTTTTGACCAAAACTGACATCATTTCCATACGGACTGAGAGCAGGCAGCTGTCAAGTTCTGTTTCAGACCTTCTGATTTTGTATTGTGACCTTAATAAGACTCTCCTGCTGGGTGACAACCACCTGCAAGAAGGTCAGCCCTGTGGGTGAAATCTGTAAATGGCAGTGATACTGCCCTAAAATGAAATGCACAGGCTGTTAAGTTTTCTCTAAATGAGGGAAACATTTAGAGACAAGAAGGGAACAGAGTGGTAGAGAGGTCCAAAGCATTGTCGAGAGATCTAAGAGTTACTAAACATGTTTTTCTTTTTTTAAAAAACATAGGAATGATGCTTCAGCTCTAAAGGCTAAATTTCATAAACTTCAAACTCCATTCAAGAAAGCACTCATTTCAAATTTTCCATCCCACAGAACAAGTCAGACCCCTCCTCAGTAGCTGTCTCAGTTAATTCCAGTGTATTCCACTCACTGCATGACTTTATTGCCCAATCTTGACCTCTATAAAACAGAAGGTTGTCAAGAGCTAGGATTTCTTTCAATCACAAAAGTCACCTTTCAGTTTACCCCCTCACTCAAGAGTATGTGAAAGTTCTGTGTTCCTCGCAAAATTTCTTTTCTCCCCTGTTTCTGGGTGGACAGCTTAATTAACTATTACTATTATTGCTTTTATTACCTTTGAAACAAATGTAACATTCTTCCATCGCAGGAAATTGCTAATCAAAGAAGGGCAAGTGGCAGGGGGAGGTGAGAGTCCCTATAGTCCAATTTTTGTTATCATTTCTCCCTTCCTGACTTCTTTTTTATTTTTTTTTTTTTTTTATTTTTTATTTTTTATTATTTTTTTTTTTTCTGACTTCTTTTTTAACCCTGACCAAAAGAAGTGAAATAATCCCAACCATCACTCTCTATGTCCAGAGTGCTTTTGGAGTCACTGAAAAGAGTTGATTAGTGGCATAATGAGAGTGTCACACAAATTTGACCTTCCCGGCATCAACGGGACAAATAACACGAAAATTAGTCCAAACTGCAGGCACCATGGGGAAAGTGGGGCAGATAAGGGATTGGGCCATCCTTGGTGTTTTCAGCTTTCTCCCGTGGGACAATTAGTGGTTTAAAATAATTCGCAATGTCACCCTTCATCCTCGGATGAATGTATCAGCATTTTTTTTTTCTCAAAAGTGGACGCACAGATGAAGCCTTCTGCACAATTAGTGAAACCGGTCACATCATCAACACCGCAGCAAACAATGGAAAACTCGAGAATTGCTTCCTTGCCCCGGCATCCTCCCGCCAGCCAGCCTTAAAATACTGCTTGTAAGGCATAACACCCACTTCAATCATGTCAGCTGCTGATCATTAATTGCTTCAGAAAAAGACAATATTTTACCCATCCTCTTTGGAGTTCCAGTGTGAATGGGCAAGCGAAAGAGAGGGAAAGTGAGTGAAACATGAAAAGCTTGATTTGTTAGGACCCCTGCTGTCTGAAAGGAGATCAAAGCTCAGAGGGAGGCTGTAAAACAGCCGAATGCCCGGCGCTGAAACACCGCCCGTGGCAGCTGCTCCGGGCGCCGGCTTGCAACCCAGGTGAGCCCCGACTCCACTCTGCCAGCTGAATCCTGGGAGCGGGCTACTGCGCGCTTCCTTCATTATTTCAGAGGTAGTCACGGAGGAGATGCCGGCTCCATCCATCACAATGCACAAATTCGCAGCGCGCGGAATCAGCACAGGCCTAATTAAAGCTTTTCCTTTCATTTGTGGAGATAATTAGACTTTCATCTCACCAGGAAGCTTCAGAAAGATCTATTTCTTTCTTCAATAAAAGCTACATCAAACAAAAGCAGATTTTAATCGCCTTTTCTTTGGGGCATGAGTCAATAATGAAAGATGTCAGGGGTAACAAAAAATTGTGTGCAGAGGGAAAAAAAAAGGGGAGAGGAGGAAAAAAAATGCGTAAGCAATGTTCTTTAATTAACATCATGTTTGCAAACACCATTAATTTCTCTCATTAAAATGATTTTTATCTGCAACTGATTGTTGATAAAACAATCGATTTGAGCATCTCATCTGTTTCACCGCTATGCAAGAACCCCATCTGCCGTGCTGTAAGCAGTAATCACGCAGGCTGTAAAGCAACATGTGAGAACAATAAAAAAAAATGCGTGTGTGTGTGTGTGTGTGTGTGTGTGCGCGCGTGTGCGTGTGTGAGGGATTTGTGAGGCTGACGGCAGGGCAAGCACCACCTTTCCACAGGACATGTATAAAAACTGACTCATGTTGGGCCATAGGACAAAACGTCACAAAGATCAGAAGTGCATAAATAAAAACACAAATTAATATGTGCAGGCAGAAAAGACTCCATCTGTGTTTAGGAATCATTCTGTAAACAGATTCTGAAAGGGAAGGCAGGGAATTTAGATGCATTGAATAGTGTGCCATTGACTGTTGTGATGTAATTGTAGATGACGCACGTGCAACTTCTCTACTCTTGAGAGCTGTCTCAGTTTTGCAAAAGGAAAATGCTCACCCAGACCACTTCTTGACTTTAGCTTGTTCTCTCCCCGAACTTTAGAGATGTGAGAAAAAATACTTCAGTGGGACGTAGATGAGCCAGCATGTGGAACCAAGGTTGGAGGCAGAGGATTCAAGAGTGAGTCTGTCTTGGAAGAAAGTAAGGCTGGACCAGAAGCCACTGAATCAGGAGTGGGGACCAAAGTGTGTTTGTTCACAGAAGAAAGGATGTGCACAGATCACCTAGAAAAGCAGAACTCAGCCTTTTGGAAGGGAACTTCAAGGTGATCGGGTCCAAGTTCTCACCCGCTTGTATACCATCAAATGGTTCCCATTGCTACTTCAGAAATTCCTGTAACTGTGATCATGACTATGGAATGCTGGCACACACACCCAGTTGCAACTGTTCTAAAAATTAGAAACTTCATTCCTTTAGTAGATTAAAGACTGCCTTTCTCTTCATTCTAATCTGTGGTGAGAAGTGTGAATTTCAGAGCCCCAGTCTGAGATACGAACCTTCCTGTCTGGTCTTTCAGTCCTGAAAGCAAGTCTTTGCTGCCCCAGCCCCTTGAATTCTCCATGCTGAACACCTACTTCCTGCAGGCAGTCTTCAGGTAACATTTTTTTCCCCAGCTTTTTCAAGACCCCAGTCTTTTTCATCGATACATCCCAGGGTGTCAATTTCCCAACTAAGATACAGAAATTAAGAGACAGAAATGAACAGAAATTCACATGGTTCACATGTGGGCAGAGCAGGGCTTCCCTGTGCTTGTTATCAAGTAATAACAAAATGTCAAAGATTGAAAATGGACTTTTCTAGGAAATAAGAATAATCTTGTGATAAATCAAAACAGTGTTTTGTACCCAGAAGTTCCTAACCATTTATGGCATGCTCAGAACTCAAAGTTAGTAGGAGAAATATTACCCTCCATGGGTCCTGCCATTAATTTAAAACTATTTTTGTTAGGTCATTACTTACTGGGTTGGCCAAAATGTTGGTCCAGGTTTTCCATAACATCTTAAGGAAAAAGCTGATCAAATTTTTTACCCTATTCAGTTACATAAAATATTTGTCTTTAAGACTAAATTTTCTGCTGATTATAAAATCTTATCTTCATATTATCAACCCAAGTCATTTAAAAGGAAAAAAAAATTTATCAATCCATCAACAATTCAGTTCTCAAGACTGGAAATAATTGTTTGACCCATTAAAGAAGTGCTTAACAACCAATAGAAAATGTGATTTTAATATCTTATACATACAAGCAGAGAAATGAGGTTCTCCATTTGTTAGGTTTAGTATATGAGTGTTATTTTGGCTGATAATATCTGATTTTTTTTTTTTTTGGCAAAATATAGAAATGTACTAAAATCAACTTGAGAAAGTTAGAATAGTTTCCTAAGTAAATGTCTGGCACTTTGCAAAACACCTTGTCATTGGGTCATTAAACTTAGAAAGCTCAAGCCTCTGGTTCCCCCAGTTTTCTGACTAAAAGAAAGGCAGACACTTTCCCATATAACCTATCCTACTAAAAGTCACAGAAACTTCACTAGAAATAAATGGAAAGGCAATTCTTATCATTATTCATTGATCAGATAATAATGGTGTGGCATATCTGTACAAAATGTACTTAAGTTTTTTTTTGAAGGTTTAACAGTGAGAAATAAGCAGCTTGTTTTTGAAAGTAAAGAAAGAAAAAAGAAAGAGAGGGAAGATGAAAGGAAAGGAGGAAAGGTGGGTATCAACAGTTTGAGTAAATATTAAGCTCAATCCTTGCACACTATAGGAGCTCCAAATGGTACTATTTATCTGTTGTTGGGTGCCAAAGTTGCAACTTACAAACAAAAAACAAAAACCTCTTCAATTATCTATTCAGGATTTACTGCCACACCTGCTGCCTGCTAATGCGACCAGCATTTTAACAATTTCTTCCTATTCGAAAAGCAAGCAGTGGCATTTCCAACGAGAGTGCTGTCCATTAGCACAAAGATGAGAAGGGCTCAAAAGTGGTGCTGGCGGTCCCCGGAGGCAGGGCTCCTCACCACACACCTGATAGCGAGCAGAGCAAATTGGTGTCTCGAGGTCATTTCAGAAAATCAGATTACGTGCATGACAACACAAGACACCACTGCTATGCCATCTGCCCGGCCCACATCTGGCGCAGTTAACCCCAAATGCTTTCTCCAGAGTCGAATCAGTGTGCTGTCTTGAGCCAGTGTTTCAGACTCTGCCAGACAAAGATCAATCGCATGTTATCGCTTGGGCTGGCAGGGCTAAATAAACAAATTTATGATGTTATTAGGGATTAATAGGATTTAGCAAAATATACAACTATTTGTGACTTTCATACTTGGGGATTATCTTGATTTCTTAACTCCCAGACACAGAGGTCCCAAATATACACAGACTATCCCCCATTTAAGGTTGGGTCGAGGTCCTAACGTTCAGTGGGTTGTTTGGAATGTAAAGTGTAGAAAAGGTGGCTTCATTCCTCATCTCTCCCCCAGAAGCTGATTTATTCCATTGGCTGAACTCTAAAACTACTAGTTATCCTGAATTCTGGGTCTTGAGAATGGGGGGTGGGCCGGGGTGGTCACAAGGTCATGTAGTGGGAGTGGAAGAACAGGAGGAAGATAAGGAAGAAGTGGAGGAGAGGAAAGCAGAAAGCAGAAGAGGGTGGGAGAAAATGCAGAAGGAAGAAAGGGGAATCAAGCTTGAACACGAACATGGAGGGACTTCCTAGCATTTACAGCTGGGAGCTGGTGGCCGCCAGTGAGGCTCATCCGAAACTTGGGTGCCTCCAAGTCAAGGGCTTGCTTTCACTCAGAACAGCTGCCTGGGTTTCACTGGACATGACACTTGAGGCCACAAGGACACACGGTGAAAATGCCTAGTTAACAAATTTCATCCTCGCTCGAGCAGCTCAAGAGTGAACCGGGTAAGGAAGCTGAAGCGTGCTGAAGGCGCAGTGCTGGAGTGGAGCCCGCCTTGTCGCTAAAGCCGTGGATTAAACATCAGGATGAGTGGGAAAGCTGCTGGCACTTTAGGAAGAAGAGGATATACACAGTGTACTGCTCCATTTGAGAACATTTTCAGCCAAGGAAGGGTTGGTTTCTAAGGAGCCTGACAGCTTTTTTTCAGGCAGGGGCAACGAGGCAAATGCTGCCCTCAGAATGGAAGGGGTGGAAAGATCAGATGCTAAAATAGCAGCTGAGAACTGGTCGAGAGGACATTTCTGTCCCCACTGGGATAAACAGATCATTTGGGGGCCATGGATTCTGAGTGGAGAAAGTTCAGGATGAAACAAGATAACAGGGGGACTCCAACATCAGATGGCCTCCGTCTTCAGCTGGAGGGAACCCAACTTTGCCTTTGGGCCAGAAGAATTTGTTGGAAAAAAGAAAACAGATTGATTATCTGCCTTTCACTAGATCGGCTTTAAAGGCAGTACCTGATCCCTTTGATCTTGGCAGATAATTCTTTCTGAGGGTAATTTGAGTCCTTTCCTTTTGCTGTCTGCAGATAAAAATGGAGAGAAGCAGAAAGAAAATGTATACCTGTAAAAAATATATTTTTAAACCAACGATCATGTTTCATCTTGGTGTTAGAGTCCCCACAGTGCCCTGACATTTTAAAGATGTCACTGGAGGTCAGAGAAGGGAAGCTATAAGTGGTCACAGGCCACAAGTAGTCCAGACCCAGAGGTGGCCTCAGACCTCATTCCACAAATGTAATATGCGTTCACTACTGATTATAACGGATGCCAAGAAGACACTCCTCAAGCTGCTTTGTGAAGATCAGTGGCGCTGAGGCTCTGTTCCCTAATGATGCCCCCTCTATCAGGGCAGCTCGCCTGAGATGTTACCCCCTGACTCCACCCTGGAGGAGTTTCTGAAAAAACAGCTTTCTTGAATCTGAATCCCAGCCCATTCTTAAGTTAGAGTCAGATTGAGATTTACAGCAATCAATGAAACCCAGTCTCCACCACCAAATCAAGCTGGGCTCATCCTGGCCATTGGCCCACAAACAAGGACACAGTTGTGGGGAATCCCCACAACCTCTGGTCCAGTGTTCCCAGAGTCCTTGGGGACCTAAACATCTATTCCCTTTAGTTGCCTAACTCTCTTGACTTTTTTTTTCTTTTACTTCAGAATCTCCCATACTAGGAAAGGGGCCCAGCTTGACTGTGATCCATACAGCTTTCTGTCTGTTCCCTGGAGCTAGATGATGAAATTTAGCTTTTTAAATTATTACACTTTATTGTTTAGAGCAGTTTCAGGACGGTCACTAAACTAAGCACAAAGTATAGAAGCCTCTCCTATACCATTTGCCACACATACAGCCTCTCCCCCACCCACATCCTGCACCACTGCAGTCTATTACAATCGATGAACCAACATTGACACATCGTTGTCAACCAGAGTCCATAGGGTTTACTTCCTCTTATATATTCAATGAGTTTTGATAAATGTATCGTGACATGTATCAACCATTCTAGTATCAAACAGAATAGTTTCACTCCCTAAAAATCCCCTGTGCTCCACCTACTAAATGAGGTTTTGCTTCAAACTGAGTCCCAAAGACAGTGCATGAAGCTCAAAAGGAAAAAAAAAAAAAAAAGAAGAAGAAGAAGAAATCAAGCAACCCAATCAAAAAAAAAAAAAAAAAATGGGCAGAAGACCTAAATTGACAATTATCCAATACAGATGACCAAAAACATATGAAAGATGCTCAGCATCATTAGGTATGAGAGAAATGCAAATAGAAACTACAATGAGGTCTTACTTCACACCAGTCAGAACAGACATCATCAAAAACTCTACAAACAGCAGATGCTGGAGAGGGTATGCAGAGAAGGAAACCTTCTTGTACTGTTGGTAGAAAAGTCAATTGATATAGTCACTATGGAGAAAAGTATGGAGGTTCTTTAAGAAACTAAAAATAGAACTATCACATGACCCACTCCTGGGCATATACCCAGAGAAAACTATAATTCAAAAAGCCACATGCACTCTAATGTTCACTGTGAGTGAGTGTATGTCTGTATAGATACACTATTGATACTATGTATAAAAGCAATTACTAATGAAAACCTACTGCAAGCACAGGGAACTCTACTCAGTGCTCTGTGGTGACCTAAATGGGAAGGAAATCCAAAAAAGAAAAGATCGATCTGTATATGTTATGGCTGATTCATTCTGTTGTCCAGTAGAAACTAACACTAACAAAGTAATGCTCAAAATTCTCCAAGCTAGGCTTCAACAGTACATGAATCAAGAACTTCCAGATGTTTAAGCTGGATTTAGAAAAGGCTGAGGAATCAGAGATCAAAATATCAACATCTATTGGACCATAGAAAAAGCAAGAGAAATCTAGAGAAACATCTATCTCTGTTTCATTAACTACACTAAAGTCTTCCACTGTGTGGATCACAACAAAGTGTGGAAAATTCTTAAAGATATGGAAATAATAGACCACCTTATCTGCCTCATGAGAAACCTGTATGCAGGTCCAGAAGCAACAGTTAGAACCAGACATTGAACAACAGATGAGTTCCAAATTGGGAAAAGCGTACATCAAGGCTGTATATATTCACTCTGCATATTTAACTTATATGCAGAGTACATCATGCAAAATGCTAGGCTGGATGAAGTACAAGCTAGAATCAAGACTGCTGGGAGAAACATCAATAAACTCAGATATGCAGATGACACCACCCTTATGGCAGAAAGCAAAGAGTAATTAAAGAGCCTCTTGATGAAGGTCAAAGAGGAGAGTCAAAAATGCTGGTTTAAAACTAAACATTAAAAAAACAAAGATCATGGCATCCGGTGCCATCATTTCATGGCAAATAGATGAAAAAACAATGGAAACAGTGTCAGACTTTATTTTCTGGGCTCCAAAATCACTACGTATGGTGACCGCAGCCGTGAAATTAAAAGACATTTGCTCTTTGGAAGAAAAGCTATGACCAACCTAGTCAGCATATTAAAAAACAGAGACATTACTTTGCCAACAAAGTCTGTCTAGTCAAAGCTATGGTTTTTCCAGTAGTCATATATGGATGTGAGAGTTGGACTATAAAGAGGTTGAACATTGAAGAATTGATGCTTTTGAACTGTGGTGTTTGAAAAGGCACTTGAGAGGCCCTTGGATAGCAAGATCAAACCAGTCAATCCTAAAGGAAATCAATCCTGAATATTCATTGGAAGGACTGATGCTGAATTTCTAATACTTTGGCCACCTGATGTGAAAAGCCATCTTGTTAGAAATGATCCTGATGCTGGGAAAGATTGAAGACAGGAGAAGGGGATGTCAGAGGATGAGATGGCCGGATAGCATCACTGACTTAATGGATGTGAGTTTCAGCAAGCTCCCGGAGATGGTGAAGGACAGGGAAGCCTGGCGTGCTACAGTCCATGGGGTCATGAAGAGTAGGATGTGACTGAGCAACTGAACAACAAGAAACTAGCACATTGTAAAATAACTATATCCAATAAAATTAAAGGAAAAGCTGAGTCCCCCAGAATATCAATACTGTTGCCCCTGACTCTGAGACTCAACTGGTCCTGAGACCCTGCCTGCTACGCCCCATTGTCTTGAATTCCACTTAATGTTTTGAGCTTGAAACAGATGCAGGTCTATTGTTCTGGATGCCTGCAATTATTCAGGACTAGTCCTACAGCGGAACCTGCAGCTTATCTTGGTTTCTTTCTCTTCTGACTTATTTGGGCTTCCCAGATGGCACTAGTGGTAAAGAATCCACCTGCCAATACAGGAGATGGAAAGAGAGGTGGGTTCAATCCCTGGGTCAGGAAGATCCCCTGGAGGAGGGCACAGCAATCCACTCCACTGTGTCTTCAGATCCCCTAGCACGGACCTGGAGGGACGGGGCTCAACATCACAGGTTCAATTTATTTCAATGTTGAGTTGACTGGATTGTCGGATCAATTCATTAAACTGCTGTTTTTCCCTTGGAATTCACAATTTTCAGGGAAATAGTTTGAGGTGCTCATGGTCATGAGTGGTCCCATGCATAGACAGGATAATTAATACCTGTACCATCACCGAGAGAACATTGTAGGGCTTGGAGCTGGAGCAAGAAAATTGACTTCAAAGGATTGGGACATCTCCCAGATCTTGGCTGCCTCTGTCCCAAAGCCATGGCTGAGGGAGGTCTGACAGCTGCCTTCTCTTACCACCCGCCACCACCAGCAAGGCCCAGACATGGTGCCAAATCTTTAAGTCCCCACTTGCAGCCAAGTCCCTAAGTCATTCTCTGCTGTTCTCATTTCCTTCCTTTGATTGGCCCAGAGAGGGCAGCTGGCGACTCTGTGAGGTGGGCCAGGAGCCAGGCAGGGGCAGATAGACAGTCAGGTCATGGGCTGGGAAGCACCCCCAGGTAACAAATGCCAAGAAGAGATGAGGGGTCACTGAGAGGTGGAGTAGAGATTCCCCGTGTCCGGACTGTCCTGCCAGCCCTGCATGTTTCAGTCTGTCTCTGAGAATAAACCTTGCAATGACTGAAGAAGGGTCAGGTCCTGCCAGGCTTGTATGAGCTTCACAGAACAAACCAGCAGTCTCTGGAAGATTCCCAGAGCAAGTGAGTTCTAACCTTCTCTGAGAGAATAAAAAATATCACACTTCGGAGTAGAGTAGCTTTGACTATCCTCCATAAAGGTAAATGCATGTGAGGACAAACGGAGGGTATATACCACAGATAAGATCTTTGTGCATTCAAATTTGATGATACAAAGTAAACCGGCAAGGAAGACTCTTTTATGTTTCCTGTCTACATAGACGTCTCGGCAATATACAATAAACATTTGATTTACAAAATAGAAGCAACTGAAATTTACGGGGTATAAACATCTCAAGTGTATGAACATCTGATTGATGATACAGAGAGACCAACCTGTCCAGATTTGCAGTCTTTTCAACCATGCCACGAACCACCTGGGAGTTTGGGACTGTGACTGGGGAGTGTGTTTGTTTTTTAAGAGCTATCTGCCTCAGAGAATCTGCATAATTTTTTCCTATAAGGAGTGGATTTTGTTTCTTCAGAAGTTTCAGTGAAAAATGATCTCTTAAAAGAAACATAAGTCAAAATCACTAATCCCCAATACAGAAAGCATTTGGAAAGATGTGTTTAAGAAATAAGATGGGTCTGATTTTATTTTTTTTTATACCATATCACTTCTGGCAATTCTTTTTTTCATATCTCTCCTGAAAAATCTCCCATCTGAAAAATGACTTATTCTATATCCCAAGGAAAAAAAAAATTGAGACACTTAAAGACTTCAACCAAACCACCATTTTTTTTTTTCTTTTTCAAAAACTAATATTCTTAATGGTACAAAAATTATACTAAGTTCTGGGCAAGTCCCTCAGCTTCACTAAGCCATTTGTTGTATAAGATATTCCTTGGAGGACTGTTATAACTGAGTAAAATATACTCACAGAACCCTGCTGGTAGCTAGTAGTGGTCACAGGTAGACTGTCAAGCCTTGCTTTCCAGTTCTCTCTCCCCCACTTCCTGTCTCATTCTGGTAATACGGTGTTCATAGTCGCTAATCCTCTTCCAACTCTGCCCCGTCCTGTCCCCTAGCCACATTCTCTCACTACAGCACATTTTCCTCATCAATGGTAAGAAGAGTTACATGGATTTGTCAAGAAGCAGGCAAGAACTTCAGTTGCACGGCTCTCTTTAGAGGCTCTTCTGAGGCTCTGTTGCTGAACATTATCATGTAATCAAAATGGGTTCTGTATGTGTACCTAATAAAGGGCTCAAAATTACTATCTTTATTAGTGCATTTCTCTATGTAAATGAAGTAAAAATTGTGAGAGAATCTCAATCCCAAGAAATTCATCATCATGTTGTCCATTTCCTTTTTTTCTTTTTTTTTTTCTTTATTTTTATTAGTTGGAGGCTAATTACTTTACAATATTGTAGTGGTTTTTGCCATACATTGACTCGAATCAGCCATGGATTTACATGTCTTCCCCATCCTGAGCCCCCCTCCCACCTCCCTCCCCATCCCATCTCTCTGGGTCTTCCCAGTGCACCAGCCCCAAGCACTTGTCTCATGCATCCAACCTGGGCTGGTGATCTGTTTCACCCTTGATAATATACATGTTTTGATGCTGTTCTCTCAGAACATCCCACCCTCGCCTTCCCCCATGGAGTGCAAAAGTCTGTTCTATACATCTGTGTCTCTTTTTCTGTCTTGCATATAGGGTTATCGTTACCATCTTTCTAAATTCCATATATATGCGTTAGTATACTGTATTGGTGTTTATCTTTCTGGCTTACTTCACTCTGTATAATGGGCTCCAGTTTCATCCATCTCATTAGAACTGATTCAAATGAATTCTTTTTAATGGCTGAGTAATATTCCATTGTGTATATGTACCATAGCTTTCTTATCCATTCGTCAGCTGATAGGCATCGAGGTTGCTTCCATGTCCTGGCTATTATAAACAGTTCTGTGATGAACATTGGGGTACACGTGTCTCTTTCAGTTCTGGTTTCCTTGATGTATGCCCAAGAGTGGGATTCCTTTTGACTGTCAGAGGGAACATCTATTTCTGACCATCAGGATGGTCAGCCTTCTCCATAAGGTCTACCTGAATGAGAGACTCTTGGAGATGAAAGTGGTCATTTAGTTCAGTGTTTTTCAAATTTTGGACCACGTTCCATTATTGAGATATGAGATCAATCTAGCAAGATGCAACTGTATTAAAAAAAAAAATGAAAGTGGTCCAGCCAGACTAGAAAGAATGTATGAGTGAATTATGTATAATAAGGGTAAGTATTACTCTCATAATATATTATTTAAGTTATACATACTGATGTGTGTGAATACTCATAATGTAAAATGTCTTTCTTACTGTGAGTTACAGCTTAAAGGAAAAAAAACTGAAAGTCATGATCAAGTCCATCCCTCTGGGTGATGCCCCTCCCTCCTCCTGAGAGCATGGTTTTTAAATATCCACTTGAATCCTACCAGCGATGACGAATTTATCTACTTATGTAATAGGTGATTCTATGTTCAGTTCTAATTGTTATATTTCTTTCTTTCAGTGAGTCAAAAATCTGTATCTCATTAGGTGAGGTTATAATCTTTGGAGTACCACAGACTAACTTTTTACCTCTTCCATCTGTCTGTCCTTTTGGCATTTGATGATGCTATAATTTTCCCACTGATTTGTTCTATTTTCTTCAGTAGTTTCTCTTATGGCATCTTATAAAAGCCTCTTAAGTATACCATACCCCTTGTCTGGAAGCATCAAGTATGGCAGTGTCTTCCTGAGACAGGATATTTAGAGTTGAGTACAGTTCTTCATGTTTGACCTGCTAAACCAGGGCATTTAGGAGTCATCAACTCCTTGGTTTTGATGTTATACCTCTATTAATCTGGCCCAAAATAATGTTAACATACAGTTGACTACTATCAAATCTATACTCAACTAAAATGTAATTTCCATGGCTCTTTCTGCCAAGCCTCACTGAAATGTGCTTAAATATTTTTGGTGGAGAGAAAGATTGTAGGTTTAGGATTACATCTGTTCTTGTTAAAGTGTATACCTATTGTTCAAGATTGTGCAAATCTTTCTGAATCTACATGCTCCCTTCTTTTAAATTGCTTGTCACAGTTCCCTATTATCTAAAAACCTGAGATGCATATCATTCATGACGTTGAAGGAAGTAACTGAAATCTTGACCAGAAAGGAGAGTATCCATTTTTGAAATGCTGTATTGCTAAAGAATGCTTGTGAGTTGATTATTTGAAATTCATATTTTTTTCTATTAGAAAACCTATTCCAAATGATGGATTTCCAAAACATTCAGTTCTCTTTAGAGGAGTACCTACCATGGAGAGAGAAACAACACTTACTGGACTTCTTTTTGGTCAGAAACAAGAAGTATGAAAGAGTAAGAGTAGAAAGCAAGAAGTGGGGAGGGAACTTGCAGATTTACTAAGATTGATCATTAAAATTTGCAAGCAAGTCTGCTATTTATTGAAGCAGAAAAGAAATGAGATATCCATGCTTCAAGGCATTGAAGAACATGATAGTACTACAGTTTCCTGGTTTCTATCTTATACGATTTGAAGACCTTGCCTTCATTTTTTACTTCCTTTGTATATAAAGGTCTGTAGCTCATGATTTCTTTAGGAATTAAAGTAAGATTTATCCATTACTTCTTGCTGCAGCTATAGCAACCTTAAATTTCAACCCTTTCCTCTTCATCCATCCTAACACCTGCAAGTCCAACCAGTAATCACTAGAATGAAACAATAAAAAGCTGGGTTAGGAGTGGGAGGAAAGAGAAGTATTATGCATTATATTGCTGTTGTTTAATTGCGAAGTCATGTCTGACTCTTTTGAGACTCCATGGACTGTATAGCCTACCAGGCTCCTCTGTCCATGGAATTTCCCAGGCAAGTATACTGGAGTGGGTTGCCATTTCCTCCTCCAGGGGATTTTCCTGACCCAGGGATCAAACCCACATCTCCTACAGGATTCCTTACTCACCAGGAAAGCCTGGTGACTCAGTAGCACTATGTGTTAACAGCCATACATTTCAAAATTCACTAAAAAATTATATGATAGGTAGTTTCATTATAATTTTGCTGACAAGGGAGCCACTGTTCCAGATTAAATTATTCCAAGATCAAGTAGGTGACAGAATGACTCTGTGTTCCTCCGTATATGTTTATCAGGATGGAGAATCAATATGAATATATGTGCTTATGTATATGTATAATGAACTGTCAATTGTCAAGTAAATAAAACACGGACTCCTAGAAAAAGTTTAGAGCAATTTAAATTCTTCTCTCTAAATATTAGTCACAGAAAACACATGTCTAAAAGGCTGTAACATTTCAGTGGCTGTGTAGGAGGTCTAATATAAATGCCATTTCTAACTGGAATCTAAAATATTGAATTACTCTTCAATGAAACATATAAATAATAGTAATTTCTCCATGTATAGGGGGTAGAAACTTTTACTGCCCATGAGATTATTAGACCAACCTCTGATTATCAAGAAACAATTAATATACAAGGGTAATATGTGTATGTCACTTATCATCAGGACTCACGTATAAAAACCATAACACACTGTGAAAATAATGGTAACACATAGAGGTCCCATTATTATTAATTCATTTGACATTCACTGCGATCACACTGGTCTTAATGAATTCATTTGGCATGTGCATATTATCTGTACTTTCTAACGTGCTCCTTTGTAAATCAGTACTAACAAATGTGTTGAAAACAGAAAAACTGTGACTTTTTATACTTAAAAAAAAAAAAAACCCAGGAGGCTTTAGAATCATACAATGAAAAGCTACAGATTGATATTGTATTTTTATAGCAAGAATTAGTGTACATGGAGAGCAGTGAAATAACTTTGTCTCATCTTAAAGATATATTTTACTAAATCTTTAATGGCATGTGGCCTCTGAAGAACACCTAAGTAGATACGTGTACACCAGAACATTCAGGGGAAAAATAACATGAATACAGGGATGAATAGTGAGGGATTTTAATCATAAGGACATGAGCATGGACAACACTGAAGGGATGTATGAGTATTGACTAGTTTTCAAATACTGCATAGTCAAAGGCTGAATGTTGGCTCCAGAACACAGATACCACATCTGCCAACACCAGACGCTTTTTCTTTTCCCCAAGTGTACAGTCTTCTACTCTGTTATGTTTTTCCCTTGGGCCCATTCAGATTTCTTTGAGGCTTGGTGTTCATTTTTGTGATAGCTCTAAGTGATCAAAAAAAATAAATAAATAAAAAATCAATTTCTGCTTGCTAATGGCCAGGACTTAGCATCCAAGTTTGGTCATTTTCTAGTCATTTGCCCTGGCAGCTTGCTGACATTTTATTTTTAGTCACTACATTTATTTGGGGGATATAATATCTTCAAAAGTAAATAGTAAGTGCCTCAAATAAACTAGATGAACAATGTTTCATATATACTTTTATTTGTCTTGTCCTACCCTTTCATGCTTCCCTGGCAGCTTAGATGGTAAAGAATCCGTATGCAATGCAGGAGACCTGGGTTCAATCCCTGGGTTGGGAAGATCCCCTGGAGGAGGGCATGGCAACCCACTCTCGCATTCTTTCCTGGAGAATCCCATGGACAGAGGAGCCTGGTGGGCTACAGTCCATGGGGTCGCGGAGAGTTGGACCCTTCCATAGAGCTTGGTGCATTGCTGGACATTTCCTAGCTTTATACTAGTTCCACATCACTTGTGTGATAGCTACGTGGATTTAGTCTTTAAAAATCTCTCAACTACACTTGTTTTTTATGAGAATCCTCTTTGCTGATGATCTTGCTCCTTTTCACAGATCTTTCCTCTTTCTCATTTTACATGCACATAAGGAAAACACAAAATCTCTTGTATCCCCTCAATCTCCTTAAATCTATAGTTTGATTTTTTTTTTGTTCTACATCAACTTTACACACAAAGCCTCATCATCATACAATGGTGCAGATATCTTAGCATCTTTTAAAATCAATCCATATATCTCTGCAGTATATGCTAAGTGTTTGCAAAGGACCTGCCATGAAGGGACTTTGAGTCTAGTGAGCAAATAAACAATATATATAGGATCACTATATCCAGTGATCCTGTATCATGATGGAGTGAAACAGGGATGGATGCTTTGAGACCTCACTGAAGCAGGGAAAAGGGGAGTGCAAGGGAATCCTAGACAAATTTCACTTTTCAACACATTATTTTTCCTCTGAGATACCAAAGACCTCCAGGATATTTATAGGTATTGTTACTGGTGCCAGAACAACTATATTTACAATTCTGTGATGAATTTCTATTACTCCTTGAGTTTGCAACCTAGATGTAACTTATTCCTGAAAGTCTCCAATTTCTTCTCCTGAATCCATATTTAAAGAACATAGTTCCTCTATCTTGTAGTTCTGATTCTCTGCAGATTTGTCTGTCTTGATAGTTAACTAAACCATAAGCTCAGGGAAGAAACAAACAATATCCATGTTGATTATCCTTGGGTTTCTAATATTTAGTTCAGTGCCTGAAGACTTCACACATTCTCAACAAGTCATTTTCAATGGATGAATAAAATAGAGATGGCATTTGAGCTGAACATCCAAGGTGGAGGGGGGGAACAGAAGAAAATTGTTTAGAATAATAAGGTATGTGAGGTTGACATTGAGGAAGGGGATGAGAGTTGGGAATAAATCTGGAAAGATGGCACAGGTGTGACAAGTGAGAGTTTCTGATCATTTCCTCTAAGATCAAGGACAAGGATGCCCACACTCACCATTTTAATTCACTCTTGCCACTTTTATTCAACATAGATTTGGAAGTCCTAGACAGACCAATCAGAGGAAAAAAAAAAAAAGGAAATTAAAGGAATCCAAATTGGAAAAGAAAAGATAAAACTGTCAGTATTTGCAGATGACATGATACTATACATAGAAAATCCTAAAGATCTACCAGAAAAATACTAGAGCTTATCAATGAGTTTGGTCAAGATGTAGGAAGTTTCAGCATCTTGAATATTAAGAAGAACCATTAGGGCACTTTAATAGAGAAATGACAGGAGTACATGTGTATTTTATAAAGATACCTCTAAGCACAGGCTTGGAAGATAGATTGGAATGTAATGAGTAACAGTCTGAGGACAAATCAAAGTCTATTTTACCCGTTCAGGTGAGAAATTATGAAACTTTTAATGAAAAGGCAAGACAAAAAGAAGAAGAGACAGATAAAGAAATTTTGGCAGAGGGAAACTCCTCAGTGTCTCATTAAATACTGAGGATAAAGTAAACAGATGAAAATAGCTTTATATACAAGACCATGAATAGAACACGATTGTAAGAACAATGAGAAAAATGGAAGCAGACTTTGGCAGGTTTGGATTTTCAATCGTTGATCTTCTAGGTGGTGTTGATGGCATTTAAGTGGAGATGGCCTATGGGCAGCTGAGAAGGAATATAACACAGTCATAAGTAGCACACGAGACTGTTGGGTTCAAACACTGATTCCACACTTGTGATGTGTATAAGCTTGAACGACTTACTTAACTGTTTTGTGTCTCAGCCGTCTCATTCACAAAATGTGAAAAATAATAGCATCCACTTCACAGGTTAGAAGCATCCACTTCACATATCAATGGTTAGAGGTGAAATAGATCAAAACATGCAAAAAATAGCCTATCTCTTTAACTCTAACCCACCTCTTCTCTCCAGGGATAGCAAAGCTCCACGTGTCAAGTAACCAGTAACATCATCTTCTCTTGGTGACCTTCCTCTTCTGGGATGCTTGCAATTGCAGATCTCATCTACCATGTATGAGTTCTGATTTGGAAAGACTTTTTACACATTTACACCAAAACCTCCCTGGTGCCTGTTCTTCATTAAGAGTTCAAGCATTCAACGTTTTCTGGACTATACACTAAACGCATTCTTACCTTTACTTATATTTGAATTTTTTGGAGGGGGACTCAGAAGTCATCAAACAGATGTACACAAACCATTTCTTTTTGGTTATTATAGCCAATATATTTAATCTTTCTCTCTCTCTCTCTCACACACACACACACACACAAAGAAGTAAAGGCATTATCTCCATAACTGACTAGATAAAGCAGCATTAAATAGATATGTGAAATGCAAAGTTTCTTGAAAATGTATAGTTTTAAGAGAACAAAATATTGTCTAATCTAGCCCTCTCACATTACAGATCGAACAGTGGACCCAGAAAGATTATTTGATGTGCCTATGATCACACAAGAATTTGTCTGCACCCTGAGTTTTACAATACAATTTAGCTAGAATACAAAATCTATAGTACAGAGATAGACCCTATGCCAAATGTGTCACTGAAAGTACTCACGATGGAAGTCATGATTTCTATCACAGCTGAATTTGTTCACTAATATTTAAAAAAAAGACACTTCTATGCTAATATAAGACAGATAAACTTGTCAGAACTAGATCCCACTAGTGCCCAGAGTTATCATCTACACTTATAAAAGCTTTATAAATAAGACAACTAATATATTGGGTTAGCCAAAAAGTTTGTTTGAGCGTTTTTGTAACATCTTACGGAAAAACCTGAATAAACTTTTTGGCCAACCCAATGTTATGTTTGCTTTTATACTGTCAACACATCTACACATATTATCTCATTTCATTCTTAGAGTGTCTCTATTATTTAAAAGGGATGAAATGAATTTCTACAAACTGTTATTTTGGGACTTGTTAAAACACATGGTATTTTGTGCAAAAGTAGAAGCAGTATTTATATTTTTCCCAAAATTGTGTACAAGCTTAATTTTACCACCTTTAAAGAATTCTCTAGTTGAATACATCTTTTTTTAATAATTATGGCATATTTTCTTACACATAGACACACCTGTTTGTCAGACTACGAGCACTTAAAAGATATTATTAATGACTGTCCAAACACTATAGATGCAGCAGCTGTGTTTGTGTAATAGTAAGTGACAAATAATAAAACTACAAGGAAGTTACCTTAGCATCACAAAGGAGAAAGACTAACTATTACCTAGGTTTATTCAGCCAAATATGCTTTTGCTTCCAAAATGACATTCACTAGATTAGGAGAAATGATGAAAGAAACATTATCATATGATTTTCAATTTTTAAAAATTCATACAATATGTTAAGGAAGTGGTATTCACTTTTTCTTCGTTAAGACCAAACTGTCAGAATATATTGAATGAATTGATTTACATAAGTAGATAAATTACTAATGTAGAAAACTACAAATTAATGTCCACTTTTCTGACTTAAAAGCAAAGTCATACCTAAAATAATATATTTTAATAGCATTCATCTGTGTGAACTTCCAACAATGAGTTTTAAGAGAGTCATTACTTAGTACCATTCAACAGCCTTCAAAAATGATTAATTGGCAGTACTATCTCTGTATCTATTTTTTAAAGAAGTCCTGAAATACATCTCTCACATAATGGGAAATTCTACCTGTTACTTACTTTATCAAGGCATAATCTTAAAATATATGTATACTTATATAATAGAGTTCTGAAATGTGAGAAATAACCCATCTATCATCATCTGTTCTTAGGATTTTTAAAACTTTTATTTTTTTCTGAGAATTGGGGTAAGTGAAGCAGACAGAAAATATGTAGAAGAATATGAGAAAAAAGATAAAATAAATTCCTATTTTATTTGGAATAATCCACATATATTTATGTTATAATGATTTTATACTTCATAATGTGAACATGAATTTTCTCTGTTTTTTAAATAGTGAATTCAACTTTAATTTCAATTTTGTAAAAAAGAAAAGCCTAAGAGCAACAAACAAATAAAACTGAAAGCTTGAATCTTAATATACCCTTTCCTGTTCATCCAGGCATGTACCATTCCACTCCATCTTGACGAAGTGAACAAATATGTGTCTGATCTATCAGAAAATTCAAAAATCCAACTTTTGTCAGAAAGACCATAAATTGCATTCCTAAACCATAAAATCTTGGAAGGCATTTTAAAGAAACTTACAGAGAGAATCAAAACTAATTTGCAAGACATTAACAAATAATTTTAATTTTAAAATATGTTAAATGGCAGGTTTGTTTTATATGCAAAATGTAAAATTATATTGTGGGGGAGGGATGGGAGGAAGCATGCCTTGACAGTTTCAAGTCATCAGAGAGCATGATACTTGAAAAATCTGAAGACAGATGGAAAATTATTTGCTCCATAGCACAAGACTCTAGAGACTCATCAACGGGTGAAAGTTCTACACAGCATACACCACACGATAGATTCTTATATTTAAAAATAACATGGCTGATGATAATAACAGAGGTAATCACTGCTGCTAACAATACCCACCATTGTTGTTATTCTAATGCTTACCAATATGCAAGGTGTTTCGACCAAAAATGATTTTCTGTACTCCTCCTATGTATCAGCACAAAGAAAGGAAGATTTTCTGTAGTCCTATTTGAAAACTCCATAAAAACGACCACAATTAATTCTTTCCTCTTGCCCAGATGAGGGCAATTAACACAGTGCCTTCTTTCTGAATGGAATGCCATGCCTTACTGTATTGACCAATTTTATTGGAGTGGGACAAATGGATGCGTTTGAACTCATAAAGATGTTTGCTGCATTAATGTCCCAGACACATTATTGACTGGACGGATGACTCAGCACGTCCCTGCAGTCTGTCACAAACTTGCAAAACAGGCAAAGTGCAACCTGTGGAGGGCAACCTACCATCTGCTGAGCTGACTCATCCCCAGACACACACTAAAAATATTCCCACATCAAAGTACAAACAAAAAAGAGGTTATCTGAAAATAAAATACAATCTTAACTTGGAGCAAGCATGCTACAGTACAAATAGCTAAATTAAGACAGAGAATTTTATTGAACCTCATCTCAGATCAATTGTTTCTGAAATATTACAAATGGCATTACTGAACCCAGAAAAGTACCCTGATGGATACTTTACAATTGGATGATAATTACAAATGTGTACTATGGTGAGCTGAAAATAAACTTTTCCATCAACTTTATTTAAAATCAGGATTGAAAGAAGGTAGAAATAGTTATCTGGAGAAACTTAACAAATGATATCTTCCTGTATCTGGAATTTCTAATTATATACACACCTCCAAGCACACATATATATAAGATTGTTTTGCCTACTGTACAATTCTATATGTGTAGTCAAATATTTTATATAACTTTTAAAAATAAACAGTGAGACTCCTGGATGATATAAAGAGAGTCTAGATCAAATGTTGAAATTCCTGAATTAGGATTATGACTGTAAATAAATTACTGAAAGTAAAATACAGAAACAACAAAAAAATCTCACATGGTTATAATTTAAACTATTTAATCTCAGCCTTATCTGAATCGATCCATCTCTCTGTCCACACACAGAGGCACACATATGGCAGTACTTTTTAAGCCCATTCTGATTTCACCGACTATTTTTGAAGTTGCTTCAGTAGCTTATTCTGGAATTTTCTAAAAGCCACTGCTAAGGAGAGGTTCTGTCTAAAGAGAGGAAACATGAAGTGGACAATTGTGATTCTTCTCGAGAGAGAGAGTGGAGGCCTAACACCCAACACGGAGCAGAAGACAAGCTTTCAGGCCAGCGACTGCCTTGGGAAGGGACAGGGGTCCTTTTCAGAATTTCAAGGCTGTTGCCTGCAAATGAATGAATGGGCTTCTTAGCACTCCAACAATTTGCTGTGAGGGTACCCTCTGTTCACATGCCACTTGGTCTCCCAGTGTCCTTTAGAGGAGATTATTTTAAGACTTACTGTGTGACTTCCCTGACGGCTCAGATGGTAAGGCATCTGCCTACAATGCAGGAGACCTGAGTTCAATCCCTGGGTTGGGAAGATCTCCTCGAGAAGGAAATGGCAACCCACTCCAGTATTCTTGTCTGGAAAATCCCTTGGATGGAGGAACCTGGTAGGCTACAGTCCATGGGGTCGCAAAGAGTCGGACACGACTGAGCAAAGTGTAGACTGTATATTGTAAGACTTAGAGGACCTTGATCTAGGTAACAGCAGCTACAGAAAGAAGTCATAACTGGGTGATCTGCACCTTGTATGTGATCCTAGACTGGAAATTCTGCCCGGTTTCTGACGAGGCAAACACCCTTGCCTTTGGAAATTCGGCAAATGGTTCCTTATGACAAATTTACCATTAAGTGAGATCTGGTGGCTCAAACACTGTCTATTATGCACACTCAATCTGAGGGTTAAGGACATTGAACTTTGCAATTTGTTTAAATTTATTATAATACACATCTATACAAATCATGCACACACAAACAAGACAATGGTCTAGCCAATGCTTTCTGTCACTATACCAGTAAACTTGTAACAAACCCATTTTAATCTCTTATATATTCAAGATTTCCAAAACCCACAGTTATTTCTAAATGATTACATAGAGGGTTAAATGTCAACAAAGGTTAAGAAAAGTTTTGGAGCTCGGTCTATAGCATGGTTAATTAATAAACATTTCTTACAGTTTTGTTTTCCTACCTAAAATCAAATTTCTGATTTTGCTGGCTGAGTAAAAAAATGAAACTCTTAGAGAGAATGAGGTGATGTTTACCCTGTGGCTTGTCCTGATTTTGCCACCTAGTAATCTTGAAAATCCCACAGAGTGGGCATTCAGGGGGTTCAGAGATGAAGAACCTAGAAGAAAACCGAATGGAAACATAAAGACTTACTGTCCAGCACTCGCCGGTTCTACTGATGGTGGGCATAATGATAACCAGCATCGTGTCTGCCTCTACAATACTAAGTATGTGGTGTGTGTATAAAATTTGATTCAGGCCCTCAAATCACCATGCAAGTTAAATATCATCTTTCCATTTAGAAGGAACAGACTTTAGAAAAGCCACGGAGAAGCTCAATGTGAAGCCAAAAATTCCCCTAGATGCCTGACTGCAAAGTTCAGGTCTGTTCCACAGCCTCCCCTCCAAACACTCTGCGATGATCTTCCATGACCATCTTAAGGAGACCAGCTTCAGCATGCAGTTCAATTCTCTTTGACAGAAGCCAGAAATTTGCATGATTTTTAGGAGTCAATATTATCTTTAGAATTTCAGGAGCCAAACCATCAGAGTGGGAAATTTTTTCATGTCCATGTTATTCTCCAGAGGCAGGTCTGGCCAGCAAGAGGTGTTCATCAAAGCTCAGACACCATATCTCTAGCATCCTTCAGGGACATAGAAGGATCTGGACTCAATGGGACCAGAACTAACTGGGGTAGACAGATGTTGAAAGAGGGCTCCCAGATTTGATCTTCTGGACCTAGGCCTTTCACGTGATGAGCTCTAGACTGCTAGAAGGTGAGATATCTCCAGATGTTTTGTTTCAGGTAACTGTCAGATGTGCTTGTATTGGTATCAATATTAAGAATTAGAAACTAAACAGTAACAAAACAAACACATTCTGCTGATCTATGAACCTCGCCAACCAAGATTTTATATTGGAATCCCATTACAGCTCTTTCTCTCTCTTCTCATGGAAAATGTTTTGCACTCTCTAATTTTTCATCTAAAATTAGAATCATTTTCCTGGAGAAAGACATAATATTACACATTTTTATATTCCTAATAATGCTTTTATGGTAAGTACATAATCCATGCACTGAAGGCAACTTATGATTTTCAACAGTCTCAGACACTTCATTATTTTATTTAGTGAAATCCCATCAGTAAGGAGTCACATTTCAATTTCTCACTCACAAACAAACATGTCTCTAGAGTATATATTTTGGATAAATCGCATTTAATTTTCTATTAGAAGATTATATTTTTAATCTATAAGAATTCGTTAACTCATAGCAGGGGCTAATGTAATTGTGAGCTATCTTGGCATTCTAATACTTTGAAAATTGCAAAGATACTGTCTTTAGGTTTATTTTCTGGTTGTAATCTACTACACCGCTTTTCTTTCTAACCTGGAACACATTTTTATGTTAAGGCTCTGCACCTCAGAAAATAGAGGTTGGTAATGAAAACTGCAACACAACATTAACTGTGGTGTTGTAAATAGCAGTGCTATAAACTTTATTGAGAGGCATCTAATGTAAATACACAAGAAAGGGCTCAAAAGCTTAAGAAGACTTAACTTACCCCATTTGATTTTATCTGTGATTCATTTAGCTGAAGATAAGACAAGTGCAAGCTAATGACCTCCTTTTTTATATATCTAATTTTCAGTTATGCTTCAGCATTATCATATGCACTTCTAAATGAGCCATATTCTTCACAGCTAATTGGTGGGGCCAGTGAAGTGCATCAACATGCAATGGTACTTTGTCTTATTCCCAGTTTGAGTCCTTACTGGGTATTTAAGCTGACAATGTGAGTGCGGCAAGCTTCCAGATTTCAGCTGTGCTGGCAGCGAAGGCCACTCTGAGAGATGGGCAATATGGCTCGTGTGTGCGCCATTCATCAGCTCACACACTCTAAGGAGAGGAAGAGTGTGTGGTTTTCAACCTTCTGTACCTGGTGTATATTGCTTTCACTCTGAGGTGCACTGGGGGAGTGAGGGCGAAAGCTGGTGTATTGTCAAGGTGGCGAAGTCTAGATCTGATGTATTGTCCAGGAAAGAAAGATAGTTTTGCAAAGTGCTTTCACAAAATACAGTCTTAGACACACAGACACATATTACAGGTTCCCCACCTCCCCCCCCCCCAAATTTTTGAGTGTCATTCTAATTTCTCTATTTATGTTAGGAGTTTGAAATTTTATAATAATATTCTTTTACTTATAACTTTATATAAAAATTGAAGGGTTTAAAATGAGATATCTTTGAAATAAACAGTTTTAATTTCAGTATTAATGAATTCATTTGAAACAGGTGTTCCAGTCATTTTAGGCATCAGTTTTATTTGACATAGAGTTATAGCTCATGTGTTTTAAGACTAACTCCTTGTTGATCAAAACTGAAATGCTTTGTTCACTCACTATGATACTATGCAGCTGTGTAGCATTAATGAATTAGCCGTATCATTATTAACCCTTTCCAATTTCATATATTAAGTACACTGTTCATGTTCTCTACATGGCACGTTGAAAACTTTACTGTTTGAAAACATATTTTAACATACTTAAAGATTTCACTTTAGAAATTATTTTTTGCCATCGAATACTGCTCTATGTTTTTCACATGAAATAGACAATCAAAGAAATACTGTTTTTATTTTTTTAAGTCTCCTTTCACTGTACCTTTAGTACATCTAATATAAATTAGACAAGTAATGAATAATGTGCCAGCAGGAATCTTCTTTCCTTTGGCATTAATCTCTTAGTTTTAGATAGAAGCATTGCTATTTCTAGCTTCGAGAACACAAATATGTACTAAGAGAAATGAATTATAGACCTGTCAGATTATAGACAGGTTAAAATTCAGTTTAAAAGTGTCCTTTTTTCAATATTCTATTGTAATTCTCAAAATAAATTAGGAAAAATTAATGACTACAATTAAATATTAATAATTTGTGTTGCTTTAGGTTTATTTCAAAGGAGATCATCAGTGATTGCAGTTTAAAATCACTACAGTACATCTCAACTTATGCTTTTAATTTTCATCTAGAAAATAAATTAATATAACTGCTAAAAAGGAAGCTTGAGGCTGCCGATTCATATTACCTAAAGAAAAACAATTTCAGTGTTATTTTGGGTAATCTTTTATTTTTCTTTCTGTATCAAGAGTCTTTCTGCTCTCAGTAGGTATGCATATTGTTTCAGCTTTCCATTTACAAAATAATCCTGGAAGAAATCTCATTGACTTTTAATTTTCATAACTCTTTGTATCAATATTTAACAGAGGTAGGTAATCATTTCCAGGATAGCTAGCCCGGCCTCACATAAAATTAGGCAGGGTAGGAAATTACTTTCATTACTGCCTCTTTCCCCTCTCCTTTCAAAGAGGAAGAAATTAATTCATCTGTTAGGCTACATGTAAAAAAAAAATTAGTTCTGATCTTTATATAGTTGTGTAATTTAAATTAGTACCTGATTCTCTAAAGTCCACAATTTAGGACAGAACAGAATCTACTGCAGCAACTAATTAAACACTTACTGTAAGGTTAAGTTTTTCATTAAATCAATAGGCCCCTCGTGTCAGTTACAAAGCCCTAATTACTATGCAGTAAATTTAGATTGAATTTGAATTAAGGACTGATTTCAATCTAACCGCAGCATGTAAATATTGTAAATTACTAGAATTACAGTTCAATAAAATTGAATGGATTTCACTTTAGATAAACCAAATGCAAATGAGAAGGGGAAAAAAAAAAACCTGATGAAATTTCTTCCAAACATCTTGCCAAGAAGCATTACACATCGCATATAAGATATTGTTTTGGCAATGAGCATGTCACAGCTCAATAGTTCTACCTCCCTTTAACATGTTTTAATATTTGATTATCTATAGTAAAAATGAATAAATTTAATCTCTCCCGAGTGATCAAGCAAAATGATGGTTAATGTGACCGCTTACTGTGTTGCTTTAGTTTGATGACTGTATTGTTGTGCTAAAGCACAGTATGAAATCAGGTTATCAGGTTATAACTAGCTGGGATAAAATACACACACGCAGGAATGCACACAAGACCTGGGAAGTAACAAAACAAGCCGTATTCTAAGCCTAAGTCAGATCCTTTAAAGTCAAAAAAGAAAAATAAAACACAAAACTAAAAATGTACAGACACCAAGCTCTAAGTGGAAAAAAAAAAAAAAAAGAAAACAGTTGAAAGTTTCTGAACCTTTCATTTTGCCTTAAATAAGTATTCTATGCACAGGAAATAAACTAGAAAATCAAGGCACCAAAGCCAGCTTTGACAACACAGAAAGCAGAGCTCAGTACTAATCAGAGGTAGGAAGGGGTAAGTTTGCTGATAAAGAACTGCTCGAAACACCTAACAATTTCTGCACAGCCTTTTAAAAGAAAAGTTGGAAAGATTTTTGTAATCAGATGAATCACACAGCCCAGACTGGCGCTGATCAACTTGTATCAACCTTTCTCTTGACTTGGGTAGAAAAAGCCAATCAAATATAAAACATCAACATGGCATATGTCATACAACCCACATCTAAGAAAATTTAAGAAAAAAACAATCTATAACCAGAAAAACAATTCACTTGCAATTAAACTTTAAGTCAAAATCTTCTTAAAAAGTACCTGTGGTGGAGATAAAGCCCAGGATATTCCACATCTTCTGTTTTACTTCTTAACATTTATTTTGGGAAGACTTTCTCCCAGAATTAATTCTAAGACCTGCAGGTGGGTTTGAAAGAGTTCCACCTTATTACAGCTAAGGATTTAATCCACGGAGTGATTATGATTGTTTCTGCTTTCCTTTCTGATGAGGTTCACTCAATTAGCATCATAGTGTGAATGAAGTCCTATTTGTGACAACAAATGGTAAAATTATACTTCTTTCTGCAGATAAGTGTCACAGTGGTCTCAAGCTGTAAAAATAGTAATTAAAAAAAAAATACCTTTCTGAAAGCAATATTAACTGGCAAGACATACAGTTTCTGGACCATTCACTCTGAAATTAGCAGGGAATATTTGTCCAGACTCAACCTGACGGTTCATATTACATCTTTCCAATATAAGCCCCAAATTCTCTTTATGCTATGTCAAAGAAGAAATTCAGACTTAGTCACTCACAGTCGTGATTTTATAAAATTCTTATGTTTTTGTGCCTGAAAAGGGCAATTTTATACACCCAAAATAGTGACAATTATTTTTAGCATCCAAAATACTCTGTCTCTTTGGTACAAAAAGTGGATTGTTTATATTCTAGGTATTTGAACATCAGATGTCAGGAAGAATCATTGCTTTTGAATGTCCTTTGCCTTTCTTCCATTTTACTTATGTCTGTTTCTTTGAGATTTTAGTCAATAGATGGGAACATAATTAAAGAATGGTAAATTTGCAAACATATAAAATAAAAGGTTGGTAAAATCCAGAGACACAAAACGTCCAACAGATCTGACAGAAACTACTTGGTAAAAGCTCATGTAACAAAAAAACAAAAAGACTATCTTTCATGTTCCTAAGAGAGCCTTTTTTAGGGAAAGTTAAAGAAAAATTTTCTGCAGTCATCAACAAAGTATCTATTTGATGCTTCATCTTCAGTGAATGTATAAAAAGAGAAAACAGACCAATGCCTCACACTTATGAATGCACAATATGAAACAGACACACTTTCTTCCCAGCAAGTCTATTGCCAATACCTTTGCATTTGGAAACTGCAACCATACGTACTCACTTTTTTATGAGTTTAATGATGAGGATGAACAAAATAAGCACTTGGACCACAGTGAAACAACAGTGGAAACCATGTTTGCATAAATGACAAAATACAGGATATGGAAGTTAAAGCAAATAGTGCTTAATGCCGGTGAATTAAGTGACAGGAGGGAGGAAACACGTGTAGAGCAATTTTCAGGCCAGATGTAGAAAGGAGAAACTTGCTTGCTTTTTGAAAGGAATCCATTACAAGTTTTCCCTCTAATGAGAAGGCAGTCAACTTGACTTTCCTGAGGACTGATTATCAATCAATACTTCTGTGTTGCTTTGATGTTCAACTCTATCAGAGCAGGCCTGATGGCTTTTCACTGCTAACTAACATCCTAATAAAGAACCAAATCCGAAACACTGTGACCCAGCAGCATGGCTTCTAGAGATCTGTATTTTAGACATTTCGGGAAGAAGGTATGAACATAAAGATCAAATTCACTGTAAGAATGATGATTGCTAACCTTTATTGAGCACTTCCACTGTACTAGACATAAAAAATGATGATCTCTCTTTTCGTACATGAACAGACTGAGGTTTAAAAGAGGAGAAATGTGCCCAACACCTCACAGAGAGTTGGGAGTATAGCTGGGGTTCTGTGTAGGCTGCTGGAATAAATTAGTCACTACGAGTGCAAATTCTAGAGCCAGATGGCCTGGATTTGCTGCTTTCTGCTTATGTTACTTTAGTCAAGTTAATTAACCTCTCTGTACCTTTAGTCTCATCTCTGTAAAAACTGAGATAATAATAAATACTCCATGGGCTTGTTCAAAATAAGAACGGGTGTCAGCAAATATTCATACCAGTTCCTTCCCTCAATGCATAAAATATATTTATCCGAACATAGCTGGGATGGGGAGGGGATTATAAACAACTCAAATACCCTCCAGTGTGGATGTCCATATGAATGGAAAGTATGAAACCTTAAAAAAAGAGAGATTTATATGGACTGTCACATTAAGCAATATATTTCTAGGAAAAAGAGCCTGGAGGATGAGCACTGGCTGTTTATAGATGTTATCAACTGATGAGGGGAGATGCTGGTGGCGGGAAGCTTGACTTTTTATTTGGTACATTTCTGTATTGTGTGAATGTGTTCTAGGCAGATTGTGCAATTTCTGATATTTATGTTAAAGCAATAAAGATGATTTAAAAAGCCATCTTTATTGCTTTAACATAAATAAAGCAATGCTTACGCTAATTTATTTAAAGCATACATACTGCTTTATGTTTTAAATGAAGAAAAAGGTAAAAATATTCTTTGATTTTTATTTTTCTCTCATAAAACTTTTAATTGCAAAATTCTTCAACTTTATGCTGAACTAGCCGTACTTTCATTGAACTATTTAATGTTAATTTCTTATGGAGAATTGTTGAGATGGTTTCATTCCATTAGTTTAATGACAAATAGCTATTTTTCTTGGAAAAATCTCCAGTACTAAATATTTTCTCTCAGTTTTGAATCCTTATTTCCCTTATCTTTTATCCTTTTTATAATGTTGCTGACACTTATCAATCTTGGTCATTAATATTTGCATAAACCTCTCATTTTAAACCCCAAATTTTGGGAACTTATTAATTTTGGCAGAAAGAAACAAAAGTAGGGGCCATCTAAGTCAGACAACCAATTCATTAACAGTGGACATTTATTCTAGAATAACATCACCAACTCATTCACAAATAAAATGTCCTCTGTATGTGTATTATAATGATATGCCCTGCATGAAAATGTCCCTATACACTTAAATTAACACTGAAATTTATATTTGGTTAATGTTCAATATTGATAGTAAGTATCCATAAAATGTTAATCTACCTCTCAATTTAATCGTTGATTTTAATCTTCCCCAATTTAAATAGAGTTTATCAAACACACATTGTTTCCATTATTGATAAAGAGACATATATAATAAGCCTTGCGCTCCCAACCTCACACTTTTTGTGACTTGCTACACAAACAGCTTTTCCAGGTCCCAATCTTAATAAACAAAACATGCTATGCGTTTTTATTTTGTCTAGCTACTAGAGAGGGCAACAAAAACATTTTAAATAAATGTTCTAGGTTTCTCAGCAACTCAGTTATTAAAAATTGATCTGGGTTTCTGTGTAGGATAATCATGGATAAATAATTAGCCCTGTAAGAATACTGGAATTAGTTGTAACTTAATTTTATTTGTATGATCACAAAGTGATGTTGGTGAAATGTAAGTAAATATTATTGGTCACTGTGATTTCTAGGTAATAGTTGAGAATGTGCAGTGGTACAGAGGTTAACATCTTACACAGGACTTTCAAAATATTCTCTCTCCCCTTTAACCTCACACCTACTTTAGGAAGTAAATTATAGAAGTTTCATCATTCTCAGGTTAGAGCGGAAGGAACTGAACTTATACCCTGAAATGATAATTTTTGGTACCATTTTAAGTCTGTTCAGAAAAAGAAAAAATGGATATAGTTTATACAGAGAACAGGTCAGAATTTATGTACTCAGTGTCAACAAAGTTGGGCAAATCATGATTTTATGTTCAATGAGTCCTATTAAATTTTTCCACACAGCACCATAATGCCTCCCTGTTTCATAACTGAGAGAGATGACATTTCTGAGGGCCATGTTTATAAGAGAAAGGAAGACAGGAGGGGTAGACAGACAGACAGCTCTGGTACTAAATTCATTTTGTTGAAAAAGATTTTTTAATTCCTTCTGGCAAAGACTACAGGGTTTTGCTCTAGAATCCAGCTCCAAAATGTACAAGTAATTTGTCATTTGCTTTGTGATGTGAAGTCCACTGAAGCATTAGGTTCTGCAAGAAATGCTCAGTTTTAAGTCTAAGCCTTCTGTGATGCTTCTACCAAGGAGGGAATTATCTACCTTTCCAATTAGCATTTTGCAAGGTGTTCATAATGGTTATCTCACATGATATTTGAAAATGTCACTATTGAAAATAACCACATGAAATTAAAAGTTAATATTTTAATATTATGAATAGTTTTTAAAAACAATTTTAAAATTGACTTCGTTAATTGGATAGCAGACAACACAGTGTTCATTTATTTAGAATTGTCTCTGCCATGGGGTCAGATTCTGAATCCCTGTCATTTTGTCATTTCCCTCTCCTACATGCTAAAATCCAGAAAAGAAAAACTTGCATAAGGATGTACAGGACATTACTTATTTATATGTAAAACCTTTATTCTATTTTGTTATTTTAGATTAAATCCCGTTTCAATTCTATTCTCTCAGGGAAGCATTAACAGTTTGAGCTCAGCGTGAAAACCATCAAACACTTGAGCTGAAATTTAGATTGGGCAATTTTGTCTGGTGAAGTAGAAAAGGACATGTGGAATGGCAGGGAACAGAATGGCTTCTGGAAAGGCAGATGTTTTAATAACATGTCATCAAGTGGGAGCTTCAGATATCTAAATTTAAATCTCTTGATATATTTAAGGAAAGTATGTGGAAGAGAAAGGATGCTCTTTTACGCGAGAATGAATAAACCCATCTGTCTTCTGGAAATGGCTAGTGCATATTTAAAAGCAATGATTAAATTAAAAAAAAAACAAAAATCACTATTATAACCTGAAGTTTGCATGGGGGTGGACAGCATGGAAGTTTGGGGATTTGTGATCTTTTTTGTTGCCCAAACAGCGTGTAACAGTAGGGGTGTAATCATGTTGTATATCTGTTAGCCAGCAAAGAGAAGTAGTACAATTACAAAAGAAATTCTGAGTCCACTTAAAGATGACATTTTAATGAGAGGCCATGCTAATTCGTGTCTTTAAATTTTGGTGTTTATAGCTTTTTCAGAAGGAACTAGTAAGGGTATTATCATACCCTATGATAATGTTACATTAGAATAAACTCCAAGCTTGCAGCACATTTGCATTTTATAGACTGATTTCATGAGCAAAACTATTATTGTTGCTTTTCAAAGAGAATGGCTACACATAAAGTCCCTATAGTCTCCCAATATGCTCATTTATAAGCTCTGTTCCATTAAGGATAATTGAAATATTTGCCACTAGCATTTAATTGATATGATTATCATTTTTATGGAATGTTTGAAGACAACTTTTAAAATAATCCAGTCCATTTCTCATGTGCAAGAGTGAATTGCATATATTTTTCTATCATTAATGATTTAGACTATCCTTTTTTCTGCGAAGGGCAGAGGAATGATGAGGCTAGTAAAAAAAATCCCTTAGCCGACACTCAAAATATGTAAAACCAAACTTGTGGACTCCTGTTTTCCTCCTTGTATGTATTCACAGGATTCAGAATGAATAAATACGTTTGAGTAATTGGAAACATCATTAGCGACAATGAATCACACCCAGATACTCATGCTCCAATGCTTTCCAATTAGTTGGATCCGAATTTTTTGTTGTTGTTGCTGGCAGCAATTTGGTGACTGAAGGTTTCAAGCGCTAAGAAAATTATTTTACATATAGAAGATAACTCTTTTTAAAACAAAGGCTTTATTTTTATCTGGGAGCAAACCTCATGTCATATTTTGGGTGGCCTTGAATATTTGACAGTAAAATTTTTTTAGATAGCTATGATATATATGGGTCTTTCTGTTTGTATCCCAAATATTTTATCTTAAAAAATACACACAAAAAAGTCACCCAGTTTATTTTGAATGTTTCCTGAACTTTCAGGTATAAAATACACAAGTGAGATAGAAACAGATCTTGAAAGTGTCTGTTAGTAAGTCAGCGAGAAGAAAGAAATTTAAAGAAAAGAAAAATAATAATGGAAGTATAAATATTGAAACAGGAAGACATCTCAAAAGATCACTTCTTCAAATCCCCAATTTTCAGACCTTTTTCTCTAATCAAGTTCTTATTTGAAGTAACTAGATCACTGAAGAATTTGGGGATTTGCTGAGGACCCAGAACTAGTGAGTGGTGGAAGAAAATATAATGGCACATAAAAGAATTTAAGAAATATTCTTTAAGTAATTCAATGGATGAATGAATGAATGAATTACCAAATTAGTTAGGTCTTCGTGTTTTCTCTTGGGAAAATTACCTAAACCTCTGCCAGCCACAGTTTCCTGGTTGGTAAAATGAGGCAAATAATACAGAAGGCTCTGCAGCTCTTCAGATCAATGTGATAAGGCAGGAATCCCATGTGTGTGCCTTTTAGGTGCTGTACACACATGAGCTATTATGATGACTGTACACATATTAGCTCTTATAATTATTGTTCCTTTTTGTGGAAATGAGTATCAAAGTTCCAGAGACACATACATCTAAGATAGAAAGGGCTTTCTTCTACTTAACCACGTGAAGAGAAGCAGTAATTTTGATGCGGCAGAAACCTTGACTGGGGCCATAGCCAACACATTCAAAACATTTACAGGTACATTCTTTGAGAAAGTGTAACAGATAGTTCTCTAAAATGAATTGCACATTCTTTTAAGTTTAGCACATGATTCTCTCTTACCTCTCTTGAATAGGATGCATACTTTAAGATTATATGCTGTGCAGGGGGAAAGTAACAGTTTTCCACCCCCCAGGCCCTCAACCCTGCAGAACATGGAACAGAGAACTTCTAAAAGCTGTGACTATTTCTTTTCCAGATGTTACTTTCAGGGTCAAAGTCCCTCACTGAATATATTTATCACATCCTAAAATTTACCAGTCATAATTTGATCGCAATTGCTTGTCTACAGCTCATGGGAAGAAGAAATATACAGGAAATTCCCAATAATCCTTTATCGCCAAGTGTCCCCGGAAAACAGGCTCAAGAGTGGGCTGTGACTGCACTCTGAGCCAGCCTGGATAACATCCAGCCCACTTATCTAGCATTTCAATTTAATATTCGTTGTGCTAGGGTTGCCTATATTATCAATGTCAAAAAACTAAAAAGTCTTATCTTTAACTTTCATTCCAGGGCTTCAAAAGAGCTTTGAATTTGCATCTTACTCTAGGGAAGATGTAGCTTAAAAACATTTTTGCCCAGCTTGCTCCATTAATTTCTGAGGAAAATGCACCTACTGCTGTGAATATGACAGTTCTCAACCTTGGTGTTTTCACAGGATGTCCCTCCCCAGGGAACAGGCTGCACCATCTTGCCTTCCCCGCTGGAACCGCACGCCTGCTGGGTAATCAGCTTCGTGGGCTGCAGGGGGGACCTCAGCTGGATGAAACCTGTGCACCATGCCAGAGCCCAGGAAAAGGAGAATATCAGACTTTAGGGGGTAGAAATACATTTCAGGTGATCACCTACATTCAGAGTGAAGGATAATTTGCCGATGCCTCCACTGGCTTGATTATTAGTGGCACTTAGTCTCTTTTTTATGTACTAGAAAGCTTTAACTTAAGATAATTGTCATCATACCCATCAAATATGTCCCCCCAATTACTTCCATTGAGTCAGGAACAAAATTCATTTTGTAATGATTATCTGACTCAGGTAGAGCCGATTTTCTATAACTCTAGGCTGAAGCCAGAGACAAGGGCACAAAAAGGATTATTTTTCAGCAGTTTTCAGCCCAGCTAAATCAGCAGATAATGGCATCTCTGATGCAGAGTGATTCTGACCTAAAACCCCTCTCATTGTTAATATGTCTCACATCTCAAATATGCCACAGAGGCAAAAATATTCCATAGACATCTCCAGTGTTTTCCGAGAGCAAAAGAACAGGGTTAGGAATTTCTGATTTTCACCCTTTCAGGCAATTAAAAGCGATCACTCAAAAAAAAAAAACAAAAACAAAAACCAAACCCTGGAACTTGGTTCCTTTCTTCACACATTTTCTTGGGGAAGAGCATCAGCTAATAAACACAGAGAATTCATCTGCATGCCTTTGTTACCTTGTTAGATCCTAGAGTTCTACAGAAACCGAATAAAGACACCAACCAAAAATTCTAAATGCTCTAACAACAGGCAGGATAGAGGCTGCCATTCATTGATATTAGAGCTTATTCAGAAATGCTCAGGTGCCCATTTCATTGCCAAATTCCCAGAGAGTAGATTAGGCTTTGGTATCTAGACACATTTACATCTAAACAAATCATATAAATCTCATATAAAAATAGAGATAGGTATATTATTTCTTGTCTTTTGATGATTACATTGGTATTCACTTTAAGAAATTTATCACACAATCATTTGTTTTGAAACTGTGCTTTTCAAACTTGAAGTCTATGGGCAGGGCTGTATGTGGAAGATTTCACAGTAAGGCAGGCAGGGGCCACTGGATACGCTGTTTCTGATCCACATAGAGTAATTCCAGACCTATCTGCTTTGCACCCTGGAGTTCCACGTAAGAAAAAAAAAAAAGAAAAAACCTGAAGAACACTAGACAGAGAGATGGAACCTTTCATGATTGTATTTGGAGTCTGGCAAGGATAAGCCACTCAACATATATGCACGGGATGGATGAATAAAACTATGTGGTGTGTCTATGGGACCTTGTCATAGAAGCATCTTCTAGTCTTTCACAGTATGTGAGTATTAACTGGCAAAATGTATTTATGTGCCATACATTACAAGTTGAACCTATCAATATGCTGCTGTTATATATACTTATGCACTTATGTGGGCTCCCCAGATGGCACTAGTGGTAAAGAACCCTTCTGCCAATTCAGGTGACATGAGAGACTCAGGTTCAATTCCTGGGTGGGGAAGATCCCCTGGAGGAGGGCATGGCAGCCCACTCTAGTATTCTTGCCTGGAGAACTCCCATGGACAGAAGAGCCTGGCAGGTTACAGTTCATAGGGTTGCAAAGAGTTGGACATGACCGAAGGGACAGTAGGTTAAGTGTTTGTATAGGTACACATAACTATATAATTACAGTTGCAATAATGCCTAAATGGTAAGAAAGTTAAGTTGAAAATAAGTGAGGAGGCATGTCTTGTCCCATTAGTGAATCTCAGCCACGATGGCCCAAATCTATTCAGGAATACTGTTTTTGTTACTGAAGTATGCAGGCCTGATTCGTGGCTGTGGGAAACATCTATATTCATAAGCTGATGGATCTCTGCATTTATGTGAAATTTTGTTCATTACAGGCTCTTCTGCATTAATTTTGATTATAAAAATGACTTCAATAAAATACCATTGATCTCAATTCCTGAATCTTTGGCACCTGCCCTTTATGTTTCATGCCCGATCAAGAGCCCCAATTATAAGCAGGATTAAGCAAAATTATGTGTAGATAGGCAAAATCCAAAATCAAAATCCAGTGACCAGGGTTGGTGTGGGCACTATTCTAAAATGTATTAATTCATCGAATTCTCATAAAAGTCTGTGAAAGAGGTGCTATTATCTCTATTTTTCTGCAGGGAAACTGAGGCACATAGAGTGTAGGTAACTTCTCAGGATGTAATGATAAACAAGCTTGAGCGCCCAGATTCAACCCAGGCAGGCTACTCCAGGGCCCATGCTCTTAGCCATTATGTTGCACTGCTATTCAAAACACAACGAAGTGACTCACAGAAACAACAAAATAACTGCCCCAAGCCTAAACATCCGAGAACAAGAATATACCTACACTTACCTATTCGCATCCACTACCTGGAGAATTCCCAGCCCCCCACCCCCAGACTCCAGGGGTCACCTCTCCTCTATGTGCAGGAACGACGCACTCATCAGTAGCTGTGGTGGCCTTCTCATCTATGGAGGGGCCTGGAAATAGGTTTTGTGGCAAGGGTAGCCTCTGGCGCCCCTCTAGCCTGCTCTCTCTTCTCTGTTAAACTGACTCTGTGTTACATGTTGAACAAAGGAGAACATCCTTTCTGCTGTGGGTGTCATTCTTTGCATACTGGAAAACCAGGACCCCCAGTCAGTTGACTTTGTTAGGTGATCCCTTCCACCTTCTGCCATAATGCTGTTACCCCATCAGGTGACCAGTTGCCAACTCCACCTTCATGTCTAAAGCACTTGTACCATAGCCTTCTCCCTCCTCTTATGATTCAGTGACTATGTAAGGAAATGAACCAATCCTAGAGCACATCACATTTCGGATAGATGCCTGGGCAGGTGGCCAAGGGCCTCCTATGTCCAAAATCCTTTAGGGTTTAGAAGTTACCTCTCCCTATAAAGGTTTGAAGGGGAGTGAGATTAAGGAGCTTAAAAAAAAACAACCCTAGCATCTAAGATTTCACAAACCCACTTTTGCAAACTTTGAACCCAAATTCTTTCTTTCTTTGTTCTTTGTCTTAACCAGCGATGTGCATTCTCAGTCAAGTCTGACTCTTTTCAACTGTGGACTGTAGTCCACCAGGTTCCTCTGTCCATGGGGTTTCCCATGGGAGAATACTGAAGTGGGTTGCTGCCATTTCCCCCTCTGGGGGATCTTCCTGACCCAGGGATTGAACCCATGCTTCCTGGAGCTCCTGCACTGGCAGGCAGATTCTTTACCACTGAAGCACATGGGAAGGCCCTAACTTCACCAGAGTTGCACTGAAGTGCCACCAGCAGCCCTTACAACTATCAGTTCTGCATCTGAAGGGAAGGGTGCATTCCTTCAGTTCCTGAATCTTCCTACAGATTGTGACAACCTAACGCTCTAATGGAAATACTAAAAGAGTCATGTTAATAAATGTCAATAAATCAATAGATAATAAAATAAAAAATAAACAATATGATACTCTCAGACATAGCAGATATATGATTTGAATTCTGAATTGAATTATCCATTTATCTATAGTGGCTTCCTGTATTGTTTGAATTTATGTACTTAAACTATGAGAAACCTAGACTCTAGTTATTCTTATCTTTCTTTTAAAATACTACTTTCATTAACTATTTAAAAAGGTACAGTTAGATCATTAACACATTTTGAGTTTATTTCTGTGTATGGTGTTAGGAGGTGTTCTAATTTCATTCCTTTGCACATAGTTGACCAGTTTTCCCAGCACAACTTGTTGAAGAGACAGTCTTTTCTCCATTGTATGTTTTTGCCTCCTTTGTCAAAGATGAGGTGACCATAGGTCGTGAATTTATCTTTGAGCTATCTTGTTCCATTGACCTATATTTCTGTTTTTGTGTCAATACCATACGATCTTTATGACTGTAGCTTTGTACTGTAGTCTGAAGTCAGGAAGGTAGATTCCTTCAGTTCTGTTCTTCTTTCTCAAGATTGCTTTGGCAATTGGGGTCTTCTGTGATTCCATACAAATTGTGAAATTATTTGGTCTAGTTCTGGGAAAAATATCATAGTCAGTTTGATAGGGATTGCGTTGAATCTCTAGATTGCTTTGGGTAGTATGGTCACCTTCACTATATTGATTCTTCCAATCCAAGAACATGGTATATCTCTCCATCAGTTTGTGTCATCAAAGATTTGGTTTCTGCATACGGGTGTTTTGTCTCTTTAGGTAAATTTATTCTTAAGTATTTTATTCTTTTTGTTGTAATGGTGAATGGGATTTTTTCCCCTTATTTTCTCTTTCTGATTTTTCATTGTTAGTGTAAAGGAATGCAACAGATTTCTGTATATTAATTTTATCCTGTGACTTTACTATCATTGATCAGAAGAATGAAATTAGAACACCTCCTAATACCATACACAAAAATAGACTCAAAATGGATTAAAGACCTAAATTTAGGACCAGAAACTATAAAACCCTTAGAGGAAAACATAGGCAGAACACTCTCTGACATAAACCACAGCAAGATCTTCTATGACCCATTTCTTAGAATAATGGAAATAAAAACAAAAATAAACAAATATGACTGAATTAATTTAAAAGCTTTTGCACAATGAAAGAAACTATAAGCAAGGTGAAAAGACAACCCTCAGAATGGAAGAAATTAATAACAAGGAAAACAACTGACAAGGAATTAATCTCCAAAATATAAAAGCAGCTCATGCAGCTCAATACCAGAAAAACAAACAACCCAATCAAAAAGTGGGCAGAAGACCTAAACAGACATTTCTCCAAAGAAGACATACAGATGGCTAATAAACACATGAAAAGATGCTCAACATCACTCATTATGAGAGAAATGCAAATCTAAACTATAATGAGGTATCAATTCACACCAGTCAGAATGGCCATCATCAAAAAGTCTACAAACAATAAATGCTGGAGAGGGTGTGGGGAAAAGGGAACCCTCATATACTGTTGCTAGGAATATAAATTTATACAGTCACTATGGAGAACCGTGCGGAGATTCCTTAAAAAGCTAGGAATAAAACTGCCACATGACCTAGTAATCCCACTACTGGGCTTACACCCTGAGGAAATCACAATTGAAAAAGATATCCCAATGTTCATTGTAGCACTATTTACAATGGGTAAGATGTGAAAACAACCTAGATGTCATTCAACAGATGAATGGATAAGGAGGTTGTGGTATTTATACATAATGGAATATTACTTGGCTATAAAAAGGAATGCATTTGAGTCAGTTCTAATTAGGTCGATCAACCTCGAGCATATTATACATAGTGAAGTAAATATACTAAGAAAGATAAAGACAAATATTATATATTAGCACAAACATACACACATACATATATGTGGAATCTAGAAGGACAGTACTGATAATTCTACTTGTAGGGCAGCAAAGGAGACACAGACATTTTGGACACAGTGGGGGAAGGACAGGGTGAGATGATATGAGAGAACTGCATTGAAACATATACATCACCATATGGAAAATAGATAGCCAGCAGGAGTTTGATATATGATGCAGGGAACCCAAAGCCAGTACTCTGACAACCCAGAGGAGTGGGGTAGGGAGGGAGCTGGGAGGGAGGTTCAAAAGGAAGGGGATATATGTATACCTAATGCTGATTCATGTTGATGTTTGGCAAAAACCATCACAATATTGTAAAATAGTTATCCTCTAATTTAAAAACAATTTAAAAAGATATATTGTTTTTCATACCTTAATATTAACCAACAGAAGCTAATGAGACAATTTCTCATGCCAGTCAAGGTGAAGACATATTGAAAAGTCAATATCCAATGCTTCTACTTTATTTCTCAGTAGTCAGGGCTAATGGGATTTTTATAAGATTATACACAGTTTTGCTTTGTTTTTAACTAAGCAAATTATCAAGTAAATTAAAAACTCAATTATGTCAAAATGTATCATTGGAACTGGGGAAAATGAAAATAAATTCATTATTTTATGTCAAGATATAAAATTAGCGGTATTTAATAAAACTTTCCACCATCTAACCTGTACTGTTGATACTTGGTAATTATTCTGGTTCTACAATTTGGTTTTCTAAGCCAATCATTGTAAGGAATTAAAGAAGGTTAAAAGTACTAGCAAATACTTTTAGCAAATAGTATTGCTCTGGGCTGATTAATTTTGATGTATTTCTAAAGAAATCAAGGTAAAGGAAGTTTAAATTCAAGATCTTTGACAAAGGAAATAATTGGTATTTAACCTTAAAATGGAAATTGAGGGACAGAGAGCTTCACTAGACTCCCATTACTGTGAGCTCATATGCTTCCATTGCTCTAGGAAAAAATGGATTTAGGGAACACATTATTTGAGATGGGGAGGGAAGCTTGCCATTGAGGAAATTTATAAGGTCAATTTGAACACCTAGGACCCCTTTTTATAGTGACCAAGAAAAACTGTGCTTCAAGATTAAAAGCAGCTTATCATCAACTTTCTGATATGAAACAAATACACCAGTTATATATTTTAGTTTGTTATAAAGGTTGAAAAAAATTTTTAAGAGAACTTTGGGGGAAAAAAGAGTTTAAAAATACCTCTTCCTCAAAATTCATCCTCTGGAAAGACCCTGCAAATTGAAAATGACCAATCATACTTTAAAGTAATTTCCTTCTATATAAGTTTCAAATTCCTGCCCTTGATCTTGAAATAATTTATTTTAAGCAATAGTAAATAAGATACTTCCTCCTGAATAATCTTTGTAATCTTTCACAGGGTAAGCTACTTTTCATTTTTATCAATTAGTAAATCTGGCACTATGAATTGGCAGAAAGGAAACACAGTCGCGTGTTGAGAAAAGAAACATTTCACTACCCCATGTGTTGTGTTCTGAGATGAATCAGACGTCCTTGGGTGACACAGTGTGCTCTGCACAATAATTAGACTTAATGATAAAATATCATGGAGGTTTTTTGTATTACACTTGTGACTCTGGGGTTGTGATTAAATATTATTTTAAGGGTATGACTGTAAAGATAGCAAGTCCCAGGCATAAAATTTTAACCAAGTATAATTTTAAGAACTTGTTCATGTTTGGCTGAGAGCTAATACAATTAATAAAAAAATATGTAAAATGCTGTAATTTTAAATAGCAGAAAAAGAACCAGACTAATTAGTTTTTCACTTAATTATTCACAACAGCATTCTCGAATTGGTATTTAGTGATATTCATGTCAGAGCACAGACATTTAGAAATGGCTTACAATTTTTCTATCAGCTTTACTTTTCTAGCCATGAATTGAGACTTACTACTCTTAACTCTAATGTTATTCAAAACTGTATCTGGATCTAATTTCTGAGGATAAAGATATACAAGTATTTCCTAAAGCAAAATTTCAATGAATAAATATGTTGAAAACTGACTGATTAGAAATAAACTACATTTCCTCCCAGATAACAACATTACAAGATATTTGGGCCAAAGTTAGAGCATTGTTTCCTAATGGCCATGAAAAATTTTAAATGTAGAAGTGATCATAAGTTATATTATACATATATGGATAAAAAAAGAGGATTGAGTAATTCTATATTTGAGGCTAGAATGTTACATATTTCAGTTCAAATACGAGCAAAATCATATAATACTACTATGCAACTAAGTATAACATCACTGCAAGCCTACATTTATGATACACCCAGAGCAAACCAATGAAAAAAGTTTGCATGACAGTTTAGAATCACAATAGAACCATTTGACTAAAAAAATAGCTCTTTGAACCCAAAACCCATAGATCTATCATTCATTAATTTTATAAAAATAGTGACCAACTGAGGTACAGACTGAAACAAATCCTGGCATCCCACTTAACATCTGAGACTTAAAAACTGATCTACCAAGAAGAAATAAAAGGCAAATTTACATAGGGGGCAAATAGGTGCAGTAGAATCAAGAGAGGTTAGTAAAACAGCAATATTTCCAAAAGTTGTATTTGTAAGGAAAGCTGAGGATACCATGTGAAAAGCACGTCAAATCAGCGAGTGCAAAGGCAAAATGCTGGCAAAAATAAAATGCATATAAGAAGCTGAAATCTAGGTTGGAAGGATAAAAAGATAGGCATTCACATCAGGGGCTTGGCAGCAATATAGAGTGAGAAACAGATCTAAGACTTCATTTGTCTGCGATAGATCCTAGGCGGAGTAGCCCGAGAAAAATTCTAGTTTCTACACTAATGTGTCAAACTACACAAATGTAGTTGCTAAAGCAAAAGAACTGAAAACTGGAGAGGTTGAAGAGAGCCGTGCACAGATGGTGGCCAAACATCCAAGATCAGCTGTGGTTTAAATTGACTGGAATTCCCATATGGGGGTGATTCATACAGAAATAGAAATTGCTCTGTGTGTCCTAGATCGTGTAAAATAAAATGCAGAAAATTTGAGCACATATGCAATAAATACAGACAAGACATAAAAAAGAAATCAAGGGAGGGAGGGGATAAAACGAGTGGATTTACAAAGGAAGTACTTTGTCTTTTTTTTTTTTTCTTTTCTTATTTTCACATTAAAGTTGGTTAACTAAGCATGATGGAATAGAACCAAATAATGTTATTGTTTGTAAACTTCAAGTTATTTACTCCAGCAAATCTTTAAAGTACATTATATAGGACTGATCCTGTTTCCTGAATATGGTGACAGTATCAAAAATAAATGTATTATCATTCAGTGACACAGATATTACTAACTTTTCCTTTTTTTCTGTTCTAAAAGAAAAATCTCACTTGTATCACAAATATTTGAAAAATAAAGATCAATGTCAATGAGTCTTCAACTCTTATTTATTTCTTGCTGTACCACCCCGCTCCTTTTGATTCAGGTCCTGGATTTACAGTTTCCCTTACAAGTGTCACCTGAAGAATATTCCCACAATCCTTCACTCACCCACTCTTAAATATTCTTTAGTAGGAAGGTACTTTGCAACTTGGAGTGTTTTTTAATCCAATTAAATTATTTTTATACTCCATTACTTTTTTTTATCCATTTAAAGGAGATGATAAATGCAATAGACATCTATCATAGTACATTTGTGACTCTAGAAAAATTTTTTTAATACCTTGTGTAAGATGGAATTGAGCAAACTCAGATAGTGAAGGACAGGGAAACCTGGCAAGCTTCTATTCATGGGGTCTCAGAGAGTCGGACATGATGGAGTGGCTGAACAACAGAAACAAAAAGATGGAAATGTAACTCTATACCAATAAAAATATTACCTTGTTGCCCATTGTCAAGTAGAATAAAGTTCTCAAGTTTTAACTAAAGCAGGCTGGAGGAAAACTCCGACCGTATCTAGTTTATTCGGATACCAGGAAATTATCTTTTCCTAAGACAACACCAATTAAATACTTAGAGAGATGCAGCAAGGAGCTCCTATCACATGAGTAAGGATATCACAAAGGACTTGCATAGAATAAAGGTATTGTGCTAACATGCTCAACTTTTCCATGAGTTAAAACTAGACAAAAATTTGAGAGGCATATTATACTTCAACCTGTAAGACTTGGGGGCTATTATTTCACATTTCAAGCAGTTGTTTCCCTAAACATCAACGTTAAAATGTATAATATCATGTTCAGTCTCAAGCATGAAATCAGATAGCCACATCACATGCATAAACTGCATAATTGAAGTTTTGTTTTCCTTTGTAGGGTTTGTTTTTCTCATATAAAACAAGTGAAATGATTTTAAACGGCTTAAATAGTTATTGCAATCTGACTGCAATGTGTTCTTTCTTCTACCTTCCCAAGATTTTCTGGTGCTATAATAATGGATTCTCAAGGAATAAATAGCATACACACTATCAGTTCCTGAAAAGTATAGGCGGCTCCGCAGCATGATGAAATCACACTGTAGCAAACAGTTTGCTTACAACAGCAGTGCCCTTAAATTCCATGAGACTCAGCCTTCTTACACGGCATGGTCCTCCCACTGGCTAAGTGGATGTCAAGAACATGACTGCTTGGAATAAGTCATGACATGTAGGCTGTCTCTGATTCACCATTTAAAAGTCAAGTATGGGATCAACTGAGGAGTGTACAACAAGGCATTTTAGAAGGGAAAAACGTCATTCCCCGCAAAAAGCAAGAGGTCCAGTGTCACAGGAGGACTTAAGTCCATCTTCTGTGCCTCAGTCTTCCCCTCTGTGATGTGATGTGTACATCTAGTTATTTCTCATCTAAACCTCCCTCCTTTTGGTGCCCAATGCAAATGCCCATGGTAGAGGAAAGTGAAGCTTCAGGACTATTCTTAGTATTCTCAGGTCTTGGATATGTCAATCTTGCTGACCATTTAAATGCATGCCTATAAAATCTTACATTTTAAAGTATAATTTTTACAGAATGTAGAATTCTGTTGGAAAATAAATATAGCATATATAAATGTATGTATTCATACACCTTAAAAAATATTTATTTGAGGGGATGTGGATTCATCTGTGTTATCCACTTGGAATGATATTTTTAGATAAGAGAAGCTTAAGAAAAGTTGATAAAAGATAATGTCTAACTTGCATCATAAAGAAGGCTGAGTGCTGAAGAATTGATACTCTTGAAATGTGGTGCTGGAGAAGACCTTGAGAGTCCCTTGGACTGCAAGATGATCAAACCAGTCAATCCAAAAGGAAACCAACCTTAATTATTCATTGGAAGGACTGATGCTGAAGCTGAAGCTCCAACACTTTGGCCACCAGGTGCAAAGAACTGACTCATTGGAAAAGACCCTGTTGCTGGGAAAGACTGAAGGCAGGAGGAGAAGGGGCCAACAGAGGATGAGATGGTTGGATGGCATCACTGACTCAGTGGACACGAGTCTGAGCAGACCCCAGGAGATAGTGAAGAACAGGGAAACCTGAGTGCTGCAGTCCATGGGGTTGCAATCGGACACAACTTAGCAAACGAGCAACAAAATGTCTAAGTAGAGGTGCTCTTTGCTATTTTAGAATCCTGCGCAACAAAATGCTCAGTTGATCACCATCTGAGGAATGCCTTAGTCAGTTTGTGTATCTAAGTAAAAAAATAATTTGTAATAAGTATATGAATTGAACCAGCTTTTCTTGTTTTCTTTTTCTCTCAACACATCTATGTGGTTACTTGATTAAAGAATATGATAATGGAAAATAATGTTTAAAAGAGATGAGTGCAAATCATTTTTTAGAAAAGTATCTTTAAAGAGTTGGACCCCTACTTTAGACCATATATGGAAATTTATACAAACTAGTCACTAATGTAAGGGTTAAGACTACAAAACTTCCATGAGTAAACATAGGAGAAAATTTGCTTAGCCTTGGATTAGACAATAATTTCTTAAATATGACACCAAAACCACAAGTGACTAAAAAATAGATTGGATTTGTCAAAATTAAAAACATTTATATTTCAAAGAAAACCATCGAGAAAATGAAAAGACAACCTCCAGATTAAGATTAAATATTTGCAAATTATTTATCTGTTAAGGGAATTTTATCTAGTTTGGAAAGAACTCTTACAACTTGATGATGGGGGAAAAAAGTAAATACTGGCAAATAATTTGAATAAACTGTTCTCAAAAGTGTGCATATATATAAATACACACATATATGTGTACATAAGTGTGTGTATATATGTAGATGTCCAACAAGCACATGAGAAAACACTTAACGTCTATAGTCAAGCAAATCAAAAAATCAACATCACTAGATACGATCCCTGGATCCGGAAGATCCCCGGGAGAAGGGAATGGCAACCTGCTCCAGTATTCTTGCCTGGAGAATTCCATGGACAGACCATGGGGTCGCAAAGAGTCAAACACAACTGAGCGACCAACCCTTCACTTTTCAGATGCCTACTAGATATCACCTTAGATTAGCTACAACTTCAAACCCACTTGAAAGGTTACAATAAAAAAGGAAAAAAAATCAACTGCAGATGGGTCCCATCCCCTTGAATCTTTAATTTGTCCATGAGAGAAAACTACACAAAGGTGGGGAAAGACCCACAGGAAAGCTGCAGTGCCAGCAACAGAAACTCCTAGATCACTCGGGGCTGAGAAGAGCTTGTTTAACATCAGCTAGAGTGGAAAAACATCATGATACATGGAGAATTTTGTAGACTTCCCAAATGGGACATCATTCTTATACTGTGGCTGTTGAACTATTTAAAGTTGCTTTGGACCCTCCCTGCTGCTGCTGCTGCTGCTAAGTCACTTCAGTCGTGTCCGACTGTGCGACCCCATAGACGGCAGCCCACCAGGCTCCCCCATCCCTGGGATTCTCCAGGCAAGAACACTGGAGTGGGTTGCCATTTCCTCCTCCAACGCGTGAAAGTGAAAAGAGAAAGTGAAGTTGCTCAGTCGTGTCTGACTCTTAGCGACCCCATGGACCACAGCCTACCAGGCTCCTCCATTCATGGGATTTTCCAGGCAAGAGTACTGGAGTGGGGTGCCATTGCCTTCTCCGTTGGACCCTCCCTAACAAACCTTAAAAGCAAATACAGAAAAGGGTCAAACTGACCCCAAGTAACATAACTGTGTTCCAGAATAAAGTCCATCTAATACTTTTGCTATAAAGAAATACAACAAAATCCAGAATTCAAAAATGTAATTTTCATGTCTAGCATCCAATCCATGATTAGCTGCAGCAAAGAAGCAGGAAATTGTGAGTCATGATTAAAAGAAAATCAAGCAATTGAATTAACAGATAAAGACAAGTGAGAAGGTAGGATTAGACAGAAGAAGCATTGAAGCAGCAATGAATATGCTCCATATACTTAAGGATGTTGAGAAATAGGCACACATGATGAGGAAAAATATGAGATATAAAAAAGAAATTGAAATGGAACTTATAAAAATGAAAGATAAGAGATTGATGTGAAACATAAAATAGACAAGATCAATAGAATGTAGTATGTTGAACAGAAAAAGATCATTAACTGAAAACCCAGACATAGAAATATTCCAAAAAGAAATGGGGACAAAAAGAAAAAAAAAAAATCCAAAAAGTAAAGCAGAGAAAAAAGACTGAGAGGAAAAAAAAAATCAACAGAGGACCAGTAACTGCAAAATGACTACAAGCTGTTTAATGTAAGTGTAATGAAGTTCTAAATAACAAAGAAAATAAAATAAGAAAATTTTTAAATAAATAAGAAAACTTCAAATCATCATTCCATAAGTTTCAAACAAAATAAATGTAAATAAAACCACACTAAAGAACAATATAACCAAATTGCTGAATATCAATGATTATTTTAAAAAAAAGCTTAAAAGCACTCAGAATAAAAGACACATTAGATGTAGAGTAAGAAAGACAAGAACAGTAGTAGACATTGTAACACAAATGATAAAAGAAAAAGAAAGAGCAATATTTTTAAATTACAGAGGGGTAGGGGAAAAGCCAGCATAGAGTTCTATATCTAGTGAAAATATTTTTCAAGCATTGATGAAATAAAGCCTTTTCTCCAGGCAAAGCCCAAGAAGACTCATCACCAGCAGATATGCACCACACATTATGGTAAAGGATGTTTATCAAACAAATGGAAAAGGGTAAACGACAGAAATTTGGATGTACAGAGAGGTGAAGGCACATGGAAAAAAAGTTAAGATAGCTGCCTCTTCAAAATAAATATAGTAATGATATATCGCAGGGTTTATAACACATGCAGAATTAAAATGTATGACGGCGTTAGCACAAAGGACAGGGGGGAGGGGATGAGGAGCAATGATGCAAGTTTCTCACATAATATGCGAACTGGTAGAACGTGGCTGAAAGCTGTCTGTGACAACGTAGAGATGTGTATTGTAAGCCCTAGAGCAACTTCTAAAAAAAGAAGAAAAATAGAACAGAATAAGAATGGACTAATGGCTAATAAGCCAATGGCAGAGATAAAATATTATACTAAAAATACTCATTTAAACTAAAGTAAGGCAGGGGAGAAAAGATAAAAGGAAGCAAAAACATCTGACTAATTGGGAAAATATAGCAAAGTGAGACTTTTTTCATCTATCATTTCAGCAATGATATTAAATATATAAATATATATTTTATAAACCATAAAAATATAAATACAATATATACATAAACTGTATATACCTATACTGATTAAAAGCCAGTGGCTGTCAGATTGTACAAAAAAGCAACACCCAAATATATGCTGTTTATAATTAACCTACATATCAATTATTGTAATGGTGAATAAGAGAGTGTTTTCTAAGTTCAGTAACAAGGCATCATTGTCTACTTCTCCATCTCTAATCAAATTTGTACTGAACAGCCAAGATATGAAATAGGAACTAAAACTCACTCAACTCACAGATGGAATGATTATCTATTTAATTATCCTATGGAATATACTTCCCAAGTAGTGCAGTTGCTAAAGAATCTGCCTGCCAATGCTGGAGACACAAGAGTCGTGGGTTTGATCCCTGGATCAGGAAGATCCCCTGGAGTAGGAAGTGGCAACCCCCTCTGGTATTCTTGCCTAGAAAATTCCATGTAGAGAAGAATCTGGTGGGCTACAGTCCATGGGGTTGCAGAGAGTTGGACACAACTGGGCACAGACTCACATGGAATATACAAAATAGTCCCCAAAACTAATATATGAGGTTTTCAATGTCACAGAATACAAATATCACTTGTATTTCTACGTATTAGCAACAAATATAAATGCAACTTTATTATTGTGCCATTTAAAATAACATCAGTATCAAGTAATATGCAGAGACAAATTTGTTAAAAATATGTCCACGATCTTTATACTGAAACTACAAAACATTGCTAATAGAAGACCCAAATAAATGAATCAGAATTAGGAGACATCATATTGTTGAGGAGTCAATTCTGTCCGTATTGATTTATGTTTACGATGTGACTCCAAACAACATTCCAATAGGCTTTCAGGTTTAAAGTTTGATTCTAAAATTTATAGAGCAGTTGGAAGGGTATTACAGATGACCAAAATAATTTTCCAAAAAAAAAAAAGAAACAAATATGGAAGATCTACATGACCTGACTTCAAGACATACTATAAAGCTACAGTAATTAAGACAATATGTAATATTGGCATAAAAACAGAGATTGATGGAACAGAATAGATAGTCTACAAATAGACCCATTCTTATATAGCCAATTGATTTTTGGTGGAGTCTCAGGTAGTTCAGTGAGGAATGAAAGTATTTCTCAATACATGATACAGGAACAATTGGGTATCCATAGGTAAAAACACTGACTCTTATCTTGTACTACATAAATCAAGTAACTTGAATCAGAAATCTGAATAAAAGCCCCCAAATTATGTAACTTCTAAAAGAAAGCACAAGTGAAAATATTTGTACCTTAGATTAGACAAAGATTTCTTAAACAGGACACACAGACAAAATGATAAATGATAAATGAGTGAATGTGTGAGTGAGAATCGCTCAGTCATGTGCAATTCTTTGAGACCCCATAGACTGTAGCCTGCCAGGCTCCTCTGCCCATGGGATTCTCCAGGCAAGAATACTGGAGTGGCTTGCCATTTCCTTCTCCACAATGGACAAGAGTTTGAGTAAACTCCGGGAGATGGTGAAAGACAGGGAAGTCTGGCATACTGCAGTCCGTCGGGTTGCAAAGAATCGGACACGACAGAGCGACTGAACAATAACAAATAAAGAAATAAAGATAATTGTGTGTGTGTGTGTGTGTGTGTGTGTGTGTGTGTGCTGTTGGCATAAACTGTAGATAACAAAACACAAAAAGATCAAAAACCCAAATGCCACCTCTGAAGAGCTGGAAGCAAAAACAACGGGTCAGAAGCAAAAGCAAGGTACTGTGCCCTCCCCAGCACTTACTATCACCAAAGAAGTGGGCAAAGCACCTCAGCCACCCCTCTAGCCTGACTCCTGGGCACACCCCTACCATCACCCCATATGAGGAACCAGTTCACCTCCCAACTTGGGGAGCAAGCAAGAGAACCTGTTACTTGTGTTCACTCACCCCTGCTTCAGTTTTGTGTGGCTATTGCTCAGTCATGTCTAATATTTGCAACCACATGGACTGTAGCCTGTAGCCTGCAAGACCCTTTTGTCCATGGGATTTTCCAGGCAGGAATACTAGGGTGAGGTGCCATTCCCTTTTCCAGGGGATCCTTCAGACCCAGGGATCAAAGCCAGGTCTCCTGTACCACAGAAAGTTACTTTACCTTCTGAACCACCTACTATGCTGCAGTAGGGACCCCAATAAAGTCTTGCCTGAATTTCTTGCCTGGTTTCATCAATTCCTATTGATTAAGGAAGGCCAAGGACTCTGGTGGGTGACAAAATAAGATATTGCAATAACCAATAAAGCACATAAAAATATTACATGTCATTAGTTATTAGAAATATGCAAATTAAGATCACCATGAGATATTAGTACTCATTTTAGAGAGTGGCTAAAGTTATGAGAAATGGCATACTAAGTTTTGGTGCAAAGGTGGCGTGGATGAAAGTCTTTCATATTGCTTGTGCAAATGCACAGTATTGTATTTGGAAAGGGCTTCCCTGGTGGCTCAGTGCTAAAGGAGCCACATGCCAATGCAGATGATGCTCGTTCGATCCCTGGGTCAGGAAGATCCCCTAGAGGAGGAAATGACAGCCCACTCTAGTATTCGTGCTTGCAAAATCCCATGGACAGAACAGCCTGGCTGGCTACAGTCCATGGGGTCACTTAAGAGTCAGACACAAATGAGTGACTGGACAACAGCAATATTTGAAAAACTGTTTGGCCACTAGATCTAACAGAGTGCCTAGAGAACTATGGATGGAGATTCATAACACTGTACAAGAGGCAGTGATCAAAACCATCTCCAAGAAAAAGAAATGCAAAAAGACAAAATGGTTGTCTGAGGCCTTACAAATAGCTGAGAAAAGAAAAGATGCAAAAGGCAAAGGAGAAAAGATACATTCATCTGAATATAGAGTTCCATAGAATAGCAAGGAGAGATATGAAAGCCTTCCAAAGTGAACAATGCAGAGAAATAGAGGAAAACGATAGAATGGGAAGGATTAGAGATCTCTTCAAGAATATTAGAGATACCAAAGGAACATTTTGTGCAAAGATAGGCACAATAAAGGACAGAAACAGTATGGACCTAACAGAGCAGAAGATATTAAGAAGAGGTAGCAAGAACACACAGAAGAACTATAGAGAAAAGGTCTTAAAAACCTAGATAGCAATGATGATGTGATCGGTTACCTAGAGCCAGCCATCCTGGACTGAGAAGTCAAGTGGGCCTTAGGAAGCATTACTACGAACAAAGCTAGTGGATGTGATGGAATTCCAACTGAGCCATTTCAAATCCTAAAAGATGATGCTGTGCAAGTGCTGCACTCAATATGTCAGCAAATTTGGAAAACTCAGCAGTGGCCACAGGACTAGAAAAGTCAGTTTTCATTCCAATCCTAAAGAAAGGCAATGCCAAAGAATGTCCAAACTACTGCACAATTGCACTCATCTCACACACTAGCAAAGTAATGCTCAAAATTCTCCAAGCCAGTTTTCAACAGTACATGAACCGTGAACTTCTCGATGTTCAAGTTGGATTTAGAAAAGGGAGAGGAACCAGAGATTAAATTGCCAACATCTGTTGGACCATAGAAAAAGCAAGATAATTCCAGAAAAACATCTACTTCTGCTTCACTGACTGCTCTAAAGCCTTTGACTGTGTGGATCACAACAAACTGTGGAAAATTCTTGAAGAGATGGGAATACCAGACCACCTGACCTGCTTCCTGAGAAACCTGTATGCAGGTCAAGAAGCAACAATTAGAATCAGACATGGAACAGACTGGTTCAAAATCGGAAAAGGAGTACATGAAGGCTGTATATGAATTGTCACCCTGCTTATTTAACTTATAGGCAGAGTACCCCATATGAAATGCTGGGCTGGATGAAGCACAAGCTGGAATCAAAATTGTGGAGAGAAATATCAAAACCTCAGATATACAGATGACACCACCTTTATAGCAGAAAGTGAAGATGAATTAAAGAGACTCTTGATGAAGGTGAAAAAGGAGAGTGAAAATGCTGACTCAAAACCCAGCATTCAAAAAATGAAGATCACGGCATCCAGTTCCATCACTTCATGGCAAATAGATGGGGAAACAATGGAAACAGTGACAGACTTTATTTTCTTGGGCTCCAAAATCACTGCGGATGGTGGCTGCAGCCATGAAATTAAAAGACACTTCCTCTTTGAAAGAAAAGCAATGACCAACAGAGTATTAAAAAACACAGACATTACTTTGCCAACAAACATCCATCTGGTCAAATCTATGGTTTTTCTAGTAGTCATGTACAAATGTGAGAGTTGGACCATAAAGAAGACTGAGTGCCAAAGAAGTGATGCTTTGAACTGTGGTGTTGGAGAAGACTTTTTAGAGTCCCTTGGACAGTAAGGAGATCAAACCAATCAATCCTAAGGACATCAACCCTGAATATTCATTGGAAGGACCGAAACTCCAATACTTTGGTCACCTGATGCAAAGAGCTGCCTCATTAGAAAAGACTCTGATGCTGGCCAAGATTGAAAGCAGGAAGAGAGGGGGATAACAGAGGATGAGATGGTTAGATGGCATTACTGACTCAATGGACATGAATTTGAACAAGCTCCAGGAGATAATGAAGGACACGGAGGCCTGGTGTGCTGCAGTCCATGGGCTCACAAAGAGTCGGACACAAGTGAGTCACTCAACAACAATAATTTTGGCAGTTAAAAGTAAACATATACATACAATAAGATACAGAAGTGCCATTTTTTAGCTATTCACCCATGGGGAATAACAAATATACATCCACACAAATACTCACTCTCCACTTCTCATGTCAAATTATTTAAAATACATGTGGGTTACAGCTTAAATACCCTTCCATTTATGGATTCATAGACAACACTGCTCAGCAATCAGACATATTGCATCACTGACACATACAAAAAGAAAGGAGACTCTTTCGGAAGATAATATTAACTAGAGCAATGCATCAGATGGGTTGGACTGGCGAGGTGTTATGTGGAAAGAGTGGCGAGGTCAAGTTGTAAGTAAGGTCCCAAATTAGTGTTGGACCAGCATTAAGACAAACACACAGAGTGTCTGGGCACTCATTGGCCGTTTGAGTCGATTGTCACGCGCAGTTGTGTACAGACTGCTTGTTTTTCCACAAATAGGATGCCTTCACGGCAATTTCACTCAAGTAGCTTGAAACAATGCCCTTTTAATCCAAAAATGAGAATAACAGGCTACCTGAGCAGGTAGTAGGGTTAGATTCGGGTTGGACTGAACGAAAACGTCTGGATTTCAGGAAGCAAGCCACTGCTTTAAGTGTGAAAAGCCTCACTTTTAGATCAACTCTTTCTTCCTTACTCTGAAGAACAGTAATATTCTATCTTACAAAATAATTTAAGATGTTACTTTCATCTATCCCTCATTTCAGATTCTTTGTAATTATGGAAAAGAATATATTATCTTGATTTTTGAAGCTCACATTATAAAGGAAAGTACAGATTTGCAAGATTAGAAGGTTATTATTCCCTTTGTCAATCACTTGGTGTACACTGGGGTTCATTTAGGATCCTTCCATAGTGTGAACGCCAATAGTTGCTTTAAAATTTACAGTAACAGGCAATATGTAGAATACATACAGCATAAAGCAATGCATATTTACACTTCACTGTAAATAAAGTTATGCAGCAGCAATAAAATAACTAAATAAAAGTAACTTTCTACCTCTATCTTACACAGTAAGTAAAGAACAGGATTCACACCTAGAATTTGGTATTCCTTACATGCAATCTTTTAAAACATTGCAAGTTATCTAATTAACTTCTTCTGAAAGATATTAAAATGTGAAAATAACAACTCAAATTCAATTTTATTTCTTCTTTAGAATCCTTATCCTTAATTTTTTTTTGTCTGTAACTGAGCATTTTTTGAGTAGCTGGCTTCTTTATTTGAATATAACTCAAGTCACATATAGAGTATCTACCATGTGTTCCTAGAACAGGAAAATCAATGACAATAGCATGAAGAGCCCCAGTAAGCCTGTTTCTGATGAATTATGTCCTTAAAGATATACCTTGTATGTGGTTCAAAATGTATTGATTACTGACAACTGTTTCTGTAATATCAATAATGTGCTATTCTCTTGAACTTCCCCTGAAGTGACAGGGTTTAATTGAGAGAGCCCTAAACAATAAATTGACTACCAAGAAGGAGACAGAATAATGAAATTGACTCAAACTTCTAAAATAAATACTAATTCTAAACTTGAGGCAAACATATCGATGTCTCTGTTTGCTCTGCCTTTTTTTGACTTGTATCTTTCATAATAAGCTGCTTACCGGAGGGATTATTACCTCACCAAGTTTAAGCTCCTATAAAGCCCATCAACATTTACCATCCTTTCTATCAGCTATTCAATATTAAGAAGTTTAAAACTAGTAGAAATCATTTTAAAATGCCACTTTTACTATTTTAAATCATCTTTCTATTATATAACATTATATTATGTAAACCTTGAATAAACTCTCCCTATTAGGTTTAATTCATTTCCTCCTGTTCTGTTTTGATTCGTCATCGATTAAGTGACGGAGCAACTCCCAGCGCTTTTAACGTGTGCGTGTGTACCGAGTTGCTCAGTCGTGTCTGACTCTTTACGACCCCATGGATGTAGCCCTCCAGGCTCCTCTCTCGGTGGAATTCTCCAGGCAAGAATACTGGAGTGGGTTGCCATTTCCTACTCCAGGGGATCTTCCCAACTCAGAAATCGAACCCGCGTCTCTTGCACCTCCTGCACTGGCAGGCAGATTCCTTACCAAGGTGGCACTTGCAAAGTCCACATAGTATACTTGTTCTTAGCCAAAAGGCCGAGCGGCAGCCTGCACTAATACTGTTGACTATTAAATGGGATGATAGCATTTCTCTACTGAATGTTCAAAAGTGAAAGTGTTAGTCGCTCAGTCGTGTCCAACTCTTTGCAACCCAGGGACTGTAGCCTGCCAGGCTTTTCTGTCCATGGAATTCTCCAGGCAAGCATACTGGAGTGGGCTGCCATTCCCATCTCCAGGGGACCTTCCTGACCCAGGGATATAATCCAAGTCTCCTGCATTGCAGGCAGATTCTTTACCGTCTGAGCCACCGGGGAAGCTCCAGTGAATATTTAAACCACAAAAATTATGCCTATGCAAGAAGTGAGCTATACAGACGTGTATTCTTAGCAAAACATCTATACCATGCTGTGAGGAGTTCTAAATTAAATTTCTTAATTATTCAGAAAAAGAATAGTCTTGTGATTAAAGCCTTTTAATCTATTTTCCAGACTTAAATATCCCCAATATATTATTTATTCAAAATATTTTCCAAGATGTTTTACTTTATTTTTTATTTTTTTTCCCAAGATATTTTAAACAGGAAATTTTGAACAATGCATTTTAAGTCCCACTTTAACATCTATCATTCACACAATCTATAGCCTTCATTTGTCAAGATAATTATTTGATGATAATATAATCTCAGCATCCTATCTGTTCCACCATCTTGCTCCCATTTCTCCATCTTGCTCATGAGTTTATTATGATAGAAGCTTTGTTATTCTAGCTTAGAATTCTGACTCCTGTTTTGTCAGTCTAAAAACTATCAAAGGAAAATGACAAATTTTGACAAAACTTGTTCAAGCAGTTCTGCCTCATTTTCTAAGACCTCGTAAATTATTTGTTCCCTCTTCGGTTTTAAACTCTTAACTGGCTTATCTGTGTTATGTCAAGATCAGAACAAATCGGTTAAGAACTTGCAATGAATAAGCTAATTCATCCAGGACTTTCTAGACAATCCAAGGATGAATTGACACTTTGTATGTCAGTGATCAAAATATTGGCTTTGGCATCTGACAGCTTTCAGACCTCAGATCTGCCACTTAAAAGCTGTTTTTCACCAGGTCATTCTTTCTTGGTATCATATTTTTAAACCGTATGAAAATTGGGGACAATAGTGAATGACAGTTAAATGAGATATGACACATGCAGCGTCTATAGGATTTTTCAGAAGAGAAGTGCTTAGTCAATGCCAGGAGAAAGGCACTAAGAATAGTCATTTGCTAATTTCAATAGCAAACCAGGTTGTTAGGACAACCTGGTCATTAATATAAAAAATTAAATTAAATTTGATACTTCAGATTTTTTAGTTTTCCCCATTTATATATTTTTTAATTGAAGTGACTATATATTGCAAGAATAAGCTAATTATACCTCTTTGTAGCTGATAATGTTTTGTTCCATATGATCAGCACCACTGTAATCCATATTGCATGTAAGCTACCAGATACGATTTAATTTAATTATAATTTCATAAGACTGAAGTTTTGCTCACATGGTTGGCTTCCTGTTGGGCATGACATCTTAAAAAGTGATTCACTTAAAAAATAATTCAATCATTAAACTTTGAAAAACTAGGTCTTTCAAATATGTTTCTATGGGATTTAATGTTTTATAAACCTTTGCCAAAATGTTATTCAAACATCTTTTTATCATATTTGAAATATTGCCAGATTAAGACCTCTGCTCAGCGGGCATGATGTGGGGATGCTAGAACTTTCATCATTTCTAAGACAGATGCTTGTAATTCGTAATTATCCTTTCTCCCAGCCAAGTGCACCGGAACACATCACTTGCAATGGATGAAGCAAAGGGTGTTCTCTCTCCTCACTCAGTTTAGATTAACAGGCTGTCTCCCTCCTGCTCCTGCTTTCCACCCCAACACCGCTTTTCGAAGATAAATAACAACACGTCTTTTACCAATGCATACTAGCTTCCTTTTTCCTATCATTTTACATTACGATAATATTTAGCACCTAACTTTGATCCAAGTTCTGTTAAGGGGTTATAGATATGGGATTTATTAGATAAGGTTATCTGTTCACTATCTAGAAGTTGAAGTGAGAATAAATCTGGGGCTGGAACCAGTTTGAAATAAATGTGCCAGTTAGATGTAGATCATGGGTGCTAGGAGGAACATTTCAAAATGTGTAATGTCAGAGAGGCGGGGGGAGCTTTCAGAAGCCTTTTACAATTATTTGAGCTTAAACAGTAGTACACGCAATGGGTGAGACATTAAAATAGTAATAATGTGATTGACTTCTACCTTTTAAATACTTCCTGGGTGACAAATAATGCCAGCTGTGTATATTACTTCCATTAATCTTCACAATTCCACACTGGAACTTATTATTCTTATTCCCATTTCATGGATGAAGTGCAGAGATAGAGGTTAAGCCACACACCCAGGACCGCAAGCTAGAAAGCAGCAAAGTGGAACAGCCGTTGTTCAAAGCCAGGATCCTCAGAGTCACTGTGCCAGAGGAGTCTCTTGTACAAATCTTAAGACTTTGAACATTCCTGGCCCAGAAGAGATAGGGAAGGACTCGACTCTCACAAAATACTAAGGCATCACTATCGGACTAACGTGTTAGTTAGTTGGACCCAAGGTCTTACTGTTTCCTCTCAAACCATAGCAACGTAGGCAGATATATATATGCAATAAAGACAATATAGCAGTGTTTATGAAAGAGCAAACAGGACCATTGACCCAATGGACATGAATCTGAGTGAACTCTGGGAGATAGCAGAAGACTGGGAAGCCTTGCATGCTGCCGTCCATGGGGTCACAAAGAGTTGGGCACAGATTAGTGACTGAATAGTACTGACAAGTACCCTGCCTGATCCACACCATTCACAGGACCTCATCCTCTCTGTCCTCATGTGGAGGAACCACTCTTTGAGTCCATGTTATCTTTGAGTCCTAGTGATGCCTCCCTTACCCTCTATACTCTCCTATCAACTGCTAAAGCTCTGGCTATGGCTCTTCATTACTTGAGGACTTTGTCTACTGTCTCTCCCCATCCAACCACTGCCAGCCTAGGATGACACGATCTGGCCTCCCTGTTTCTTGATATTCACATTTTCAGTGACCTCTTCCTTCTTATCTCCACCTCAGCCACCCAGTCACTGTGTCACGGAACAGGGTATCCTTTCCCGAGACCCTGCTCGGAAACGTTAAATCAGATATCCTCGCTCTCACCCCTAGTCTCTCCCCACCTACCTGTTTGCTCACCTTGAATTTATATTTGACTCCAGGAGGACCATTACCCCAGGATTTCCTGTCTTCACTTCCCTTGCTGATCCTGGTTATTACCTATGGCCCCACGGAGGAATCATTCTCTAACTTCCCCCTTGCATTCTCGTACTCTTTGTTCTTTACATACTATTTGGAAAATTTCATCCTGGATTAATACCATCTGTGAGTTTTCCTGCTGGGAAGTTTCTGGAGAAAATCAAGCAGCCTTCTGAATATTCATAGTCATAAACCTTAATAACCTCCCAGCAACAGTGAATCTCCCTGCATTTCTCTAGGTGTTATTCTTTTCCACTCAATGCAATGATTATTTCAAATACTGTTTACTTGCTTCAACCATGACTGTCTTTGCCCATCACCCTCAACATGGTCTCCCTTGGTACAGCAAATAATCCAGTCTCCTGTAACCAACCAATAAAGCCTTTTAACACATGTAGCCATCCTTTCCTCTTTTTCTCCTAATAGAGTGGGAGAGATACTCCTTTTTCTTTTAAAAATCATTTTCTAATATAATAGGCTTGCATGTTTAAAACATCTTGAAAATGTTTAGAGGTTGAACAAAAATAGTCCCTTATATCGGTAATTCTCTCTTTGGTCTGCTCTTTAGTATCATTTGGGACTGTTAAAAATCTCAGTACATTGGATAAAACCCAGTCTAATTAAACCAGTCTCTCCAGGAGCAGAAACCAGGCATTTGTATTTTATACAGCATCCCAAGTGATTGTCCTACGGAGACGGATGGAGACCACCGAGGACGACCTGAATACACGATGAGGCTTCAAGCTAACTTGGAAATGTTCTCAGCAAAAAAAGATGAAGATGTGAGTTAAATCAAAATATGAACTTTATTATTGAGATATTAATAAAAATATTCTTGTTCAAAAAAAAAATTTTCTACACTGAATTGCCAGATCCCATCTGTGCCTATTTTTTTCAGGAATTTTATATTATCACTAAAAACAAACAAACAAAAACACTCTGTTTATTTCACATCTTTCCTGTTATGCATTTCTATTCATCTTCTCAGTTTCACAGCTAAATTTGGAAAGAGCTGTCTGCATTTGTTGATCTTTTTTCTTCCTGTCTCTTTCATAGACTAACCTTCTTTAATCTGGATTTTGCCTCACTCCTCTATGAAAACTCTGCTGCAAAGTTTACCTATGATATTCTTGGTGTTTAACTGAAGGGGATATGTCATAATCTTCGTTTCATTGACATTACAGCAATTTGTGGAAATATTCTCCTTCCCTGGGCTTCTATGAAACTTCTTCCTCATCAGCCTCTTTTGCCAACTGCTCCTCGTCTACATAATTACTAGAATTCAGAGTCCTTCAGATTCTTTCCAGTTAGGACTTTTCTTCTTTATCTTCCTGTGTTCTCTCTTCCAGCAACCTCATCCTCTATCACGATTTCAGCTAACATTTGAAAGCGAGTGGCTCCAAATTCAAAACTTTGGTTCAGATTTCTGGGCTCCAGAACTACATTCAGAACTTTCTTTTTGAAACCCCCCTCTGATACATTGTGACTACTTCAAACTGAACATGACAATCAAAAACATCATCATGTTTTTCCAACCAGAAACATGAGAGTCATTGTGGTCCTTGTGATCTCTGACCCATCTGGTCCATTCTCTTCCTTAACCAGCCATGACATCCGAGGACTTATATCTCTCTCTTCCCAGGTGACTCCTACAATATCACCCCTCTCTCTTTCCTGAACTGGTATAAAATTTTCCAAATTGGTCTTCCTATATTCTCTCCTCATGTCTGTTCTGTTCTTCATACATTAGTCAGTGATGAATTTTAATAGAAATCTGACCTCATCACACCCTTGGCCTACCAATTCCCCAGTGGTTTTTTTATTGCACCTAGAATTAAGATCAAATTTCTTTAATGGGGTCTGCAAGGCCCTGAATAACCTGTCCTTCACTGACTGCTCCAGTGTGACCTCTCTCCTCTCTCTCTGCTCTCCTTGATCTAGACACACTGGGCCCCTTTCCGGGCAACAAGTATGCCAAGTAGTTCTTCATCTTAAGTGTTCTTTCTACTGCCTAATATCCTGCCCCCTCCTTGCCTCTACCTTCAAGTCTGAAATGCCTCTATCACCTTCCTTCACCCTCTATGATGAGGGCAGTCTGGTTTGTTACATGGAAATCCAAGTAAAATTGTTTGCTCTATTTTTTCCATCAATCACAAAAACTTGTAATGATAGAACAGTGTAGGTGTAAGTTTCATGATCCCCAGCACCTAGCAACTAAGTCTCTGGCGTATAAATATTTGCTAAGTGGAAGAATGCTGCTTTCATTAAGCTTCTTTAACTAAAGCCTAGAATTACTTTTCTCAAGTGTTTCTTTTGTTGCCATTATTCAGATTAATTATATACTATAAGTGAGAATTATTACAGTGGCATCTCCAAAGTGAGATTTTCATTCTTCGTGACATCACATATTATGGAAATATTAGTTCTAGAATAATAGATCCCAGCTTAAGAATGAAGATTCAAGAGGTGCAGCTGGATGCTTTCTGTACTTTCTACTAAAGAAGATTGTCAAAACATGAACAGAAATTTAAATGATAATAGAAGAATATGAGGAACTGGTGTCATCTGAATAAGCCAGGTCATATTCTGAATTGGAAACTCAGGTTCCCAAGTGGGCAAAATGATCCTGAATTGCAGCACACCTCTCTTATTTTCCCAGAGCAGATTCGCACAATCCAGAAGACAATAAAATCATTGGTGAGGAAAAGGAACAGATGCTCTTTTCTTTCTAAAATATTTCTGTCCCTAGTAAGAAAGCAGTTGTGTTCCTTCAAGAGTTGTTTTATTTCTGCAAAATTACTCTGAAAGTGTTTGCAATGAAAATTACTCAGGTAACTAACTCCAAAAATGTGATCCTAAAAAATAGAACCCATTGCATTTATGACTTACAGTACTTATAAAAGTACACATTTGGCTACAAATCAGGCTATGATGATATCAGACAAGACACAGTCTGGATATTGACAACTCTGAAAGGTTTAAGTGGCATTTCTGCTAAGGCATTCATATTTTTATACCTGTTGATGTAATATCCAGTAAGAAAATGATATTATTTATTTAAACAGAGCATTTCTCTTACATATTACTTAGTAGCTCATTGATGAGAAGTTTGACTTAAAAATATGCAGAATGACATAAGGTTTTCTTTTCATTACATTTTTATATAATGTGTTTAACTCAAAATGTACCATCTCATTTTGCTCTGAAAAGAAATCATTTCTTAATTTCACTTAATATCCACAAAACCCAAGTTTTGTCCATGAAAGACTGTGAAGACTTCAATTTTATGGTTTAAATAGCAAATAAAATGAATCCTTTCATTAATGTGTTTTCTAACTTTTGACTCTACTTTTATTGAAATCTAATTTTCTTATAATGCGCTTATTTCTCTTTTCTCTAGTCCTTTTTTTTTTTTTAAATAATGAGATTGTGCAAACTCCTTGTCTCCAAAGTCAAATTTATCCTATGTTGACAGACAGAAATCTCATCTCAGGAAGATTTCTCACAGCGAGTAGTTAGTTCAGCCCACTGAGAAACGATATATAGCATATATCTTAATGACAGCAGAAAACTCACACTGTCTTTATTTGCCAAAGCATCCATACTCTTAATTTCAGGCAGGTATTTTTAGTTTCTAGTAATTTGGGGAAAGGTAATAGGTGAAAAAGTCAAAAAATAAAGTGCAAAAATATGGTGTCGAACACTTGCTATATATAACACCTATAAAATGTATAGAAAAGTACATTTGCATTCCAATAACACCTGTGACATTTAGACGTTCTATAGAATTCTTGCTTTCAATCTTTGCCTGTTTCACATGCTGGTATTATTTCTCTCTAAATATAGTCAGAAACCTTAAAATATTCAAGTACTCAGAGGGTATACGATGCAGCAAATAGTAATTCTATGATTTCTATTTTCTAATTCTTGTTCATAAAGTGGTCAGAAATTATAATTAAGCTTAGAAGAACTCAGAAATTCCATATCAAAATACTTCAAAAGACCATGGTTAAAAGAAAGAAAGAAAACTGCAGCTCTATATTTACTTTATAGTATGTTCACAATCATGATGCCCAACAATATTTTAACAATAAAAGTTATGTTTCTGTATCATATCTTTGGGAATAAACTTGCCTTTATGTACAAGGGCAGGATCTGCTCATTAACAAAGCAAATACTCTGGGTTTCCATTTAACGATCACACCAGCATACAACAGCTTTTCATTCACAGAGTTTACTCCACATTTGTTACAGATTTTTTTTTTCTGGCAACATTTGTCTTTCCTGTTTTATGAACCAAAGCTCTTTTATGTTTTCCACCTTTTTGTATAAAATTCTCATAAATAATTACTGGATTTCAAAGGCTCCTGGCAGCTGGACATTTGGTATAATTCTAAGTGATGTTAATAGAACTATGACCGTGAATTTAAAGACTTAAAAAAAAAAACCTGATTTATTTCTCTCTCTCCCTCTCCTTCTTTCCTTCTTTCTTCCCTCCCTCCCTCTCTCTCCCTCCTTCCTTCTTTCTTTCTTTCTCTATCTTTCTTTTCATGAATTGGCATTTGCAGCACTGCACAGGTATGCACAAAGAGGAGGTGAGATGTCATTTATCTGCTGAACTACAACTATAGGCAGGGTGCAGAAAAAAGTGTGAAAAGGAAAGGCAGATGTTTGACAGTTCCTTAGAAGCTATGTCTGAAAGAATGACGGGATAGACTGGAAAATCAGAAAACAAGTTTCTCCAGAAGACAGGGCTATCACAGCGCCCGGCCTCGCATCGGTACTCACCACTCCTGTGTCCTCCCGGGGGGCCGTGGGGTCCTCAGGTAGACCCGCTGACAGCCGAGTCTGTGCCCGGGCCCCGGCTCTGCCCGTGGGCGACGGGGGCCGCCTCGCCTCCCTGGAAGCAGCTCGTCTTAGGAAACAGTTCTTGGCCTGTGGAGAGAAGGCATTCCTTACACAGGGACCCAGGACTCACTGTGACTGCAGGTGGACAATTCCTGGATACAAATTCAATTTCCAGTGGTAATTATTATGCAAAAACATTTATTTTAATTACATGAGCTTTAAAACCCTTCTTTCCGAAAAAGAGGAATACATGGATAAATATGATATAATTGTGCATTTGTAAGTATACAACATTCACTAACGATACAAATAAAACACTGAAGCATATGGCTGACTATAGTTAATTAGCAGATCTATCAAAACTCTGGTTCTGATCTTCTCGGCACTAGATTTAATTTTCTTAGGGTATTCAAAGGTTAGAGTATTCAAGTCTAGTCTGACCATGTATCATACTTGGGTATATCTAATATGTTCACTTTATATTGAGTTAGCCAAAAAGCTCATTTGGGTTTTTCAGTAACATACTATGGAAAAATGTGGACAAACTTTTTTGGGCTAACCCAATAACAACATGAACCACCCTGTTGGCTCAGACATTAAAGAATCTGCCTGCGCAGCAGGAGACCTGGGTTCAGTCCAAGGTCAGAAAGATCCCTGGAGAAGGGAATGGCAACCCACTCCAGTATTCTTGCCTGGAGAATTCCATGGACAGAAAAGTCTGGTGGAACACAGTCCATGGGGTCACAAAGGATCAGACACAACTGAGTGACCAACACTTTCACTTTCAACAACAACACACAGTATGCATGTTGGTAGCACACAGAAAGAAATTCAACTTTATGGAAAAGAAAAGAACTTTCCTTTATAAAATGATAGATTGCTCTCAGAAGATTGAGGCAGACAACGGGAGTGTTGTGGGCACGCCTTTAGGATACAAATCCAGGCAACTTCCGCCACTCATTTCTCTGCCACAGGGAACGTGAAGTGACTTATCTCATTAGTGAATTTACAAAAAAGAAAGAAAAAAAAAAGTGAACAAATTCAGGGCAGATGCTCCTCCTCCTTTTCTCTTCAGAGACGGCCTCTCCTTTGAAAGTGCATGTTCCTTTCTGTTTTCCCATATGCCACAAGCTTACTCAGGAACCGGTACTACTAGTGTTAGTGGGGGTGGGGCCACAGTCGGGGCTGGAGATTCAGTCCACGGGTTACAGTGGTACCCAGTGCGGGGCACCCTGGTCTCTCCTCACCCACCTCTCCTATCTTGTTTTTGTGCATCTCTCCAACGCAAACCATCACACTCCAACCACAGTCACTTTCTCCCAGTTCCTAGCTACAGTGACCTCCTTACTGCATCAGGAATGTCTTCCGCACAGTCATCTTCTCCCTGGCCTGCTTTCCCCACTGATTTTCCTATGGCTGGCTCTGTATCATCTTTCAGTCCTGATTTGAATGTCCCCTGCTAGCTAGCCTTCTTGACCACTCTGTCTAAATATTAATACAACCTTTTCTCCATCACTGAACATTATGTTCCTCTAAACTAACTCAACTTGTCATTATACCGTGGTCTTTTGGTCGGCCTGACTTCCTCCCCATGACTGCAAGATTCATGAGGTCAGGGATCATGGTTGTTTCATTTGTAACTATTACATAGTAAATATTCACTTCACATTTCTGGAATAAATAACAGAAAAGACACTGGTAGACATGGAATCTTAAAATACATTTAATTTGGGGGAAATGTTAAGAAGGACATATAATATTTCTCCCAAATTAAATATATTTTGATTCCATATCTACCAGTGTCTTTAATAGTTTCAGATCATCATGAAATATCTTTTAGATTAGTGAATAGGTATTGTGGCATTTAAATAACACTGTCTTCACAGATCAAGCACAAGAATCCTCAGATGATGCAAAAAGAAATACATTGCTAAGTAGCCTGACGTTAGCATATAATAGTACCTCTGGAGATGGTGTCTATTGTTTACCAGCATGTAGCTGAGAATCTTTGACAAGATAAAATGTTTTCATAGAAAATGTAGTATTCATTGAGTATTACCATTAAATTTCAGCACTAGAGACATTTTTTAAAGACATTCCAAGTAGCTGAGTAGTAAACTGAACAGTTAGTAGCCACATGGTCTTTGAAAGACCAACAGGCAGAGGGTAGGGCCAACAGAGCCTAAGTTTTCAGACCACTCAGTAGAGCTGAGAAATCAAACTTTTCAGATGGCTTTTCTCAAGAGCTAGCTTTAGCAGTAGCTGAAACTGTGATGGTGGCAACAGTCACGAAGACAGTGGATTAGCACCAACAAGGCTTGACAGCCTCAAAATAGGGAACAAAATTCATAATTCTTCTGTGTCATAAGACAAGTTTTGATAAATGGCAGTTTACTTTGAAGATGAATTTTTAGTAGTTACATTTGCCAAGGATTATTTTTTTTCTGCTTGTAATCAATTGTGTATCCACTTGTAAAGCCTCTACTAACAGGAAGAATACAACAGCAAACAGAATTTCTAAAAACAAACACAATCTGATACTCATTACTGAGTGAACTAAAATTAAATAGGAAAGAAATAGAGCCACCTTTGTCCAGGGAACACAGTCCCGCAGCTGTCTTAGATAGCCCAGATGTGGACTATGGGCTCCAAGGTCACCGGCAGGAGTTTAATTTGGGACTTTCTTTGGTACCAGACTTGTCCTGATCACAATGAAAAGCTACACTGATCCAGGCAGGAAGGTTTGCAGGAGATGCTGAGTGAAACTAAAAACAGATTGAACACTGCCCCCAAAGGGCCAGATTTCACCAAGGAACACACAATGCCGTGTGTTCAAAAATTCCTGGGAATTCTCTGGCAGTCCAGTTGTTAGGACTGTGCTCTCACTACCTGAGGGCTCAGGTTCAGTCCCTGATCTGGGATATAAGATTCCACAAACTGCATGCTGCAGACACACACACACACACACACAAGTCCTTGAGCAATGATCAATGACTGTACAGATGTATTATGTGCTCTTCACCTCTGGATTTTGGTGGGATTTGGTTTATGCCAGGTAGACAGGAAGTTCAAACTAGGAGGTAGACATGTTACAACTCAGAGGATAGTCTTGAAGTTGTTGGAATGTGACTTTGAACTTGTGCCCAACTAGTATCCAACATCTGGTCCCATTACTTCATGGCAAATGGATGGGGAAACAATGGAAACAGTGTCAGACTTTATTTTTGAGGGGTCCAAAATCACTGCAGATGATGACTGCAGCCATAAAATTAAGACACTTGCTCCCTAGAAGAAAAGTTATGACAAACCTAGACAGCATATTAAAAAGCAGAGACATTACTTTGCAAACAAAGGTCTGTCTTGTCAAAGCTATAGTTTTTCCAGGAATCATGTATGGATGGGAGAGTTGGACTATAAAGAAAGCTGAGCACCAAAGAATTGATGCTTTTGAACTGTGATATTGGAGAAGACCCTTCAGAGTCTGTTGGACTGCAAGGAGATCCAACCAGTCAATCCTAAAGGAAATCAGTCCTGAATATTCACTGGAAGGACTGATGCTGAAGCTGAAACTCCAATACTCTGGCCACCTGATACAAAGAACTGACCCATTGTAAAAACCCTGGTGCTGGGAAAGACTGAAGGCAGGAGCAGAAGGGGACAACAGAGGATGAGGTGGTTGGATGGCATCACCGACTCGATGGACATGAGTTTGAGCAAGCTCTGGAAGTTGGTGATGGACAGGGAAACCTGGTGTGCTGCAGTCCATGGGGTCGCAAAGAGTTGGACATGACTGAGCAATGGAACTGAACTGAAATTATAGATTGATCAATAGTTCATATTTCATAGATGATTATATTATGAATATGAGCCAAGTTACTATTAAACTTGGTGCTTTGTGTAGTAAGTTATCAAGGTAACAATTACCAACAAATGGTGATATTACTATATATATATAACATAAACATAATAAAATATATAGCATTTATCTATAATACAAATGCTAAATACTGAAATACAAATATGTAAAATGGAAAATATAAATGTTTTAATAAAAAGACAAATCTACATTTAATACAGGGCTTCCCTTGTAGCTCAGTTGGTAAAAGAATCTTCCTGCAATGCAGGAGACCAGGGTTCGATTTCCAGGTTGGGAAGGTCCCTTGGAGAAGGAAATGACACAGAGGAGAATCCCATGCACAGAGGAGCTTGGCAGGCTACAGTCAATGGGGTTGCAAGAGTCAGACATGACTTAGCAACTAAACTACCACCATATTTAATAAAAACATTTATATATATATATAGATAGATAGTTAAGATATATACTATATAGATATAAGAGACATTGGTTTGATCCCTGGGTCAAGAAGATCCCCTGGAGAAGGACACAGCAACCCACTGCAATATTTTTGCCTGGAGAATCTGCTGGACAGAGTAGCCTGCTGGGCTATGGTCCATAGGGTCTCCATAGAGTCAGACACAACTGAAGCAACTTAGTACTAATACTATGTATTTATAGATGCTTATTTTTCACCATGAAAAAATATAGATATTCCTGAAGATGGTGAGAAATAGCTCTCTCAGCTACTGTACACTTCACCTCCTCCTTGTAGTCTTTTTCTCTCCAAATATCGGGAATTTAAAATCGCTAAAAAATAAAAACTACATCAATACAATTTTAGTCTTTGAACATACACAAAGGATTTTGGCATTCAAAGAAAAATACAATACTGAAATTTGTTTTAGAGAACGAACTGCATGGCATTATTTTTTGTCCTGGGTAGATACATGTGTGTCCACACACAGAGCACTTTAATATATTTTATTTCCAGAGTATGCATTCCTGGAAAGACTTCTGCTAATAAACTGAGTGTGACAATGCTATATTTGAGCTTTCATGTCATCTTTTTCGAATCTGGATGCACTGCCAGCCAGTAATGGAAATTACAGCTAAATAAATGACTCAGTAGTCAACCTTCTAGAAACAGCCATAGTTAGCTTTTAGGGTAATGCTAACTTCACTGTGGTTTTAGTTATCTCATCAACTTTTTGGTTAGGGATGGATAAATAACTAGCTTTTAGTATGTAAATTACCAACAAAAACATTTTGCAGAAAATGGGTCAGGTTAGAGATGTAAATGAGGCCTAAAATGTCTCATTAGGTTTTGAATTGCTTTTTTTTTTCTTAAGCGTTATAAATCTTGCAAGCTTTGGGGGTAATTTTCTCGCTTGAATAAGCGAGTAAGGTCTTTTCCAATAATAAATGAACAAAAATACTTCTTGAAACTAATTCTGCTTGGAAAAAAAACAGAGCAAATTGAATACTTAAATATAATTTTCCGGTAAGCTGTGCAGATCCCATGTACAGATTTCACAAAGGACTTAGTGTAGCAAAATATCCAATGCCTCTCCTTTAATATCAGCTGTATATTTGAAAGATACTTATCAGATCTTGAGACAAATCATTAACTATAGAATATAAGTCTATTTTGAGAAGGAATGGATCTTTGATTTAGCAAAAAGTCTCTGTGTTTCTCCTCTGACAAGTCCTGTTCATAATGCTCGTGTCTAATCCATATTTTCAGAACAAATACTATGCAAAGGTAGGGTCTTGCTCATAGCACTGCTCTTGGGCCAGCTTACACAGTCAAATGATGAACGCAGACACAAAAGCCAGGCAAAACTGCTTTAGATCTTTAAGATACTAATAAAACAGCGTCCTATCACAGACCGAGACTGTCAGCAGGCTGTTTCACACCTCTTCCTTCCACCACGTCGGCTTCTCTCCTAGAAACCACTCATTTACAGAAGCCAAAATTAGCCTCGTGTGACAATGTATGAAGCGTGTGCCGCTCGTGTTCAGCTATCACGGCACTGCCAATGTTTAGGACAGTTTAACATCTCAGACTCATGACAGGGGGCTGAATTTTTTGTCACTCGGAAAGCTGCAAAAATGGGATAGTAAATATATAATCACAGTAACTACCTATATTTAAACAGCTTAGAAATCTAACAGGGAAATCCATCAACCCACTGTCATCATTTAGTTTGGGTTGGGCCTAATTAAAGATAAACACTTAAAGTCAGTGATTACAAAACCACATTTCAGATCACTTTCTTTTTAATTCTCAGCAACAACCAATATCCTCTCACCCCACCTATATATATATATATATATATATATATATATATATATATATACACACACACACACACACATACGTATGTGTATATATATATATACACACACTCTTTCTAAAATACCAACTTCAATATTTGCCTGCTCCTTCATTTGTTTCATACTTTGTTATAGCAGTCTCTGTAATGAATCTTTATGAAATAGAGCCTTTTGTGCTTAGCCTAAGTGATCTAAATAAATCATAGGTATGCATATATCACATTTCTTACAGAATAGATTTTATTGTTTCATTCATCTTACCCAGTAAGAAAAAAAGGGATGATGAGACTGAATTCTTCACATAAGTATCTTATTTAAATTGGTCCCTGTTGCCTACCAAATTTTTAGAGGTCAATATGATATTCTCACATGTTTTGGCAAAGTAAATAAGGAGGTGACAGCAGGTCTTGGGGTTATTCAGACCTAGTCTTGGTGGGTAAAATGATAGAGTGACTCAGGTGTTTGGTCACTGTGTTATGTCACGTGTTTTAATATAAGAGAGTTATTTCAAGTAGACAGGACAGATAATCTGAGAGAGAAATATGAGTCCTGATGTGTATTTGTATGCTATACATACTACTGCCTCACCTCTTCTGCTCACTACTCTTACTGGCCTCCCTAAATCTTGCACAGCTTTTTAAAAAATTTTTGTATTTGTCCGCCAAGTATCCCTTCCACTTTCTTCTTAGTTCCTTCTTGAGGATGACCTCAAACCTCTCTCACAGTCTAGTCAGACTCTCCAAAGAGCAACCTCCTTCCAAGGGCATAAGGAGATAGGAAGCACACCCCATCACCTCTATCCTTTTGATTAGAGTCACTCACTTATCTCTCTAACAAATGCAATAAAGATGATCATATAGTCACATACTTAGAGCTAAGGAAAATGGCTCAGCTTCACTGTACACTTGTCATGTGCCACATGTTCACTTTAGCCTCCAAGCAATCCATGCAGGAAGCATGATGATTAGTCCCATGTTACAAATGAGGGAACCTACCCCTTGGAGAAGCTGGGTACCATGACTGAGATCTTATAATATGTGGTGGAAAGAGAACTTGGGTGCAAGTACAGGTTCAAAATCAGGTCTCTGTATATGATAAACAGAGCCTCTACTAGGCACACACGTCCTTCATACATTCTAGCCTCTAAACACACTGTCATCTGAATTACGTGTCTTATGTCAGGGGGTTTAGGGTTCTGATGCTCTCATGAATCCAGGCTGGTGTTATCTTTGCTAATAGAAATCCCATCCACAGACTCTATCTGAGGCAAAAGTGGTTCCCTTGAATATAGAGATGAACGTGAGCTGGAACCCATATTCAAGTGGTAATTCTTTATACGCCTGTCATTTCTATGATTATTTATAAAGTCTCTGGGACTACAATTCTGCTTCTTGTAAGGCCTTTTGACATCATGAGTTCAGCAAATCTATTACCAGAAATAACACCTCACCAATACTTAAATCTTAACAACATCCAAGGTTTTCACATCTATGATTACATTTTATTCTCAAGATAGATCTTTAAGTCAGACATAGCTGATCTATGATCATCCCATTTACTTAAATGATAAAAGAGAAAGTATGGAAGAGAAATGAATGATTGATTAGAATCAACTATTTGGGGACACTATTGTAAGTACTTTACTTAAATTCTCCCTTCAAATTCACACACTGAGGCAGGAGGAAGATGCCCCACTCCTAGGGTAAATTGATTGGAGATTCATTCCCTATGGACTGAAACTCCAAGAGAATAGCCGAACAATTAAGAGAGGAGGTCAGGCCCTGCCCAAACCACATATTTCTCCTTCCCAAAGTCAGGAGACCTCCAACCAGACATGCACATAAAGACCCTTTGGTGGGAAAGGGGAGTGATGTCAAGGAATGCTCTACCTGTAGGCCTTTTTGACTGAATCCATTTTGACTAAGAGATATGTGACCACACATGGAAGGATCCTGAGATATACCATATATGGACTAGAAGAAGAATTGAATCTCTAAGCTCTGCTCAACTCTGTGCGACCCCATGTAGCCTGCCAGGCTCCTCTGTCCATGGGATTCTCCAGGCAAGAATACTGGAGTGGGTTGCCATTTCCTTCCCCAGGGGACCTTCCTGACCCAGGAGTCAAACCCAGGTCTCCTGCATTGCAGGCATATTCTTTACCGACTGAACTAAAAGGGATGCCCCATATATGGACTATGAACCAGGAAAATCAAACTGATTGGTCAAAAAAACCCAGAAGAAATGCTCCATAAAAGTAATTCAAACTGCCATGAGGGTGCAACTCAGTGACTCTCCATGAGTCCACTCATGTGTCCAGGTACTGGACTCTTTTTCCTCCTAATAAATGCTTAACTCGCTTCACTACATAAATACTTCACTTGCTTCACTACATTCTGTCTTTGTGGGAATTATTTTCTGTAAAGTCGAAGGGCCAGAGTCCTCCAGGAGTTGGTGATGGACAGGGAAGCCTGGAGTGGTACAGTCAATGGGGTTGCAAAGAGTCGGACACAACTGAGTGACTGAATTGAACTGAACTGACCTAGTGGCTGGATTTGGTGCTCTCACCACCATGACCCGGACTCAATTTCTGGCTGGGAACCCGAACCCTGCTCCAAGCCACTGCATGCCGAGGACACCCAAGATCAATATCTTCCTTCAGTGTGTATGTTCTTCAACACATTTTACAGGTGACAGAATTGGGGTTCGTGTAGCATTTAATTAACAGCTTATAAAGGGCAAGTTCTAGGATTAGAAGTTGTGTCTCTCTCTCCAAGACCACCCTCTTTTCCTCATAACTCAAGTTCAGTTGACAGTACACATTGACTGCTTACATAATGCCTGGTCTTGTTCCTTATCTCAGGCTGAGACTTTCTCTACTCAGGTTTTTACTTTGTTAATGGAAAGAACCATGTTTTATTTTCTTTGCATAACTCACAGACTATACCTTTGAAGCTATGTTTAAAAAGCCAAGGTATAATTCAAATTACTGGTGATGCGAACGTGATCTGGAAATAAAAGAAAGTTTTCCCCAGTTGTACTTTTATCTATTCACCCAGAAACTGTACCTCAAGCAATTCTGGAAAGGAACTGTGGTCTTGGAAACCCCTATGCATTCCTGGTCATTTCTTGTTAAGCAAGCTGTGTTGAGGGCCACAATTTGAACTCTTTATATTACCCCAGGCTTCCCTGGTGGCTCAGATAGTAAAGAATCTGCCTGCAATGCCAGGAGATCCGGGATCAATCCCTGGGTCAGAAAGATTCCCTGGAGAAAGGATGGCTATCCACTCCAGTATTCTTGCCTTGAGAATTCCATGGACAGAGGAGCCTGGCTACAGTCCACAGGGTAACAAACAATCAGACCATAAAGAAGACTGAGTGCTTAGGAATTGATGATTTCAAACTATGGTGCTGGAGAAAACTCTTGAGAGTCCCTTGGACAGCAAGGAAGTCAACAATTAATATTCATAGGAAGAACTGATACTGAAGCTGAAGCTTCAATACATGGGCTGCATGATGCAAAGAGCTGACTCATTGGAAAAGACTCTGATGCTGGGAAAGACTGAGAGCAGGAGATGGGGGCAACAGAGGATGAGATGGTTGGATGACATCATCGAAGCAATGGACATGGATTTGAGCAAATTTCGGGAGACAGTAAAGGACAGGGAAGTCTATGTGATGCAGTTCATGGGGTTGCAAAGAGTTGGACATGGCTGAGCAACTGAACGATATTATCCTAAGTCCCCTAAGGCTCAACAAGTCTAAAATGACTTCTCCAAAGTTTTGATGAGTTAGGGGCAATATCAAACCTAAAGTCACATCTTTAGACATGTCTTGGCACTGCGCCTCTCTAGAACTAGTGTATTTGTTATCTTTATCACATATCTGTAAGTATAGATCATGAAATCTGTAGGACACATTTTATTGAGTAAGCTGCCAGTAGAATATCATAATGATGAATGAAATCTTTAGAAAGTAATCTTAAACAAATAATAAGTTATCAGGATGCTGATTAGTTAGAACAGAAAGAAAGAGTTATAGGCTGATGTAACTTAACATCAAAGAACTGGACTCAAAAACAGATGACACTTTTCTTATTGGTTTAGTCTGTCTACACACATGTATTTATAAAATACTGATTATATTGTGAAAGTGCTAATACAAATCAGCTTTCTGTTCATGGGTTTTATTTTATTCCCCTCTGCCTCTCCTATCTTGTTGCTTTTTGTGAGACACAATATCAAGAGAAAATATTATGAAATCCCACTGCATTATACCACATAGTATATAATGGGGAAATAATAAATGTTGAGTGAATGATTGAGGATAGGCCAGGTAATCTGATTATACTGGCTGAAGTGATCACTGATTGATGTAAAGTAACACAGTGAAAAGAATTATGAAGAATATATATACATATTTAGCTATAAGAGTATATCCTATAAGATCATAGAATATGTCTGAATCTGTTCTCTCTTATCTCTGTACGCAGCATCAGGAAGAGTACTGGACCCAAGTTAGATATTCAATGTATATGTGTTTCACTGATGAACACGCTCTGCTCACAGGTAGTATATAATCCAGGAGTGTAGATAAGTAGAAAGTATTTTTCACCCTCTTTCTCATTTCTGGCCTCAGGATTTAACAAGGATGGCTCTTACAAATACTTGGGCGGAAGCTTTGTCTTTTCCATAATGCACTCATCTATGTGGCACACACATATACACTGTGTTTGAATGAACCCAAAAGGATTTGATCTGCACAGGTCCTGGTGGCTGGGCGGTAAACAATCTGCCTGCCAGTGGAGGAGACACAGGAGACAACAATTCAGTCTTTGAGCTGGGAAGATCCCCTGGAGGAGGGCATGGCGACCCACTCCAGTATTCTTGCCTGGAGAATCCTATGCACAGAGGAGCCTGGTGGGCCCCTATCCATGGGGTCTCAAAGAGTCGGACATGACTGAAGGGATTGGGAAGCATAGCAGCAGCTGCACAGGTCATTTTAGAGAGAGATAAATAGTAAGGTTTTTCAGTGTTTCAGGTTCACATGCATATTCTATTTCCAAGTGTTTCAAAGGGCTCTCATAACTTGCCTTTATTTCATCCTAATATGTTTCTCTCAACTATAGTTTTATTTTATATATGTATGTATGTACATATATTATACACACACACACACACACACACACACACACACACACACACAATGATACAAACTTAGAATTGCTGCTGCTGCTGCTAAGTCGCTTCAGTCGTGTCCGACTCTTAGCGACCCCATGGACTGCAGCCTATCAGGCTCCTCCATCCATGGGATTTTCCAGGCAAGAGTACTGGAGGCGGGTGCCATTGCCTTCTCCTTAGAATTGCACATTGGTAATGTATTCTATATGGAAACACATACACCTTAGACAGAAAATTTTCAAATGAGCATCGCTTGGTTTAAATTTCACTAACTTCATAGCAACAAAAAGAAAACAAACAAAACGAAATAAAAGCAGACTCATAGATAATAGAAAATAAATGAGCTGTGCCTAAGAAGGAGAAGGGGAGTGGTGCTGAAACAGATGAAGGGGACTAAGAGCCACAAACCTCTGGTTATATAATAAATAAGTTACAATGATTTAATATACAGCATAAGGAATGTGGTCAATAATATTGCAATAAGCTTGCACAGGGACAAAAGGTTACCAGACTTATAGTGGCGATCTTTTCATAATGTGTATAAATGTCAAATCATTATGCTGTGTATCTGAAACTAACATAATATTGTAAATCAATTATATTAAAAAATATCATCTAACCACTCTGTGACTACAACTTTATTTTTTAAGTTTAGTTTGAATTTAAGAAATTCATAAGCTCTAAAATAGTTTAACATTTTGCTAAAAATACAATAATCTTTCATGACACTACCTTTCATATACAAATTATGCTTATGTTAAAATTCCAGAAAGATAAAGAACATTACAGCATACTAACACATATATATGGAATTTAGAAAGATGGTAACGATAACCCTATATGCAAAACAGAAAAAGAGACACAGAAATACAGAACAGACTTTTGAACTCTGTGGGAGAAGGTGAGGGTGGGATGTTTTGAAAGAACAGCATGTATATTATCTATGGTGAAACAGATCACCAGCCTAGGTGGGATGCATGAGACAAGTGCTCCGACCTGGTGCACTGGGAAGACCCAGAGCAATCGGGTGGAGAGGGAGGTGGAAGGGGGGATCGGGATGGGGAATACGTGTAAATCTATGGCTGATTCATATCAATGTATGACAAAACCCACTGAAATGTTGTGAAGTAATTAGCCTCCAACTAATAAAAAAAATAAATTAAAAAAAAATTTGTTTACTTGTAAAAACTTTTTTTCATTTTCAGTGGATATATATTTTAAACTGAACCATTTTGGAGTGTCTTGGATTGCAAAGAAATGGATCATACATAAAAATTAAGGGAAAATATTATTTTTCATTTAACAGTTTTTTTTAACTCAATGAATAGTTTTCAGGAATACATCAAAGTTGTAAAGTTATAAATAAAAAGTTTAGTATATTCAAGTCCATCTCCTCACCTGAGTTAAAGATTGATCACATTTTGAAGATTCTGATTAAAAGGAAGACATTCGTCTTCAGCAGACTGCTGAAACTTCAAAGCTTATGAATGCACTTTTGGAATCTCCACCCCAGCAAGGGTCAGTGTATGTGTGTGTGTCTATGTGTGCATGCATATGTGCATGCACATAGTACCATGCATTGAACATATTTCAAGGCTACACTGAGCTTATCTATACATATAGAGAAAAAGACAAGCGTCCCTTTAATAAGCAAAGAATTAAGAATTAGCACAGATCTATCTGGAAAGAACTGAGACTAATGGAAATTCAAGCTGCCTTCACACTCATCAGCAAAACTTCCACCAAAGGATCTTTCGGTTTTACTGTTTTTATCCATAGCTCTCTGACCTGTGGAAATAGCAAGGAGAGAAAGTGGGTGAAGCACTTTCCTTTTGGAAACCTGTCTTTCATTCTCTGACAGGAGTTTATAAAAATAGGTACAAATGTATGTCCTACTAATAACCACTGTATTTCTCTACAATGATTTCTATATATGTAGGCACCAGTTTTATTAGCCTAACCTGTACATCACTACATTCCAAAAACTTACTGCAACTGATTCCGTCAATTCATGCATTCTTCCATAGATTTGGTCAATAAATAGCACCCATCCAAACTTTCTTTGGGGTGTCTGGCTCATTCTATAATCAGCTTTCTAAGAGGCAGGCTCTTTCATCAAATCTCTTTCAAATATACTTGCACTTCTGCTACACAAATACAACAGATGATCAGTTTTTCTTGTATATCACAAAGACCTAATTCATTTGGAATTTCTATATTTATTTACTTCATTAAGAATAATTTACATTAATATTTTGCTCTAATCAGAACTAATATGTCAAAGCAGGAAACAAATACTTTAAGAAATAATAATTTAAACAATATTATTTTCCTTTAAGGGCAAGTGGTACATGAAAGGAGAAATGTTACCATCATATTTCAGGCTTAACTATTCTGAAAAACTAAAATAGAAACATAGAATGTCTCAAAGAAACAGCTGTGTAAGTTAAGTTTAAACGAATCAGATGTGTTCTATGGGAATATGCTAGTTTACAATGATTAACACATTCTCAAGTTGAGAAGGATTATTATACTTTATACTTGAAGTTTATTGACAAATAGTTGTCCTGACCTTTATCCTACTTAATTTGAGGTTAATTTTTTTAGCTGCAATGCCGTTCAAGTGCTCAAAATGTTACACCATAGTCCGGCTCCACCAACCCAGGTGCAAGTCCTACCTGAACTTGAAGTCTGATTTTTTATATGAGGTCAAGATCAAGGTATTCACTCACAAGAAGCATTCCTTGCAGGGACCCTGCTCAGAGGAGCACACGTGAGACAGGGTATCACACTGATCTGGCCATCCCTGGAAGCTGAGCCTCGTAGAAGCAACCAGAAGTTTGTGGCAGGCAGGGAGACCTAGTCAGGACACCCACCTACCCCTCTCCAGTGAGAGACAGCTCTCGTCTCGTCACCAGCTCTGAAGGCAGCTGGCCTCGCGGACACAATGCCCCAGCTCTGGGAGGGAAGAGCTGCGGGGAGCAAGCTGATGGCCCCTCTCTATGGACAGGGAGGAAGAGAAAGGCAGGATATTGAAAATAAATAATACAACTCTCTCTCTGATGTAAAGTGCCAAAGATTTCAGAAGGGAATGCAAATCCAGCACAGAAGACCTTTGTTTTCTTCTCGTATTTTGACATTTTCCTAGAATCACTTGATAGCACTCACATTAAGCTTCATTTCAGATTCTGTCCAAAGTCAAGCTACCAGATGCAGCAGAGTGTGACAAAACTTTCCCAAAGATCAGAATGAGCGCTTGTGTTGATTTTTCATTCGCTGCATTCCCAAGAAGACTGATTACAAAAATTAAAGGTCATAGGGAAGAAGCAAGCTGTACAGTAATAGGGTATTTCTACTCCTGTTAGAAACTACGATAGCACATCTAATTTTCACAAACTCTCCAGTTATTCTTACAATGAAAGCTATTTTGTGTGTGCTTTTACCCCATCACAAATAAAGCTTCATGATCTAAATTAATTCTACATATGAAGATGAACACTGTTAGCAGGAATAAACTACCAGATTTTCATGTGGAAAAGAGAGACATTGTAACCACAGTGCATGTTAAATACTTGCAATCACTGTGTCAATGCAGACTTTTAGAGAAATTTCAAATAGTGCACTCTGAAACCATGGAAGTGTGTTTGAAGGATAATGATAGTGACTTGAGCTATATGTTCCAAAGACGTCACATCAAGGATCTAAAAACAAAAAAATAAAACCCAGAAAACAGCATGTTAAAACTCGTTTTCTATCTGAGGTTGCATGAGAGTTATAAAAAAAAGAAAGAAAGAAAAAAAAAAAACAGGAAGAAAATTAAATTTCTATTTTCACAGGCAATAATGTGTTGTACAATTTGCAATTAAAAATAAATTAGGCACAAAATCTGCAACAGATTGTTTTTAAACTTTCATTAAACCTCTTGAGTTATGCTGCTGGATGCAACGTGCTAACAGAAACGCTAGGGTTGAAATGAGTTTCTGGCATACGAAATAAAATTATGTCTTCAATCTACAAAAATTTAATTTACAGCTTAGCTGATTGGATGGAGCATTTTAACACCATTTTGGAGCTTTAAGAACAGCAAGTGCCATAATCCTCTGAGTATTTTGATCACTAGCACACAGGCATGTAACATACTTTGTGTTCAAGGGGAACCTTTATCCAGGATGCAAAGCTGGTATTGAATTATAATCACATTCAAAAAGATTGCAAGCCTGTGGGTATTAAGCTTTGCACTCTCAAGCTTAGCCAAGAAGATTTAAGCAACCTACTCTGGGATCATACAGTTGATCTGATCAGAGTATTTGGAGACCTTGAAGTTTATTTTTATCAGAAGTTTTGCATTCAGGGTCTCAAACATTAGACCTTTTCAGTGCTAATCAAAAGTGTTTCCTTGCAACTCCAGCAATGACACTTACAAGCAGATGGGATTCATGAGAGAAAGAAAAAAAAAAAAAAAGAGAGAGAGAGAGAGAGGGACAGACACAATAGTTTACCCCTAAATAAAAGAAAATCTTGAAGGCCTAAAAAAAACAACTTCTGATGTCTTAGATGTTATTCCAGATTTCTTTGCTGTATTTGTCTGAAAAAGATTTGTCAGATATTTTTGCTACTCAATTTAAATAACTTAAGTTATTTAAATGACAGATGCCATCTGTATCCGAAAGCAGTCAACTATTTTGCTGAACTTTTTTTGTTGTTGTTCAGATGAATCAGGGAGTTATTTATGGAGCAGGTGTTGCTCACATTCAGTCTCTAATATCAGAGACAAGGATAAAATACAGATCAAGTTCAGAATTTTTTTTTTCATCTACACTTCCATAAAATGACTACTGAACATTTATAAATTAATATATAACTGAAGAATGACATGAACTACTCAGACATGAATTTCTCTTCATTGTGGATGTGAGAAAATAAAGATATACACAGTTTAGATTCTTTACAATAACTGGATCAAGTTTCTTAAACCTAGCATCATGTACTCTTTATTTGTTCTTTTGTAATCAGTGACTATTTGGGGAGCGCTTCTGTTATATTTACATAGTTTTGATTGAAAATGATAAAAAACTATGATGATTTCTAAAAACCAGTCTATACCTCTCATTTATCATTTGTTTTTCCTTTTCTTTTTTTTTTAAATCAAGAAAACATGCATATAACTCAAATCACAATTTGTTGATAATGGCCCAAGGGAAAATAGTTTTGTCTTTCAATTATAATGAAGTGAAAGAAATTTCCCAAATGGATCCTTTCAAAAAAAAAAAAAAGCAAGAAAGACACATCATCTCTCATTCATGGTCATGAAGGTTTAGCTTGATCTGCTTAAATCTGTTTGGCTTCTTTCACTAATGAAACTATGTGCTCATAGCATCTATACTCGGTAGCTTCAACTGCCTGGGCAAGACAGGGGCATCATTTGCTGAGAGCAAGGAACAGAAACGGGTTAGGTTTAGATAGGATCATCTGGGAAAAGAAAAGTGCAGGTCAGATGTAGTTTGCAGATGACCTGAGATGACCTTAGCAATTCTCTGAAGTCTGACTTGAAAAACCATGTTGACTGGTTGGGCTAGGTGGTAGTCGCAGTGGAGATAAACACATCTGGGAATGTAGAGTCATATATATATACACACACACACACACACACACACACACACACACACACACACACACACATAGATTCTTATATACATTTGAACAAAAGTTACAGATTCAACTTAGAATTTAGGGTTCATATTAGGCCTAAGAATAGAAGTAGGGATATAGATGTTTTATCAAGTGGCTGGGAAGAATTTCTAAAACTTGAGCCAGAGGGTGGCCTGTGCAATGACCCTTTGTACACAAGCAACTCTGGATCTCAGGGCAGCATGATTCAGTTCCAGTTTCTAGCCATCTTTGAGGTACTGTCAAGTAAAGCTTTAGACTCTTCCCGTTTTTCACTAGCCCTCCCTTTGCCAAGTCCTCAAGAGTGATTTCAGCTTTAAAAAATGAACCTGGTGGCTAAGAAGATTCCCATGATTAATTTAAGGATGAGGATAAAAGACTTGTGCCGACAATGTATTCAACAGGTGTTTCAGGGCCTGGCTAAATAAAGTGATGAAGTGAAGTGAAAGTTACTCAGTTGGGTCTGACTCTTTGCGACTGCATGGACTATACAGTCCATGGAATTCTCCAGGCCAGAATACTGGAGTGGGTTGCCATTCCCTTCTCCAGGGGATCTTCCCAACCCAGGGATTGAACCCAGGTCTCCCACATTGCAGGCGGATTCTTTACCAGCTGAGCCACAAGGGAAGCCCAAGATACTGGAGTTGGTAGCCTATCCCTTCTCCAGCAGATCTTTCAGACCCAAAATTGAACTGGGGTCTCCTGCACTGCAGGCAGATTCTTTACCAACTGAGCTATCAGGGGAAGCCCCAAATAAAGTTATGGATTCACTTAATTATTACAGGCCTGTGTTAAGCTCTGGTCATGTTTGATCTCTTTAAAGTATTTGACACCATTGATTACTCCCTGGTTTTTAAATCTGTCTCCTTTTTTATTTCCTGACACAGATCTCTACTAGTTCTTCTGTCCTATTCTGGCTTCTCAACATCCTCTTCATGTATCTAATTATTAGGGCATTTCAGGATTCTGCTTTTGTTTCTTTGCCTTTTTCATACAAAATACACTTCTTGGATGATCACTTTATCCATCGGCTTCCATTCCATCGTACTCTGCCAATTCTCAGTCACTATCTTCAGGTATTAGCATTCTTCTAAGATCCAGAGCTGAATTTTAGTGGTTGACTGGACATATCAAATTTGCATACTTTCAGGGACTTGAGAGTTGCAATGTCATAAACTAAATTCCTTCTCTTCCCTTAAAACTTCCTCCATCCATGCCTAACCCTGATCCATCCTCTGTAGACTCCACTGTGGTTAATGGGGCAGTTATCCATACAAAGAAGATATTCTATTGTCAGTTTCAAACCTTCTCTAACCCCTAACATCCAATATTATGAAATTCTCATAATGCAACCACAAAAAAATGTCTCTTGGGTCTACTATTGCTTCTCTTGTTACTTTGCTCTTGCTTTCATTTTATCTGTCATCTTCCCATATTTTCACAGTAACTTCAACATCTGATTCTGCCAGTTCAATGGTTCTCAGACTGTGATTCCCAAAAATGAGGTATGAACATCACACTTGATAGAAAGACAAGGCCCAAACCCCACCTCCAGGCCTACTGATTGTGAAATTCTGGGTGTGAGGGCCAGCAGTCTGTGTTTTTAACAAGCTCTCCACATGATTCTGATGAATGCTGAATCTGAGAATCACTGATTTGAGTTGATCTCTATTCTGCTGGCCAGATGGTTTACTATCTAAGAAGTCCACTGCTATCATCCATAGATAACCTCCACTGGTTACCTGTAAGATTAGGCTAGTATTTGCAACAAAGTTTATGCAGGAATCAATATTAGTTCAGTTCAATCACTCAGTCACGTCTAACTTTTTGTGATCCAATGGACTGAAGCACTCCAGGCTTCCCTATCCATCACCAATGCCCAGAGCCTACTCAAAATCATGTCCATCATGTCAGTGATACCTCCTAACCATCTCATCCTCTGTTGCCCCTTCTCCCACCTTCAATCTTTCCCATCATCAGGGTCTTTTCCAATGAGTCAGTTCTTCCCATCAGGTGGCCAAAGTATTGGAGTTTCAGTTTCAGCATCAGTCCTTCCAGTGAATATTCAGGACTGATTTCCTTTAGAATGGACTGGTTGGATCTCCTTGCTGTCCAAGGGACTCTCAAGAGTCTTCTCCAACACCACAGTTCAAAAGCATCAATTCTTTGGCACTCAGTTTTCTTTATAGTCCAACTCTCACATCCATACATGACCACTGGAAAAACCATAGCTTTGACTAGACAGAACTTTGTTGGCAAAGTAATGCCTCTGCTTTTTAATATGCTGTCTAGGTTGGTCAGAGCTTTTCTTCTAAGGAGCAAGGGTCTTTTAATTTCATGGCTGCAGTCACCATCTGCAGTGATTTTGGAGCCCCAAAAAATAAAGTCTGACATTGTTTCCATTGTTTCCCCATCGATTTGCATGCAATGATGGCACCAGATGCCATGATCTTAGTTTTCTGAATGTTGAGCTTTAAGCCAACTTTTCACTTTCTTCTTTCACTTTCATCAAGAGGCTCTTTAGTTCTTCACGTTCTGCCATAAGGGTGGTGTCATCTGCATATCTGAGGTTACTGATATTTCTCCTTGCAATCTTGATTCCAGCTTGTGCTTCATCCAGCCCAGCATTTCTCATGATGTACTCTGCATAGAAGTTAAATAAGCAGGGTGACAATATACAGCCTTGACATACTCCTTTTCCTATTTGGAACCAGTCTGTTGTTCCATGTCCAGTTCTAACTGTTGCTTCTTGAACCTACATACAGATTTCTCGGGAGACATATCTGGTGGTCTGGTATTCCCATCTCTTTAAGAATTTTCCACAGGATGTAATGATCCACACATACACAAAGGCTTTGGCATAGTCAAGAAAGCAAAAGTAGATATTTTTCTGGAACTCTCTTGCTTTTTCGATGATCCAGCGGATGTTGGCAATTTGATCTCTGATTCCTCTGCCTTTTCTAAAACCAGCTTGAACATCTGGAAGTTCACGGTTCATGTATTGCTGAGGCCTGGCTTGGAGAATTTTGAGCATTACTTTGCTAGTGTGTGAGATGAGTTCAATTGTGCTATAGTTTGAGCATTCTTTGGCATTGCCTTTCTTTGGGATTGGAATGAAAACTGACCTTTTCCAGTCCTGTGGCTATTGCTGAGTTTTCCAAATTTGCTGACACATTGAGTGTAGCACTTTCACAGCATCATCTTTCAGGATTTGAAATAGTTAACTGGAATTCCATCACCTCCACTAGCTTTGTTGGTAGTGATGCTTCCTAAGGCCCTCTTGACTTCACATTCCAGGATGTCTGGCTCTAGTGAGTGATCACACCACTGTGATTATCTGGGGCATGAAGATCTTTTTTTGTACAGTTCTTCTGTGTATTCTTGTCACGTCTTCTTAATATCTTCTGTTTCTGTTAGGTCCATACCATTTCTGTCCTTCATTGAGCCCATCTTTGCATGAAATGTTCCCTTGGCATCTCTAATTTTCTTGAAGAGATCTCCAGTCTTTCCCATTCTATTGTTTTCCTCTGTTTCTTTGCATTGATCTCTGAGGAAGGCTTTCTTATCGCTCCTTCTTATCTCCCTGTGCTATCAAAACAATCTTTTCATCCCTCTGATATATTTTGTATCATGGCTTACAGTAATTTAATTGTCCAAACTTTTTCTCTGTTCACAAAACAGTAATTTCCTCACTGACTGAGGCTTTGATTTATTCATTTTTATTCCAGCAGAAGAATTATTATTTTTTTAAAGATCTTTATCATATCACTTGCATGTTTTTCCAGAAGTAACTTAAACCTTCTACAGCTATCACAACTTTATATGTATATGTTATATTATGTAGCTCTTTAAACTTTCCCTAATAACATTTAATATTTGTTTGGTTATGGTACTCAATGTCATGTTGGCTTAAGGAAGTGGTTGCAATAATTCCTACATCCTTTGCTTAGGTAGTGACAATGACTTGGTACAATTAACCCCTTGAATATTGAAACTACAAATTTATATTGCAGAAGTGACAGCTTTATAAGAGAACTCATCATGCTAAAATTATAGTTTTTATCTCTTTCACCTGAATGCATTATCCTATCTGACCATAATATCATTCATCTGCCACTTTCTGCCCACTACACAATTTTGTGATGATTTCCTTCAGGTTTTTTCATGTCAGTTTCATATGTCACTCTCTAAAATGGTTTAGTTTCACGTGATAACAGGTATTTCATCACGGATTTGCCCTTCATAGATCCTCAGGCCATAAGTAAGACTTTTAAAATACATATTCTTACATCTGATCTTGTCAAATGCCTCCTCCTTTGGATTTAGCTCTGTTGATGACAGCATCATTTTTCTGAGACATCCAATATTTTATGGTCTCCTTTTTCTTTCTGGATTTCCTTAGCCAAGCTAGTATACAGTGTCCTTCACATTTATTTTTATCCATTTTATTAAAAAAATAATTCATATCTCTGAGTTCTCATCTATCCCCAGTTAATTTAAATGTTAACAAAGGAAGACCGAATTTCTTAAAGCAATGCTTGCTCATTACTTCCTTGCCCTAAGGGCTTCAAACACTCTTCTCTTCAATATAAACCCAACCTCTTGAGAAGATCATATAAATGAAGTGGGCTTTATCTTTCATCTTTTCTGTATCTTCCCTATGTTTCCCAGTTTGTGCATGCTAAATTGCTTTTGTCGTGCCTGACCCTTTGCAACTTTATGGACTGTAGGCTGCCAGGCTCCTCTGCCCATGAATTCTCCAGGCAACAATACTGCAATGGATTGCCATGCCCTCCTCCAGGGAATCTTCCCTGGAGTTCAATTCCCCTCCAGGGATTGAACTCAAGTCTCTTAAGTCTCCTGCATTAGCAGGCAGGTTCTTTACCACTAGTGCCATATAACACCTCTATTTAGCGTTACATGAGCTGGATTTATCCATTTCACTTATTTGCTCACAGGAAGTTCCTCTACTAGAATTATTTTTCTTGCTCTCATCACCTTAATAATCCTAGTCATCCTTCAAGACATACATCATCTCCCCCTTTCATTAAGCAAGACATTACTAGCCTATAGAGCTGACCTGGTGGTTCAGTCAATAAAGAATCCACCTACAATGCAGGAGACCTGAGTTTGATTCTTTGGTTGGGAAGATCCCCTGGAGGAGGGCATGGCTACCCACTCCAGTATTCTTGCCTGGAGACTTCCATGGACAGAAGAGCCTGGCAGGCTATAGCCCACGGAGTTGCAAAAGAGTTGGACACGACTGAGCTACTAAGCACAGTATTACTCTAGAACTCTTTCCCTCATTTAAAATTCTAACACTTGTTAAATATTTATTTAACAACTATGACATGATGGTCTTATTTTTCATTATCATTTATCATCATTTAAATTGTCTCCCTGATTATAAGTTTATTTGCCATTGGATTGCCTTGTAACTTTATCCTCAGCAGTGACCACAGGACTGGAAAAGGTCAGTTTTCATTCCAATCCCTAAGAAAGGCAATCCCAAAGAATGTTCAAACTACTGCACAATTGCACTCATCTCACATGCTAGTAAAGTAATGCTCAACATTCTCCAAGCCAGCCTTCAGCAATACCTGAACTGTGAACTTCCAGATGTTCAAGCTTATTTTAGAAAAGGCAGAGGAACCAGAGATGAAATTGCCAACATCTGCTGGATCATTGAAAAAGCAAGAGAGTTCCAGAAAAACATCTATTTCTGCTTTATTGACTACGCCATAGCCCTCGACTGTGTGGATCTCAATAAACTGTGGAAAATTCTGAAAGAGATGGGAATACCAGACCACCTGACCTGCCTCTTGAGAAACGTGTATGCAGGTCAGGAAGGAACAGTTAAAACTGGGTATGGAACAACAGACTGGTTCCAAATAGGAAAAGGAGTATGTCAAGGCTGTATATTGTCACCCTGCTTATTTAACTTACATGCAGAGTACATCATGAGAAATGCTGGGCTGGAAGAAGCACAAGCTGGAATCAAGATTACTGGGAGAAATATCAATAACCTCAAATATGCAGATGACACCACCCTTATGGCAGAGAGTGAAGAGGAACTAAAAGGCCTCTTGATGACAGTGAAAGAGGAGAGTGAAAAAGTTGGCTTAAAGCTCAACATTCAGAAAACTAAGATCATGGCATCTGGTCCCATCACTTCATGGCAAATAGATGTGGAGACAGTGGAAACAGTGTCAGACTTTATTGTTTTGGGCTCCAAAATCACTGCAGATGGTGATTGCAGCCATGAAATTAAAAGACGCTTACTCCTTGGAAGGAAAGTGATGACCAACCTAGACAGCATATTAAAAAGCAGAGACATTACTTTGCCAACAAAGGTCCATCTGGTCAAGGCTATGGTTTTTCCAGTAGTCATGTACGGATGTGAGAGTTGGACTGTGAAGATAGCTGAGCGCCGAAAAATTGATTCTTTTGAACTATGGTGTTGGAGAAGGCTCTTGAGAGTCCCTTGGACTGCAAGGAGATCCAACCAGTCCATCCTGAAGGAGATCAGTCCTGGGTGTTCATTGGGAGGACTGATGCTGAAGCTGAAACTCCAGTACTTTGGCCACCTATGCGAAGAGTTGACTCATTGGAAAAGACCCTGATGCTGGGAGGGATTGGGGGCAGGAGGAGAAGGAGACGACAGAGGATGAGATGGTTAGATGGCATCACCGACTCGATGGACATGGGTTTGAGTGGACTCCAGGAGTTGGTGATGGACAGGGAGGCTTGGCGTGCTGTGATTTATGGGGTCGTAAAGAGTTGGACACGACTGAGCGAGTGAACTGAACTGAACTAAAGAGTGCCTAAATATTGAATACTCATGATAATGTTCACACACAACTGATTGTGCATGTATTATACTGAGTGGTCAGTGCCAGGCAAGAAGCCACCAGCAACTGTCATTGTCACAGGTTTCTGCTACTTCCTTATACCCTTAATTCTCCTTTCTGTTTTTCAGGAGACCCCCCCTCCCTAGATTATGCAAATACACAGAAGGCATCCAGTCTCTGAAATGACCAGCAGTCTAGGTAGAGCCTGAGAGTAGAACTCAATTCACCAAACTCAGAAAAGGAAATGTCAACAATGGCTCAGGAACTCAGAGAAAAATCTGGGCACTAGAAATGGGCCACTGCAGTGGACAGAGCTTTGACCCTGAGCCAGATTTCTGTTGCAGCCACAGAATCTTTATGGATTCACGATGCAAAGCTCTAAGTGATGGAGTAGTTAACTAAAGTACCCTGACCACTGCTGCCCATGGGAATCAGCGGGTGTATTCTTACAATACTGAAGACTGAGTCTCACTTCAGGAAAATTAAGTATGAGCTAGATGGAGTAGGGAAGAGAAATGGGTCAGGGCTTGGTGTGAGTATTTTTAAGGATATTTACAGTTAGGTCAGATTTTATTTATTTATTATTCAGGAATGAGAATGACTGGGAGAGAAGGTCGATGGGAGGACTTAGCTGAAGCAAAGGCTACGGGAATTGGTGGGGGCGACGTGGCCACAGCAGATTTTGATTAGTACACTCTCTTTATTTACATGATCTCAGGTTATAAAGCCCCAGGTGAAAGAAACCATGCAGGAAGAGCAATGTTACCTATACACCAGATAGCTACCATCATGAGGCTAGAGGCCATGCCTTTTTGTTCTCCCCATGACATTTTTAGTAACCAGCACTTTGCCTGATTCTTAGTTGACACTCACTTAGTAATATGTGCAATGAATCAATCTGAACTGTGCAATAGCACTTGAACTTCAGGTTGACTAATTTTCACTGAAATCCACGATGAGTTGTTGATAAATGCATTGGGTTAATACTGCATTTAAGTCATCAGGTAATGATTTAAGACAGTTTGAGGAGAGCTGTGGAAAGAGCACAAACTCTTAGAGTTCAGGGTTCAAATCATAGTTTCGTCTCTTACTAACCAGGTGACACTGAACAGTTTATTCAACTTCCCTGACTCTTTTTTCTGATTTGCAAAATCAAGTCATAACATCACTTCTGCAAAGCTGTTAGGGGGCCTAAATGAGTATGTTAAGTGTTCTGAGCAGCACGTGGTGATCAGCAAATCATAACTAGTATCATTATTATATTGACAGATGGCATTTCATTCAAAAGAGCTGTACATGGTGATTCCATTTTTATCAGGCAAGAGGTTGATAAGGATCAAAGGCTAAAAATAAATTAATAAAGTTATAAACTAGCTGAAGGGGAGCCTACTAGTAGGGATACTGTCATTATTTAAATGTATTTGGGTGGAGAGGGAGGTGGGAGGGGGGATCAGGATGGGGAATACGTGTAAATCTATGGCTGATTCATATCAATGTATGACAAAACCCACTGAAATGTTGTGAAGTAATTAGCGTCCAACTAATAAAAAAAAATAAATAAATAGAAAAAAAATAAATAAATGTATTTGAACAGGAAATGAATAAAAGAATATTTTTAAGCTTTATTGTGCTAAAATTTACAAGCAAGATATTTAAAGTATATAGTGTGGTGACTTCATATATATGTGCATTGTGAAAAAATTTCTCCCATCTAGTTAATTAACATATGTCACCTCACTTATTTCTCTCTCTCACTCTCTCTCTCTCATGTGTGTGTGTGTGTGAAACAGAGAGAGACAGAAGGAATAAAAAGCTTCTGTGTGCTGGAGTACAAGTATTATCTTTCCATCACTGCTCATGATATTGATGCAAATATTCTAAATAAGGAAAAAAGCAGTTATATGTGATATGCAGAGAATTTAGAAAGGTTCTTCGAACCCACAAGATTCCTCAGGTGCTCTGGGAGACAGAAAACACTACACAATTCTGTTTGAAAAACTGCAGTCAGGCTGTTTACAAAAGCGTGGGCATGTTCAAACTTCTGAAGTTCCGTAAGTGACCTAAATGCCATAAAAATGAGAAATAAGGAGTTAAGTACAGATCTGGAGAATTTGTTTTTTCCCCCTGTAAGTCTTAGTTAGCAAAACAAAGGTCTGTTTTATTTTTTTATAGGTAATTTTAAGAAGTGACAAAATCCACTCTTTGAACTAAGACTACAGCTTAAAGACAGCAAAGTGTTTACAGGTATCCTGGTTGGACATGACAAATCTTTCAACACTTAAGAATATTTTTTGGATTTAATGTCAGAATCCAAATTTACATAAAAGTATGCAGGTAGCATCTGCTCCTAAGACGTGGTATTTCAGGAAGCAGCTGGAAACAAGGAAGCAAGTAATTTCAGGGGCCACATAGTTGACGACTGGACTGCTCAGGTCCATTGTACACATTAGTTAGTGATGACCTGATTAATGCTCGACAAGTCCTGGCCAGCCCAGCTGCAATGAAGATGTGGAAATCGATGGGGGCAGGGAGGGGGAGGGGGTCAGGGGAGGGGAAGGGGGTTGGGGTTTGATTTCTAGGGAAATAGTCTTTCTAACATCACTCTGCTGTGAAGCTAGCCTTTTTCTCTGCACGCACTTATGAAGATTGATTAGATTTAGAACAGGTGGAATATACTATCTTGGGAGCTGATCCATGAAAGCAACAGGCTGGAAGACTGGCCATTTTGGCTAGAACAGTGAAGGTGGTTGATGAGAGAATGTATACAGCAAAGGAGGCCCCTTAGAGTTAGGCTGAGGTGTGTCCTTAAGAGGTGGACTGTAAACCCTGAACACCACCACCTCTTTCATGATGAAAGATTAGGAAAATAAAAAATAAAAAGATCCACATAAACACCAGTAAAGGAGTAGCTAAAATAAGGTTATTTTAAGTAGTGGATATTATTTTCACAAAACTATTTTGTTTTCATAAAGGATACGAAATAACACACAAAAAGCTTCAGAATAGTTATAAATAAAAATATACACAAAATTATTCCATTAAATAAATATGTAATTTAAAACTCATGCAAATATATTTGTGGTCATGTATGAATTTGTATGTGCATACACAAATTTATGCATGTGCTATCATAAGCAAAATAACAAGAAAGAATATCACAAAGTTCTCTTTTAGATAATAGAATTATGAGTGCCTTTTCCCTTTTGACAAAGATCTATCTCCCATGATAAAGATCGAGGTAGACTTAGGTTCAAGTTCCACCTCTAGAACTTTCTAATTGTGTGCCTACGGGGAAAACACCAAAGCTTGCTGAATCTCATCTTTTTTCCTCTTGTATAAAGTGAGGAACAACAGCCTTTGCAGACAAAAGGATTATTTGAAAGTGATTTCAGATTATGTTTGTAAAGTGCTTTCACAGAGTCTGGCAGATCTTTCAATGCTAATTGGTGTTATCATTCATCCTACAGAAAATCTGCATTGTAATTAGAAGTTTTTAAAAGTCTGTTAAAAATCAAATAAATGATAGCATGAACAATGGAATAAGAACACAGTGTGGGTTGGGACCCAGTGCAGTATCAGAAGTGTTCCACCCAGCAGATTTTGGAAAAGGAAAGGGGAGTTACAGAGATCACTGGCCAGAGAATGGACAAGAGAGCAGCCAACAACTTCACAGCATTTTTTTACCCTTAAAATCCCATCAGGCTCTGAGTAGATGCAAAGCATCAGGAAACTAGGAAAGAAGATATTAAAAGAGGGGAAAACCAAGACGTATAGATATAAAACCAAGACCTGAGGTGCTCCTGGGGGACAAAGACACCAAGGCCTTCTTGATGAGCACTAGCTGAGACATCATTCTGTTGTCGCTGTTTAGTTGCTAAGTCATGTCCGAATCTTTCGAGACCCCATGGACTGTAGCCCACCAGGCTCCTCCAGCCATGGGATTTTCCAGGCAAGAATACTGCAGGTGGTTTCTATGCCCTCCTCTAGGGGATCTTTCCACCCCAGGGTCAGAACTCATGTCTCCTGCATTAGCAGGCGGATTATTTACTACGCCACTTTATGGTATAGCAAATCTTTATCCAATTTATATTAATTTATCCCAATCCAGTTGGTTGTTCCATGATAATTTGTTTATTTCCAGAGTCCTCAGACCAAGAGGACCTTTCAGGTATGGTACAGAGAGCATGGTCTTGATTCTCTGTCACTACCCTCCAACACTATAGTTGATGCCAAATTCACCTTCCAGTCAGAGCTACCTGGGCTGTGTTCTACCAATGGCATCTGACTCCAGGCTCCAGAACAGGATGAATTAGAAAAATGCTGTCCTCATGAGGAAGACTCTATTTTTTTCTCATCTCTGCTTAGCAGGTAAGGTTGCATCCCAGATTCAATACTATGGACAATGAATGTCACCTGCCATTTCAGTAAACATAGGATGTTACAGCCGTAAGTTAGAGCTGTGTTTGTGCTCAGTCATGTCTGACATTTTGCAACCCATGTATAGTAGCCTGCCAGGCTCCTGCGTCTATGGGATTTCCCAGGCAAGGATACTGGAGTGGGTTGCCGTTTCCTCTTCCAGGGGATCTATCTTCCCGACCCAGGTATCGAACACGTATGTCTTGGGTCTCCTGCACTGGTAGGCAGATTCTGTACCCGCTTAGCCCCATGAGAAGCCATAAAGCTATCTGCCATTGTAGCAGCCCCAGGTGAATTCAGACTGGAGAACAGAATATACTGGCCTTCAAGAGTTAAGGTGCACATCAAAGGAATGATTTCAAGAAGCCTGGACACTTGCCTCTTCCCATACATAGAAAAGCACTAAACTCATTAACTTAAGATGTCTGTTGTGTGTGTGTATGTGTGTGGTTAGCAGTGATTTTTGAGGTTACACTTTTTTCACCCAGCAAAAAAACTCCTACAAATCCTGGCCCCTCCTTTATTTCTTTGGAACAGTGCCTCAGAACTGTCTGAGAGGCTGCCTGCCTGGGTTACAGTCCTCAGCAAAGGCAAGGAAAAAATAATAAATAAAATAAATAAATAATTCTTAACTCTCAGGTTGTGCATTTATTTTTTCTTTCAGTTGACAATACTCAAAGTGGAATGTTTCAGTTACATGAAGACCCAAAAGTGGTGAAGTAATAAACCTGAAATGAATGATCTAAGAACCTGGAGTACAAATTTTCTGAAACCTCCATAACCAAAAGCAGTTCCCTGTGAAGTTGTAACATCAAAGATCCAGTTGAGACTGGACAGATATTTATGAATTATTTTTCCTAGGGGAGTTTCCTTTCATAGATGTTCGGGAGATAGATACGGCTCTGTCAGAATGAATGCAGAACACAGAACATTAATTTAGGGTTATGAAATGAACACACTCTTTAACCTTCAAGCAATATGTTAGAGGGTCTGCACATTTTCCTTGGAACATTAGTTAAAGCAAATAAATAGGACTTTTGGTGAGGCATAGTGAACTATCAAATATATATAATAGTTTTGCAACTACTTGTTCAGGACTTTGTTGTTGTTGTTGTTGTTTAGATGAGAGGGGAACAGAAAAAAAAATAGAAAATACAATTGGCAAAATGATATGTTGATAAAAAAATTAAAGTCTCACAAAACAATCCAGAAACTGCTCAGGACCCATGTTGAACTTTTACTACCATAAACAGGTAACAAGCACCTAATTTCTTTATTCTTCCTTTCACCCTGTTTTCATCCACCTTCAGTGACACTGCCCATAAATGTGGCAGCAAAGCAGATTTTATTAATTATTTGTTAAGAGCTATAATATGGCTGATTTCCATTTCCTCTTATTTTAGCTTTTTCTTGATTCCTTAACACTTCATTCAATCACCTATGTGTTCAATAAAGATAAAGAAAGCCTACCATGAGCTGGACACTGACTAAGCAAAAAGACACGGGGATAAAAAACAGGCTTTCATCTCAAGGTTTTTGTATAGATTGAGGATAAAGACAGATAGGGCCATAGTTGACATGCAATCTGAAAGCGCTGCCTTAGACTCCGGAATACTCAGGATTCTCTGCAGCACAGAGGAGGATGGTGATGGTAGGTGATGGTAGGTGATGGCAGGAGAGGTCTCCCAAGTGAAAACTTTGGATGTTAAGTCTTCTTACAGGTTAATTGAAATCAATTCTGGCTTAAGATGGAGAACTAACCACGGGTATTTGCACTGAACTAACTCAAAAGTTGATGTTTTGTTTCCTTGTTTTCTTCATAAACTCACATAAACAGGGATAATTGGTAATTGATTCAGGAGACCTGAAAGACTTGGCCTTATGCCAGGAGTAGAGGAAGCTGTGATGTCACCTAATTTGTATCAGAGAATCACCAAAAGCAACAGGCATTGGCTGTGCAAGTACCCCTGTAATTGGTTCTTGCAGAGTTGTTTGAAAGTTGTTTGACAGTTGTTTGAATGAAGCAATTAGATCTGCAGTTTCTCTCCCATAACCAGAGAACTATGCTTCATAACCACCCCCTCCACCCACATAGAATATATGTTTAATCTCCAGAGATGGTAAAACAGAGGGATTACAGACTGGGGATAACAGAATGACAGAAGATAGATGTCATATACTGACTTGAAGAATGCTCCAAGCCAGACATAAAACTTCACTAAAAAACCCTTCTCTAGGGGATCTGACTAATTCTGGGGGTGGGGGGGAACTAATGACCTTGGGGGCTCTGCAATGAAACTGTACAGACAGGTCAGTCTATGGTAGGAACTACAGCCAACACAGCAAAGTGCCCAAGCTTTTTATATAATTCTCTCTCTCTCTCTCTTTTTTTTTTTGTATTTTTAGATATAAGTTCCTAGCAAAGGGTTTCCAGATTTTGAAGAGAATATATGACATGAAATACAAAGACCAAAACAAGAAAGCATGCATATTGGGAGAAGTGGGAATCATGCAAGTAAAAGAGAAAAACAAGACTCATCAATTATCATTAGCATCTTCAGAGAAGTGAGAGGAGTTATTTCCACTATAAGATAAATAGTATGTTATAAGAGGAAAAATAAAGATATAAAATTTTTTGGAAACTAACACTATACAGAAGTAGGAGATTTGGAAAACAAAATGTTATGAGAAAATTAACAAAAACCAAAGAGACGGAAAATGCAGACAAAAAAGAAAAGAAATTAGAGAATATGTCTAGGAATTTCATCATTTAAGCAATACAAAATTCATGGAGGAAGAACTGAAGAAGGTGAGTGCGATGGGTTTTCAAAGAACAAAGTCAGTCAATTTTCCCTAAGATACAGGATATGATTTTTATAGATTGAAATTACTTTATAAGTGCTCATAGATTCACAATAACCAGACTTATTATTATGAAATTTCAAGAATTTCAGAAAACCAGTAGCAAATAAGATCATGCTATAAACTTTCAGGGGAGGGAGAAAGAGAGAGAGAGACAGGAGTAAGAAAGAGAAATCATGTCTTGATATTTTTAATGAAAAAATTATTTATAACCTAGATTGTATACCTAACCAAACTATCAATCATGCCTCTAACAATATGAAGAGATAAACTTCTTCAAGATGAAGAAACTGACAGTATATGTAAATATTTCAGTGTAATGAAATAGTTTGAGGTTGAATTAATGATGTTAAATAGAAAATCAACCAAAATTTTGTATGTTAAGAGTATGTTTAGTTTTGAAAACAACTGCTAATCTCTCTTCTAAAGTGGCGGGAGCATTCTGTATCCCCACCAGTAACAAATGAGTGTTCCTATTGATCCCTGTTCTTCTCAGCATTTGGTATTATCAATGTTATGGATTTTGTCCATTCTAATAGGAATGCCATGGTATCTCATTATTTCAACTTATAATTCCTTAATGACATATGAGTTGGGCATCTTTTACCCATATTTAAATTGAGTTGTTTGTTTCACTGATAAGTTTTAAGAGCTTTTATTATTATTTTTTGGTATATTTTGGAGGTCATTCTTCTATGAGATAATGTATTTTGCAAATATTTAACCCTGTCTGAGTTAAAGCTTGTCTTTTTATTCTCTTAATTTTTTTTTCACAGGGCAGAAGATTCTAATTAAGTTACCCAGAATTTTCAAAATTTAGGATAATTATTAATTTGCAAGGGAAACTAAATTTGTATGAAAAAGAAAAATCATAATAGCACAGTTCTGTCAATGATGTTTATATAGTCTAACTAATACAAACAATGAATATTTATTTAACCAAGATTACCACGTATATTAGGAGAATTGGGAGACAGAAATGTTTGTGAATCTATGTGGTACTGTGACAGTGAAGAAAGTGAAATCATTCTCTTCCATTTTGGAAATGCAGAGTCAATGACAAAAATCTAATAATCAAGAAACAACATTACCGTATGATTAGGAGGCAAATTCCACAAGAATCCAGGGCAAAAGTTGAAAATGGTTACTTGCCCTTAGGAAATGAAATATTGAAAAGGTAGAGAACTAGAGAAACGTTAAATACAATAAAAAGAAAGGAAAAAAGCCAAAATATATGTCTTTAAAAATAACAGACTTTATAGAACCATTTTCTTCTATATATGTATTAAACATAAACCTAAGTGTTGAAAACGAAGATGTACACCTGTTATCCAGAGAGAGGAGGAGGGAAGGTTGGTGTTCCATGTAGGAACAAATATGGAGATAAAATAGATCTATTCTTTGAAATTTGGTCAACAGTTCAGTATGTCAGGAACAAGAATGGCTGTCCTGGCTTGGGTTTTTCCAGAAGCAAATCTTGAAATAAAGATCTGAGTCTAGACAGTTTACTTGGGAAATAGTGAGAATTCTGGTAAAGATGTGGGGTTATGACACATGGATGTGAATGAATCTGGACAATAAACAGGCTCTGTTAAATCAGATACAATGAATAATGACAGCTTAATCATATGGCAAGGGGGGCAGAGGCCTGGGAAATGTTTCAAAACTTTGCAAGATGTCCTGACAGATCAAAGGGATGGGACCAGGCACCAACAAGGTCTGCTACAATGTGGAGGTGGTGGAAGTGGGTAGAAATGTAACATGGATGATGACTCTACCCAAGAAGACTGGCTTCATAGTGCTGTGACTCCATACACTTGAAGATACCAGTAAAATCCTAACACTGTTAATTAAAACAGGAGGCTGTGCAAATTTCAATCACTTACCACTGGAGTCATCATAGTTACATATGAAGTATTTTAGTGTATGCCTATCAGGGGATTCAAATATATCTTAAATTTAAACAACTATAGACAATATTTATTTGTAAAAGCCTATGAACATCAATATTAAAACTGTACTCCATGGCTAATTATAAACTATAATTGTATTTCCTCATGTAGTTTTAAAATTTTGTTAAAGACTATTTCCTGGCAAATATCCAAAGGTTGGTTCTGTAAAACAATGATGACAATGATCTGAGGATGACATTCTCTAGGAAATAAAGTGAAATAAAGATTTTGACTCTAAGGAGAAAAGGTATTTCAGATGACAAGATTATCCTATTATCTTCATGAATTTGCCCCTTAAAGATAAGATATTATCAGAGAGTAAATGTGCTGATTATAGACATATTACTTCAATGTTACAATAGGGTTGCTGAGAGAACACATTTACTTAGACTTTTCAGACAACTACCAATCAGCATAGATACCAACTTAAAAAAAAAGTCTTTTATCATCTGCAAGAACACATGCAAAGGGAGATTTTACAATGGAAAATCCAAGTTACCACTCAACTTAGTGATCAATCAATCCTATCATCACCGATAGCAAAACAGATTCTGAGACAGCCTCACTGAGGAAGTACTCAAAATGTCTAAATTGTATCTAATCAGGCTTGTGAGTCTAACTTCAAATTTATGGACTAGAACAGCCTAGAGAAGTAGAACACACCAAGAAAAAACCATAAGGCAAACACAGATGTGAATCATTCTTCAGGACAACAACGGATCTAGTGCCTTAAACATGTCAATGTCATGGCCAAAAAAGCATGACAAGGAAAGATGTGAGAGGCAGAAGGACAAGTCTAGACCAAAACAGAGATGACGCCATAGCTCAGGGCATAGACACTGATTAGATCCTCCATAAGGGATATTCAGGGACAATCAGGAAGTCATGATCAGCTGATACAAAGGAATTTTTGTTAATTTCATGAGGTACCATAATGGATTTGTGATGCTGTTACATAATGAAGCACTTCAGAGTGAAATGTCATGATGTCTATAATCTACACTAAAATGTTTCAGAAAAAGAAACAATAAGGATTAAATCTAGCTTATGAGGTATGTGGTATTTATTATCATATCCCCTCTAATTTTCTGCATATTTAAAAGTAAAAAAAAAAAAAATCACATGGGCCAAAGTAAAACTTATTGGACTTGTATTTTAAATCTAAAAAAATATTTCTTACATCTATTTGCATTTCTGAGGTTAAAAAGTACTATAATCATAGAATTTGCAAACTGCCAGGATACTCCATTCTCCAGGCAAGAATACTGGACTGGGTTGCCATTCCCTTTTCCCTGGGATCTTCCTGATCCAGGGATTGAACCCTGGTCTCCTGCACTACAGGCAGATTCTTTACCATCTGAGCTTCTGGGGAAGAGAAATTGAGGCCCACAAAACTGAACTGACTTGCCTAAAGCAACAAGGCAAGTTATCAATATTTGCAGAAACAACAATAACTTAAATACATGTCCTTTTCTCCAGATGACCAGTATTTCCTTGAAAACGAGATTTATGTCTAAGTAATTTCTGTCATCGTTCAGTGCCCAGAATACATCCATTGGGTTTACAGTACATCAATAGTTTGCTTGTAGAATAATTTCATCTGCATTTGAAATCATTTTACATGCAAAGTATCTAGTTTGCATCAGTGAAGAGAAATGAAAAACTTTCAAAGCAAGCATTGTAGTTAGACAAATTTATTTAGCAATTCGTAACTGAAACTAGAGCAGTGAACAGCAGCTCCAAAACCTAGTAAAAAATTGACTATATCATTTACTGTTTGTTTTTTTTTGGTTGTTGTTGTTTAAATTCATGTATCTTTAGATTAAAAATACAACATGTAGGTCTAACAATACTCATTTGCCAACCCAAACAAAAATGCTAAATTTCAAGTGTGATTCTTCAGAGGGAAGGTCAACATTCTCATCAATTAATCCTCATTTTTCATAATAAAAAATGTGGGCCAGCTGCTGAATCAGGTACTTGGACAAACATTGTTGCCTATTTTGTAAAATCAGCTTTAGCACATTTGTGCATGGAAAGAGTAGCTGATTTTGCAAGATGTTGAAATATACAAGCTACATATGGTTCAGTGTATTTTCTACTGTATTGTTATTTTCAACCAAGAAAACATATTAGGCATTTGTATCATCCTCTTTTGACTAATGTTTTCTTTATGCTGATTATTGCCCTAAACAGATACTGCTTGATATTTATAATGAAAAAGAAGGTGAGGGGAAACTATTTATCTTCAAGATATGAAAAAGAAGGTGAGGGGAAACTATCTTCAAGATATGTTGTATTTTTCTAAAATTTTAGTGATAAAGAAAAAAATTTGTTCCAGGGATTATAGTTTTCATTTTACAAAACAAATATGAGATGACTGTGAACAAGATACGATCTATTGATTCCTCTTAGGTATGCTACCTTGTCAGAAGGAATCACTGAAATATATCAAATGGCTATTTATATAGCATATATACTGTCCTTATAGAATATTAGAAAATTTGCTTTTAAAGTTTTCTAGCAAATTACATACCCTGAAGGGAAGAAGCAAAAATGCAACACTAGACTCTCTTTTACTAAAAAATAGGATTGTAATTTTATCACATTTATTACTGTACTGTCTCTTTTTGAGAATTTCCCCTACATGCAATGAGTCCATTGTTAAATATTTAGACACTTTAAATTGAGCTTTTCAGACATCTGTATTTAATATCTAGACATCTTTTCAATAAATATATTGTTATTAAAATGGATTACTTCTCCAGAAAATAGAAGCAAAAAATTTGGAGACAAGTTTTTGAAAATTTTGATAGCATATAGCAGGATAATTTTATAGATATACAGGTCACCAAATAAAAATTAAATTAAAACATAATATTCCAAAACAAAGAATATTAAGCTCACCAGATGAAGGGGAAGAATGGATAGATACATTTAATGCATAAATCTGAATGCTTAATAAAAACATAAAGCAAAATTTTTACAGAACAATAGTATTGAGAGCCAAAGTTCAAAAAGATGGTAACTAAAGGAGGACATAAAAGGACTCAAAACATTTAAGTGTTCTCCATAAATGGTAAAACAAAGGAAAAGATTTTTTCAATTCACAATTTAATTTGGAAAATGATAGGAAATTGTTCAAATTGATCATAGTAATAGTTTTTTAGTTATTGATAATTGATAGAATACAAGAGTTAATAAATACAATATGAAAATACTCATGAAAAATTCATACAAATATGAAAAATCAGATAGAACTATATTAAAGACCATCCCCCCACCTGAAATATCCTCATCTTTGCAAGATCCATTGTGTGGATCACAAGAAAGTGTGGAAAATTCTTAAAGAGATGGAATACCAGAGTACATTACCTGCCTCCTGTGAAACCTGTATGCAGGTCAAGAAGCAACAGTTAGAACCACACATGGAACAATGGACTCGTTCCAAATTTGGAAAGGAATATGGCAAGGCTGCATATTGTCCCCTGCTTATTTAACTTATACGCAGGGTACATCATGAGAAATGCTGGGCTGGATGAAGCACAAGCTGGAATCAAGATTGCCAGGAGAAATATCAATAACCTCAGATATGCAGATAACACCACCCTTATGGCAGAAGGCAAAGAGGAACTAAAGAGCCTCTTGATGAAGATGAAAGAGGAGAGTGAAAAAGCTGGCTTGAAACTCAACATTCAGAAAACTAAGATCATGGCATCTGGTCCCATCACCTCATGGGAAATAGATGGGGAGACAGTGGAAACGGTGTCAGACTTTATTTTCTTGGGCTCCAAAATCACTGCAGATGGTGACAGCAGCCATGAAATTAAAAGATGCTTACTCCTTGGAAGGTAAGCTATGACCAACCTAGACAGTGAATTATAAAGCAGAGACATTACTTTGCCAACAAAGGTCTGTCTAATCAAAGCTGTGGTTTTTCCAGTAGTCATGTATGGATGTAAGAGTTGGACTATAAAGAAGTCTGAACACAGAAGTATTGATGCTTTTGAACTGTAGTGTTGGAGAAAACTTTACAGAGTCCCTTGGACTGCAAGGAGACCAAATCATGAAATCCTAAAGGAAATCTATCCTGAATATTCATTAGAAGAACTGATGCTCAATCAGAAGCTCCAATACTTTGGCCACCTGATGTGAAGAGCCTGACTCATTTGAAAAGACCCTGATGTTGGGAAAGATTGCAAGCAGGAGGAGAAGGAGACGACAGAGGATGAGATGGTTCGATGGCCTCACCCACTCAATGGACATGAGTATGAGCAAGCTCTGGGAGATGGTGAAGGACAGGGAAACTTGTTGTGCTGCAGTCCATGGGGTCACAAAGAGTCGGACAGAACTTAAGGACTGAACAACAACAACAGAATTGACAGTACAGCTATAACTCGTGATTTCTATCTTCTCATTCCGATTATTTTAAATTCTTATAAAAGGCAGTCTAAGATTTACTATGCTGATATTAAAGTTTTCCTACATGTATCATTTTTCTCTTCTGACTAGATCACACATTACTTGACAGCAGGAACCATGTTTTACTATTCTTCTGAATCATGTATATTGACTATGATAGGTTTAATTGAAGTAAGGGATGAACTAAAATATCTCCATATTGCAAGGTGACATCAGGGGCAAAATTCTCTTAAGTCATATCCTGAAGATTCTAGTTTATTTTCTCCACTAATCTAGAGTAGTAGCAAAAATTCTCCAATTTTTATACAAACATTCATTCAGTATACCTCAAGATTGGACATTAGTAAGTATAAATATCAGTAAGTATGCTAGTTGCCCAGACATATGTGACTTTTTGCAACCACATGGACTATGCCCACCACGCACCTCTGTCCATGGAATTCTCCAGGCAAGAATCCTGGAGTGAGTTGCCATTCTCTTCTCCAGGGGATCTTACCAACCCAGGGATCAAATCTGTGTCTCCTGCATTGCAGGCAGATTCTTTACAGATTAAGCCACCAGGGAAACCCAAAGATAAGCAAATATTTAACTATTATAAAACATTGGGAATCAGAATTTAGATACGTGATATGTACACTCTGCTATATTTAAATTGGATAACCAGCAAGGACCTACTCTACAGCACAGAGAACTGTGCTCAATGTTATATAGTAACCTGGATGGAGGCGAGTGTCTAGGGGAGAATGGATACATGGATACGCATGGCTAAGTCCCTTTGTTGTCCACCTGAAACGATTACAACATTGTTAAATGTCTATATTCCAATATAAAATAAAAAGTTAAAAAAAAAAAGAATTTAGAAACTGTCTTGGAAATGAATATCACATTGAGGCAAATGAAATGTTAAGAAGAAAAGTTTTTTAAGCAAGATAATGGGGTTAACTCTCAAAAGGAGGTTCTAGGATTCCATTGTTTTGGGGAATAGCAACATCTTTTCCCCAACTAACCATGAAACTGATACTTTTTCTTTGTTTCAGATTCCCACAGTTTGTTGTTCATTATGCTATTTCCATTTGCTCCTTTTATGACACTTTTAGGTTGCTCCTCTAATGACACTTTTACATTCAAAACCAACTGAAAAACCTACAATGCCCTGGTTTGTGTTCCTGAGCCTGACACTAAAACACAGGGAATTATCAAGTCTGAATACTCGTCTGGAGGCTTTGCTTCTGTTTGTTTTAGTGTATTTTGTTTAAAATTACCACCAGAGTATAAATTAGGAGTATCTTTCTCCTGTTAATTGGTGTAGAAATTATTGTGACATTATCTTATGAGTACAAATGTTGAACATTGACTCTTCCAGTTCCTACCACAATCTTGTCACCCCCATAACAAGATGCATTTTTATTCGAAAGAATGTAAAGGTGATCATTAACTTACTATATAAAATAATACAAAAGAAAAAAGCCTGAAAACAATCTACTCCCACAACTGTCCTGCTGTTTGCCAGAATGTTCAGAAACTGCTAGGGCTTCCTTTCTTCTTTTGATTCCTTGTAATGAAAAAGACAAGAGATTAGAAGTCTCAGAGGATTGGATTCCCCGCCCCCTCCCCACTTTAAGAGAAAGACCTGTATTCTTAGCATCCAAAGCTGACAATATGGATCCTGATTCATTCCAAGTAAAGTGATCCAATATAAAAGCCAGAGGGAGTCTAACCTGCAACCTTGTGATTGATCTTAGCTCATATTGGAAGAAAAACATCTCAGGCTACTTTAAGTATAGGACTGGAAATGCATAAGTAGAACTTACCCACACTAGTATTTGCACAATTACTTATGGCAATGTTCTATGCTGCCTTTGAACCTGAAAAGGAGTAAGATGAATAATCGTGCTTGTTTTTGTTTAGGAGGCAAATCTGTGTCTGGAGACTAGGCTGGGAAAGTTGTTTTTGTTGTTGCTTTATAGGTGGCAAAGAAATATGCGCTGCAGCATCATTTTCCAGCAACTAAAAAATGTCCTCACTGATTTATGTTAAATACTATGGACAATAAATATGTCTTTTGAAGATGGAAGTAGAGAGCTCAACATGTGTGTTCTTTCGTCCTTCAGCAAATCCTGAGGAAGCTTCTTACAAAAGAGAAGAAATGTTTTGTAGCGCTTTGTGCAGATTTAAACATATGGTCAGAGTCCATGTGAGCACACACTTCTATGTCATCTTTACAGATAAATGTGTGAGGCTGGCTGGAGACAGGTGCGAACAGTGAGCTAGCATCTGGCCTTCTGTTCTGGCTCCAATCATATACGTAGCTTTACTTTAGCAAAGCAAATTAGTAAAAGATCACAGGTCTGATACTCAGAGAAACCAGACAAAACTTCGAGGAAATGAGAAAATAAAAGAAAAAGGCACCCTGAATGTTGGCCAGTGTAAGACACGCAGGGACTTCCCAGATTCCTCTCTTGCTCTTTGACAGCTCACTTTGTCTATCCATCCAAGGAAAGGCCAGCATCTTTTCATTTTCTATGATGTATTTTATTCTCCCGATTCCTTAAGCAACTTCTATATCAAAAAGGCAATAGCATGTGTCCTCAGCGTAGTCTTTGCATCATGGGCATTTCTTCCCATTTCTGTTCAACTGTGAGTGCTAATGACTTCATGATGCTTCTGACTTTTCAATGATGAGTGAAGGAGTCCCTACATATCAATGAAGTCTTAAGTGCAACTTGAGATGTGGTGTTCTGGGGTCTCTGCATTGTTGGATTTTGCAGAACAAGAATCTTGCCTATTGGACGGAAGGATAGATGAGGGAGCCAATTCTGATGTAGAGAAAAACAGTTCTAAATTATTTCCCTTTTTAAAGAATATGTTAGGGGGAAAAAAATGAGGGATGGAGGGGAGATGTTTTAGAATTAGGTTCCCAGGAGGGTCACAGGATTTAACATCTCATGTGTAGAAATTCCACTGGGAGATGCTCAAACCTCTGGGATAGGAAGCCAGACTGAGGATAGTGACTGATAAGACCACAGCTGCGGACAGACAAAATGAAGGAGAATCAAAAGCTATTCTTGTTCCCTACTGTGAATTTTTACGAAGGCAACTTCGACCGCTTTGCTGGTTTGAAGGAACTAAGGAGAAAGGGAAAAGATGAAAGAAATGCTGGGGCAGCATAGAGCTGTAAATGTAATTTTCTACGACAAAGAGAAACAACAGGGTTTTCATCGCTGATGACAAGTCCTGGCTGAGCACATCTGTCATGAAGGACAATTCAAACAATCCATTCAGATGGAGATCAAGGAGAGACAGAAATGGAGTAACACCCAGACCCAGTGCTCCGCCAGGGTCCTGGCCTCGCCTGGAACTGACCATCCACCCTGGTGGAAGCTCGCTGAGCTATGGCTGTTAATGATGCTTGAGTGGATTCTGTGTCAGGGCCTTTCAGCTCTAATACAACCCAAGTTTATGAATTCAGAAAACACACATACACTGCTGATACTACGTATAAAACAGATAACCAGTGAGAACCTACTCCATAGCACAGGGAGCTCAATGCACTGAGATGAGTTGAGTGGGAAGAAAATCCAAAAGGGAGGGCATGTGTGTATATGTATGGTTGATTCATTTTCCTGTACAGTAGGAAAAAACACAATATTTTAAAGCAACTATATGCCAATAAAAATTAATTTTTAAAAAGTCAGTGAAATGACTTTGACTGCTCCAGACTACTAGAGGAAATTCATCGAGAAAAAGGAAGAGAGGGTATCATTTCATACTCACTTAAAAACCCTTGTGAAGAGACCCACATCATTTAAGCCATCTCTAAAAAATTACCTGGTGGCTTAAATGGTAAAGTGTCTGCCTGCAATGCAGAAGACCCAGGTTCGATCCCTGGGTCGGGAAGATCCCCTGGAGAAGGAAATAGCAACCCACTCCAGGTACTCTTGCCTGGAAAATTCCAAGGATAGAGGAGTGTGGTAGGCTACAGTGCATGGGGTTGCAAAGAGTCTGATATGACTGAGCAACTTCACTTTCTTTCTAAAAAATTTTAAATGTTAAGAAGGTAAACAAATAATTATTAAGTTAACTACTTCATTACGGTTGATTGTTTAACACTATTTTAAATAGAAAAAAAAAATGAGTTAGACATATCCAAGTCTGAATTCTGACTCCACTATAACCTTGGACAAGCTACTGAAGCTCCCTGCCCCCAGCTCATTCATCTATAAAGCAACATGAATAAAATACGCTTTGTAGGAAGTTTTCAAAGATTGAGTAAAATGGCATCTCTAAAGCAGTTAGCAAAATGGCAAGGGCATTGATTTACCAGTGATGAGCATTTTAATATTATATGTGGAATTTTAAAAAGTTAATTAAATTTGTAAATATATACACCATGTAAGTAACTTGGGGCATTTTAAAAATTATATTCTGTATTTTATCACATCTAAATTATTATTGATAATAAAATTCATTATTTTATGTATCACTGGAAAAGAGAAAAATAAGTGCTAACTAAGTTAGACACATTACTAAGATACCATCATTTAGAAGATGAATTCAAATTTCAAAAATGCTAAAGTTTGAGAAACATGTATTTAGAATAATGGCACTGAGTAATTCCAGATGCTTTCTTGTTTTACCTGGTTTCCTAGGGAGCAGAGGCTTTGTCTTGTGTTTTACAGCCCCCCTATCAATGCCTGCTGGGTTTTTTAGGGGGTCAGTAAATAGTTTTTAATGATATTGGTGCTCAGTCGCTCAGTTGTGTCCGACTCACTGCTACCCCATGGATTGTAAACCACCAAGCTTCTCTGTCAACAGGATTTCGCAGGCAAGAATATTGGAGTGGATTGCATTAGCTTCTCTAGGGAATCTTCCTGACTCAGGGATTGAGCCTGCGTCCCCTGAACTGGCAGGCAGATTTTTGACCACTAGCACCACCAGGGAAACCCTTTTTTAAGGATACTAGTTGTTGAAATTATATTTTGAGCCTGATGGAAGGAAAACAGTCTTGTAATGTCAAGTTATTTACTATGTTTCAAAGTTACTCTTATCTCCCTATCTATGTTTCCAATGCTAGAAATAGAAACCTATTATTAAGACCTAATAATATGATAAAAATAGGGTAATTTAGACAGAAGATGTTTGGTATCTGGAGTCATATGCATTGAGTTCAATTTTTGTTCCTTTCTCACTTTGGGACCTGGACCAAAGGTTGTGATGTCACTTGTTTGTGACGAAACTATTAGGAAAGTGAATGTAAAAATAGAATGATACATTTGGAAATTAATTAAAAGTAAACCACTCATTTTTCTACTCCTAGGCAAGTACAAAAATGATCATTTGAAACTAGGTACAAAATACAAAATCACCTCTAATTTGGGTACAAACTTGACTTCTTCAGTACAGATTATTATTCCATTGAAACTTCATATATAAATACAATTATACTATATACTTTAATGATTTCAGAAGAATAAAGTCTAAGATGATCTTCTCAATATAACATGATGCATGATATTTTTGAAAATCTTGAAAAGGAAAAAAATTGCCTGAGGAAGTGAGGCAGAGTCAGTTTTCATATAGCCATGCTATTTCATGACCATCAGGTAGAAACTTTTCAGGTTTAATGCTTTATAATTCTCCCAGCTGAAGCTTTAAAACTTCAAAGCACTGTAGAACATTTTAAATTTCTCTTCTGCCCATGAGAAAACCCTTTGCATTGAAAGTTGCTTTCAACTGGAATCCTACATTTGGTATTACACAACAGCGACATATTTTTATGGAGATTAAAATTACACACCGAGAATGTAAAGTTGCCCAAGCAAAACCATTTCTACTATTAAAAATGCTCCCACTAGACACTATGAAGAGCTATAACCTGCTCTTGTCCATAAATAATGCTTACTATAATAAATTTAAAAACCATTCATAAATTCCATAATCGGCTAAGAAATATTCATCTAACCACCTGCAATTTACAAAGAGGATCTGCTTAAGCATAATTATGTTTCCTTTAACTAGTAAACAATAAATCTACCACCGATTGCAAAGACAAGCGATCAGTGGGTATTATGAAGAAAGACATGAAAATCAATATGTAATGCCTGGGAAAAGGGCATGCTATATTTTTAATTTGAAGTCTACCAGTGGTAAGTCATGAATATAAAACTTGCCTCTGTAAAAATAATGTGTTTGCTGTAAAACTAGGAATCATCCTTGGTTATTGAATACTTTAAGAAACAGTGTGTTAGCTCCTCTCAGAATCTGTGTGAAGCTGGCCCCCTTTGGCAACTAAAAGAGCTCTTTGAACCATAGAACAGATGTAATGAAAATTGGTTCCATTAAATGCAGCTGGCAAATTACAAACTGAGAAATTAATGCACCATACAATGACTCTAGGGGCTAAAATGAATCAAGGTGTGGTTGCCAGATGCTCATATTTCCTCACTGCATCCCCCAATAAAAACATTTCTCTGCATAGATTTATTTAATATAATATGGATTACTGATACAGACAATGTAAAGTGGGACATCATGATAATGATTAATCAGCCAAAATAACACAATAATGTGTTATATTCATGCAATAACATTTTAAAAGAACTAAGATCTGAATCATATAATTCTTACATCCTCCTCTGGGCTTGGAGAATGCACTGGACTTCCAGGAGTACTCACAGAGACACAGTTTATCCTATGATAAACTGTCTCTCAATTCTAAAGGGAAGGGACAGTTGATGTAATGCTATAAACAGCATGTGCCTTTGTTGATTTCAATTTAATTTATTCCAACTTGGTGTGCTGCTGATGGCTCTACTAGCAGAACCTGACAGAAGTCCATTTAGCATCTGTTTCTGAGGTTCTTTTCAATGGTTCTGAGGAGTCCTCTTGAGTCATTAGCTAAACATTGTTTCAAAGAGCTTCACTGGCAAGAATACCCCTGTGAAGACTAAAGGGAGGGATAATCTGAAAGCACATTCCCAGGTAGTTCAGGCAATCCCTGGGGTATATATATATGTATATGGCTCCCAACCCGCCTCAAAATAAAGAGAGAAATAATTGCCAGAGGCTTAGTTTTGTTTGATCTCTATTGAGTGGTAGGTACATAAGCAAAGCATTCTAAATGAAGATGGTCTGACTTTAGTGTATTTGAAGATACTTAGGCTGTGTTTAGCCATTTTATTTGTGAATTTAACTGTCTGATTGTTTTCAAAGAAAATTACAGTTAGTCACTTAAAACATATATTTTTATAATACCTAATCCAATTCAGTGGTGGAGGATAGGAGAAGTGACTCAAAAAGTTTCAAAAGAGAGTCTAATTATTGACAAAGCTTTAGTTTTAAGTGGAGTGATGGGTGTATACATATATCACTGTATCCTATTTTTTTTTCTGAATGTCTAAAACCCTGCATGACTATATTAAAATTTAAAAAATATTTTAATTATCTTTTTCCACAGTTTTACAGACGGATAGTACTAGAGAGTTAATCATCTATTTTCTAATTTGTTCTCTCACTGCAGTTACTTTGCTTTTTCTGGAATTCAAAGAAAGAACAAAGATTTGCTAGATTATATGGGTAAATGATAAGTGTTTCATTTTTCTATTTCTCTGTTCTAAATAAGTGGGAACACACATACTTAGCATGGGAGTTTTATATATACACATATATTAAGGAGTCTATTTTCTTTATACCTTCATAACAAAAATCCATCTCATAAGCATTTAATTCACAAGGGTGGCCTGGACTAAAACATGACAAATATTTTGATTTCAGAAACTGTAATAATAAATAATGACCTAATTGCAATAACAATGTACTTATGCTTTCTTCTTAAAGCTAAAATGTATACATGTGATCTTTTACTGTGTGAACGAGTCCCTCTCCTATTCTTTTAAAGCAGTTGTTAGGCAGAAAATGAACAACTACCCTCAATTTGTATATATGAAGAAAAATATATTATACAGTAAAAATAGCAAGCGTATACATTTAAAAAATGTGTTATACACATTACACATTCTATAGTAACCAATTACACTATGTAGGTTGGAGTGGCCTATTTACTTTTCTGTCCAATAAAGTCCTTTTCTAATTAGAGTACTACATCATACAGAATTACACTATTTCCAGATAAAGAACTTTTGGTAAAGTGCACAGATATTGCAATATGCTGCTGTATACTTTATAGCTATTATAAGCAAGCAGCAATGACAATTTTCAATTGTTTTATAGTAGCATTATTTCCACATGCAGAGACATGTATACTAAATACATATAATCACCCACATACTCAATATGCTTTACACCATGTGTATTCTACCATTAGCAACTTCTCCATGGAATGTACCTGAGATTGTTTCCAATGTGCATATGTTATTTCCATAACTCTACAAAAGCTCAAGCAAGTTCCCTTACAAATAACAATCAGTTGACTGTATATTGAAAGCTGGGAAAGAGGCAGAAGTCTATGCACACCTAAGCACTCTTTCTTCCTTACAGGTATTCATTGGAGAATTTTCTTAGCAGCAATTTTTGATGTGTGTGGTAATTAATTGAAATAAATGAAAAATCTGCCTTGTATCCAGACTGAATTTGCTTTCACAGCTGCTGATCCTCCAGCTCTGAATGTCAGCCAATTAGTGAAGAAGTTTTACATGGCTTCTGCCCTAACTGGTTTTCCTGTCTGACAGCTCCATTTTCAAACTCAACCAGGGAGGTAAGATTTTCTATTAATTCCATTTTTTTCCCCCACTTCACCCGGAAGTAAAATCAGCAGATAAAAGATGCTGAACTTTTTCTGAAAACTGCTCACTCAAAAAAACAACATAATCCATGACCCCACCCCAAATGAAATGAATGAATGAATGCATAAAATGAGGTTCTGAGGTTCTTATTGAATAAATGTCAGCTAACGGATGAATTTTCTCACCGGACATAGTATAATTTTATTTTTCCATCCTTCATATAATGAATTAAGAAATAGAGATGGGGAAATGTAAAAATTAAAATTTACAGATTCTGATGCACTTAGCAGTTTCATATAACCTACTCCAGAATTCTCCAAAAGTCAAGGTAGAAACTCCCCTCTGGATTCTATACACTTTTAAGTAAAATGCTTTTTTTTTACATACAATGTTTACCTTTTTCAGATTTATATTTCTCAAAATATGATGAAAAAACTAAATTACTGACATGTTATTCTCTTTGTACAACCCAGCTCTTTAAAAATTTTTATGAATTGGTGAATATGGCACGTAGGATATCACAGACAATGATCATACAACAGTTAACATTGTTGGCAAGAGGCACAGTTAAAAAATTTGCTGATATGCTATCCTTATATTACAAAGGAGTAGGTCAGTTCTGGAATTAATAGTCAACAAACAGATACCAAATTTTTCAAGATGCCACCTACTTATATTGACTCAGGTCTACATACTGACACCAGCCCATTTGGATCAGCCTATGTGCAAAATGAGAGGTGAGATTTCGCCGCATGGAGAAAGCAAACACAACTCGTAGCACGATGAAGTTAATTGGAAATAAAATACATAACACTTATTGGACTTTAAAACAGTGAATTCCAAAATAATTAAGTTAATAAAAAGAGTCTCGCTCTTTTCTGAACTAAATTAAATGGCTCTAAAATTAATTTCATTGGTTTTTTAATTCACTGTTAACTCAATAAAATGAGCTTTTAAAATTAACTTCTTTGTTTTTGAACTCACTGCAGTAAAAGTCCATAAAGTAACTTCAGGGAAAAAAAAAACTCATGAGTTAAATTTGTTGAAGATTTAGTCAGTAGTCATCTGATACATAGATAAGAAAGGCAGATAGAAAATCTAGGAGATTTTGCCCAGAATATGAAGCTTAGGATTTTTAAGGGTCCATTTACCTATCTTATATCTACAAAATGGAAATGAGAAATATGCCTCTCATTTGAGGCATAGTATGACAAAGTAAAATAATTGCTTTTAAATCATTATATAAAAGATGCGGCATATAAAAAACCAAATTGAATTTTCTAACTCTGGTGACCTAAAATATAAGGTGGTAACATAATCTGAATATTTCTGAAATTCTGCTCTTTAGGTCATCTAATTTATAAAGGTTTTCCTATAACTCTGATGGCAAATAAATATTTTATAACCTCCAATTCATCCTAATGTGTATATTAAAACAAAGGCAGAAGGAAAGGCATTTTGCATGTATTTCACTGGCATATTTAGATAATAAAATCCTGGAGAACAACTTCCCTTTTAACTAACTAATATTTTAATATTGGAACTCTCTGAATGTGTATCTGTGACCTATAAATATAATAAAACATCTTTCATATTTGTATTTTACTTTCCCTTCTAATTGCTACAGATTTACCCCAGACTATTATCAGTCCAAGCTTGGATAATTATAATGGCATCCTACTTTATCTCCCCAACTCATCTTCCTTTCTCTTTGGAAATTTAGAAGATGCATACTTCCCTATCAATCATCCTACACCTAACAAGTAACTTTCTTGACTAATTTCTGCTTTTCCAGTTGTAAAATAAAGGTCACTATCTCTTGAAGTCTATTCTGACTCTGTCTCTAAGACTAGGTAGATCCCACCCCATAATAGTGTTTATATCTCTGGTTCTTACTATTGGTAGACTCTGGTCCTTTGTGATGGTGGAAAATGAGAATCTTCTCATTCACATTTGAATTTTTGGTGCTTCACAGAGATTTTGGCATATAACTTGTACTCAATAACTATTTGTTGAATGAATAAATCCTTCACCAGTCAGCCTATATTTATTAAATATTGCTTTCATTTTGTTACCTAAAGAAGCATTTCTTTTTGGTTACATCGTTAAATCTCAATTCCTTTGTTTCACTTCATTTGTAACTGGTTTGTTGCCTCAGAGATCTCAAAGACACTTTCAAAACCTTTCTGATATTCATCTCTCTGCCTTAGAACTTGCTTTCCTTCTCAGCAAAAAATTCCCATTTTTCTGACATCTTCTCTAATTTTATGTCAATTAACATTGATATTTTCACTGGTATACATATATTTGCCATCCAGGTTAGCCCTTGATTAGTGTATTATTTGTTCCCTAACTGCAAAGTGCTTCATCACTTCATGGCCCCATGAAGCAAAAACTCGAATAGTTTGGCCACCTGATGTGAAGAACTGACTCATTTGAAAAGACCCCGATGCTGGGAAAGATTGAAGGCAGGAGGAGAAGGAGATGACAGAGGATGAGATGGTTGGATGGCATCACCAACTCAATGGACATGAGTTTGAGTGGACTCTGGGAGTTAAGAATGGACAGGGGAGCCTGGCGTTCTGCAGTCCATGTGGTCTCAAAGAGTCAGACACGACTGAGCGACTGAACTGACTGAACCGCACTGTATCTCTTTTGGAGCAGTAACTACTTGTGGCCCTTACAAGATTATAGACTCATAATCCAGGAAACAAGATTATAGGATCATAACAGGTTGAACTAAACACATCAGCTGCTTCAGATTTCTACTTAAAAAAAAAAAAAAAAAGGAAGAAGAAGAAAATTCCTGAAGCTACAGAAAATGACTAAATACTAAGTTGGATCCCTTGTAAGTGGTAGGGTGAAGATGCTACACACAGCTCCTATGTTAAAGTATATTCCTCCTCTCCCTCTAGAAGTGGGAAGAGGGGTGGCAGGGAGGTTCAGGAGGGAGGGGATATATTATATATACTTATGACTGATTCACTTCACTGTACAGCAGAAACTAACGCAAATCATAAAGCAATTTTTGTTGTTGTTCAGTCGCTAAGTTACGTCCGACTCTTTGCGACCTCATGGACTGCAGCACACCAGGCTCCTCTGTCCTCCACTGTCTCCCCAAGTTTGCTCAAGCACAAGCTTATTCTGTTGAAGAATTGATGCTTCTGAACTGTGGTGTTGGAGAAGACTCTTGAGAGTCCCTTGGACTGCAAGGAGATTAAACCAGAAAATTCTAAAGGAAATCAATCCTGAATAATCACTGGAAGGACTGATGTTGAAGCTAAGGCTTCAATACTTTGGGCATCTGATGTGAAGAGTTGATTCAGAAAAGACCCTGATGCTGGGAAAGATTGAAGGCAGGAGGAGAAGGGGATGACAGAAGACAAGATGGGTGGATGGCATCATTGAGCCAATGGATATAAGTTTGAGCAAGCTCCAGGAGATGGTGAAGGACAGGGAAGCCTGGTGTGCTGCAGTCCATGCAGTCACAAAGAATTGGACAGAGCTGAGCCGCTGAAAAATAACATGTCCATTGAGTCAGTGATGCTATCTAAGCATCTCATTCTCTGCTGCCCCCTTCTCCTTTTGCCTTCAATCTTTTCCCAGCATCAATCTTTCCAATGAGTTGGCTCTTAGCATCAGGTGGCCAAAGTATTGGTAAACAGTTTGTAAGTAGAGCAATGATATTCCAATAAAAAAGTTTATTTTTCCAAGCCATTGATTGACCAATACAGACCTGTACTGATTATCCAGTTAATCTAAAGACATTTTAATTTAAAACTGTATGTGTTGTTTTTCCAGATACTGCTTCCTACCTGTAGTCTTAGGTGAGCTACTATTTCTGCATCTTAACCTTAGGGAGTAGAATTTAGAGTGTTTTTGTAAATCCTGAACACCTTTCTTCATCTATTTCCTACTTCTTTAGTATGAGAAAACCTTTTAAGATGGCCTAGCCAACAAATGACTCTTCAGAGCTACGTTAGAGGCTATTAATAGAAAGCATGTGGAATGATCAGACACGGAGGCACCTTGGGGAGCTAGGGGCTCGAGGAAGACTCAGCTGGAAGCTGTGGAGAATTGTGGAGTTGTGTGTCCTGAGGGCCATGGGGGGATCAGTTTCTGGAAAACCGTCTCTGATACTCAGCTGGACCCCCTCACTGATAAAAAGCACTACTGCCAAGCATGTGGCCATGATTCAGGGGGCCTGGAATCTCTGGCATCATCACTATATTAAGACTGATTCTAGAATTGAGAGTCACTGTTCAAGAAGTTCAAGGGGATAAAAGAGGCTGGCCTCGGAGGTGTCCTTTTGTGTAAAGTTTAGATAAGGCTACAAGAAGACTGAAATAAGTCCTTTAACCTTCATCCCATGCTGACCAGGTGGGTTCTACTAGGACTCAAAATCCAGCTGTGTATTTAGAAAAAAAATTGTTATACCACCTCTTTGGATCTGATGCATAGTGTATCTCGTTCCACTTATGCCCTGGATAAATTGGCCTCTATTATTGCTGTTGGTGAAGTCTACACATGATTTGACATTTTCCCCAAATTAATTTCAGTGTATTTTATAATTTCCATGCAAGATATGTAACATCAACTGCAAACCTTTCTTCCTCATTCATATCTTTCTCTTTCCTAATAACTTAGAGATGAGACACATTTTCTATCGTTCTAAAGACTACACAAAGACAATTCTCAATAAAATCCATTTACATCAAGCAAAAAAAGTCTTAAAACTAGTCAACAGACAACTATCTTCCTTGCTATCTGTGGTAGGATATCCCCAAAGAATTAATATTCACACAATTTGTGGGTATTTGATGAGAGTGTATAACACATTTATTAATACTTTCTCAGCCACAAACTTCAAAACTTCAAAATTTTCATTTTAATTTCACACTAAAATAATATATTTGTCACTACATAGATATGGTAAAGCACAGTGCTACGTTTTTTAATAGTAAGCACCTGCAAGATATTAGATCAGGTAATTAATACTGCCTTGACGGTCAGTCACATCAGTGGTCATTGGAGAGGTAATTAAAAAGTCAACCTAACATTTCTAAATTCAACATAAAGATATCACCTGAAATATAGGCCTTAACTGTGGGAAAAGGAAATGCATGTCTTGTGTTTTTTTATGAGTCATTTTAAATCTTTAATGCTTTAAAATTAATTACATTAATTACAGCAACAGGCTGTTCATTTCTTTTGTGTGGGGTTACATTGTGTTATCAACACGAGAAGAATCTTTAGAGGAGCAATTCAGATTTTTAGCCCCCAGACTCTTAACATTAAAACACTACCTTTACTGTATGTAATTACTTGGTTTGGGCAAAATAAGATGTGCATGTAAAACAACAGAAAAACTTTAGTGTAGATCTAATTAATTTTTACCTTTTTTTGCCTGTGGTTTTCTAAATTGGTGCAGTAATTTCTATGTAAATGTTTATATCACCTCATGGTTGTATATCTGCAATGTTTCAGTTTATAGAGAGTGATATATTTGGTGAATACCTGGTAGGATATTTCTCTCCAATGGAATATTTTTTAAAAACACATTTTATGCAAAAAAAAAATGTCTTTATGATTTCAGACTTTATTTAATAAGATAATTATTATTTGTATTTCTCCAGGGGACATTAGTCTGTAGAAGAACACTCGATATATACTTCAAAGTTCTCCCGACTCACTTAAAAATCTTAAGAAAATGTGTGAGACAGAAGCAAACAAAACAACAACTGTAAACTCTAGGGCAGAGACCTAGTCTGTTTCCTCACTTCTATCCCCTGACTCTAGAATAGCTTCTGGCAGACAGCTTCTTGGGTTTGATTAAGTTACTGCAGGGATGCCAAGCACAGAGGTCAACATGACAAGGATTTTGAGGGTCACTGACAATACTATTTAATTGATATCAGTTAAGTAGGTAACACGCCATTAAAATATTTAAATACATAATACACGAGAACATTTAATTGGTGAATTACACAAATATTTTTGAGTGCCCATTAATTGCCAGGTCAAGAGCTGTGAGCTCTGAATGTGTCCTATGTGAATGTCAGGAGGACAATTTCTGTCCCAGAGGACTTGAATGGTGAGCAGAGATAGGCTAATCTATAAATATTAAAGATAGTGCTGGTGCAAATGCTGAGAAAAAAAATTAAGCCGAGTAAAAGGGATAAGGAGTCCCCCTCATGAATTTGTTTTCATTTTGGCCATTTAAAATGTGGCTGGAGAAAACCTCAGGGATATGCAGACATTTGAATCGAGATAAGAAAAAAGCGAGGAGGCAAACCATGAGAACATGAGCAAAGAGACTTGCGGGTTCAGGGAATGTCATGAAAAAGCTCTGAGCTGGGGAAGTGGGGTTTGTGCTTCAGACTGTTCAAGAAACAGCAAAGACGCCAGTATGGACGGAGCAGAGGGAATCAAGAAAGGAAGCCAAAAACGCAACACGGGCCCCATCAGCGCGGGTCTCAGAAGCCATGATGGCTTGACTTTTACCTTGAAGGAGATGGGGGTTACTATTGAGCAGTAAGTGGTGTGATGTGAATTCTTTTAAGAGCTCCTCTGGTTGCTGTTGAGATCAGGTTGTAGAGGGCAAGGGTGGAACTAGGGTTGTAGCTGGTGACCTCTATGATGCTTGTGAGAAATGCTTGTGACTCAGGTCAGGGCGAGGGTGGCGGGAGGTGGCTGGATTCTAGTTTTCTATTGGAGGCACAGTTGGCAGGGTTTGTTGGTCAACAAGTTGTTTGGACTGAGTTGTTGGTGACAAAGGTAACTCCAATGATTTTAGTTTGAGCAACCACGCACACACAAATATTGGGTTGGCCAAATTTTCATTTGTAAATCCTGAAAGTTCATTTTCTGTAAACACTGAAAGAAACTTTTGGCCAATCCAAAAGCTTTTGTTGACCGAATCCTTCTGAAGTAGCAAGTCTGTGAGGTGGATAATTAATCTACATATTTAATTTACGTACTGAGGATACAGGCTAATGTGGGTTTCCGTTACTGCAGCTTGGATAAAGATTGATATTAATAGGTGGGGATGCTTTTGAATTTCCTTTCTGTTGGACTCATTTCAGCAGGTGACTTTTGTAAAGGTCATCCAGGAACAATTCATGGAATCAGAGTATGAACTTATGGAGGCATTTAGCACCATGTGGCACTTGATTAAAATGAAATCATAAGTAATAGTGACAAAAAATTAACTTCAGCATATGTTTCTATGAAATTAAATTTTCATTAGTTTTATTAATAATGTCCCCAAATCTCTAGTGGAGGAAAGAAAGTAAAATATGCTCTCCTGGACATAAAATTATCCTCAATTTGAAGTAAAGTACCTACTCCATGTACTGGATGGTCATTTACTATTGTAGCTGCTAAAGTGAACTTTAATGAAAGACCGAAACCCATGTATTCTTACTAGGATGATATTGCCCACAGAGGGCAAAAATTGGTTGGGGATGTTTTTGCAAAAATCTCATATACTACAATGGTTTTTCTTCCTCCATAGGCCATAGTACACAAATAGATATATAGTGGTATTAACACCTAGTCATTGTAATTGTATTAATATATAATTGGGTGGGTGGTGATTAGAAAAAGTCTAAAAGGTACTTTAGGGGAATAATAAGAAAGAAAGTTTGAGAAACACTGGGTTTTAGGTGCAAGGTTTACAGAGAGAACTTTTCTTAAGCTATAGGTTCAGAGTTTGTATTTTCATCAAAACCAAAGAAAACATTTGGAAAGCAAAAAAAAAAAAACAACTACACAATGACAGAAAACAATGTGAGTTCACTGCCAATGTCATCCTGGCGGCCCAAAGGGCCAGGCCTGCTTACTTGGTTAGTCTAATAGACAGAATTGCTAACTATCTTCATGTGCATGGAGGGACAGGGAAAGCAGTCACTTAGAACCTTCTGGTCCACAGAGACCCCGGCACAGGTCTGCAAGTGACAGCCACAGGTGTGTATCACGCTGGTCAGTCCGCTGTGCTGCAAAGTTATCCTAGACTGTCACTGTCCACATACGTGGAGCCAGACAGAGGGTGTGGGGTAAGTACAAATGCATGGAATCCATGCACCATTCTGATGAGTTTACAGGCAATAAAAAACCACTGGGCAAAGACGGAAGTGAAATGTTAACGTGATTCTCTCCATTACCAAGACATAGAATTGCTTTCTGACAATGTTAAGAAACAGGGTATTTATGTTTGGCATCTTCTTGCATTCACTTTTCCTCAACTGTACTTCCTGGATTCCCCTCCTGTGTCTCCCACATATTTAACGCACACGTTATTTCTGACTGCCGCAAACCCAACACTCCTTTTCAGTCTATCTTGACAGCTCTTCTTTAACCTATTCGTCAAATGGAAGCAAAGCGAACCTAGAGCACTCTCTCCGACTTCCTTCTCATCCCACTCTGGTTGTTAATATCCTTCCCTTACCCAAACAAAAACATTATCTCCCATGTATGCTGAAGGGTTCCCCAATTCAGTATATTCAGTACTGACTTCTCTTGAGTCCCCAGCTAAAGGTCTGAAACTACTCCCAGGCATAATCAGTAGGTCCACAACCAAACACATCACTTCTGTTTTTGTTTTTTTTTCCTCTCCACATTTCTGTATTCCTTACTTCAATTAAGAGCCTACAGCCTAGATATCAAAGGACCATTTTGTATTTCATTTACCACTAGAGTTGGGTAAATAGTACCCTGCCCCCTAACAAAAAGTTATGTCTCTATTCTAATTTCTAGAACCCATGAATGAGATTTTATTTGGAATAAGTGTCTTTGCAGATATAAATTAGCATCCCAAGGTAAGATCATTCTGGATAATCAGAGTATACCCCAAATCCAACAACAAATGTCCTTATAAAAGATGCACAATAAAGAGGAGAAGGCACAGGTAGAGGAAGAAGAATATGAGACAACAGAGGAAGAAATTAAAGTTATGCGGCCATGGGCCAAGGAACTCCTGGAGCCACCAGAACCTGCACAGGGCAAGGAACGATTCTCCCCTAGAGTCTCAAGAGAGAGCTTCCCAACACTTGATTTCAGACTCTGGCCTTTACAACTATGAGAGAATAAACTTTTGTTATTTAGAGCCACCCAGAATGTGGTTATTTGTTATGGCAGCCATAGGAAATGAATACACCCTTTCACCTCTTACAGACAATCAGTAAATAAGTCTTATTTACAATGAGATTATATTTTTTCATCTCCTAGTTCAGGGTGTTATTTCAGAAAGGCTCCTGTCTACAATAGCTCAGCTCATATTGAAGCAAGGGAAATACCCTTTAGAAGAAAAAATCATAAATAAAAATAGCTCACCAGCTAATTCATCAAATTACTTCATGCAGACACCAACTATCTAGTGAACATTACCTTTTTCTGATTGAATAAAATGTATCTCTACTTTTGTTTCATGTTTTATGAGGGAAAATGGGATATTTCTTAGATCTTCTTATATGAAGTGGCAACATTAAAATTATCTTCTGTATGCAAAGCCTCACTGATGACTCCAGCCACATTCTAATCAAGATAGTTTAGTGGTTAGGACACAGGCTCCTAATTTGAGTTGGCCAGGACTGCATTCTGGGATGATAGATACCATATGACCTTGCACAAGCTATTTACCTCTCTCGACTTCAGTTTCCTCACTGATAAAATAGGAATATCAATAATATTTATTTAATATGGTTATTGAAAGGACTAACTAAAGTAGATAGTACAGAGCTTGGCACGTATTAGGCTCTCAAGGAATAGTTCTTGTAACAATGGTTGCTAAGGGTAGTATCCATAGTTCAATCTGATGTCAAGGTCAGTAAGAGGCCCTGATAACTAAGGGAGTCTAAAAAGACCACACAGCAGACTCTTTGGAAAAGACCCTGATGCTGGGTAAGACTCAAAGCAAAAGGAAAAAGTGGACGCAGAAGATGAGATGGTTAGATAGCATCACTCACTCAATGTGCATGAGTTTGAGCAAACTCTGGGAGATAGTGGAGGACAGGGAAACCTGGCATGCTGGCAGTTCATGGGGTTGCAAAGAGTCGGACGTGACCTAGAGACTGAACTGAACAACAACAAAGTCCCTGGAGACTGCAAGAAATCTCTGCTTTTTGTTGCCTGGGGGTCATATCCCATGGCTCTGGCCAAAGACTCCAAAGAAAAAGTTGCTCGGAAGTTGAAAATATTGACAATATTCACACAAAAAAATTATTTTAGATAATGTTGACACTTTTAAATAATCTTTCAAATATGAGAACCTTAAGGTTCTCATATTTATGGTGATAAAGCCCCTGGCATTTCACCTCCTTTCTGTGCTTCTCAGTTAAGATGAGACAAGTGGAGAAAGACACCAAGCTCCTCTCCTGATCTCTAAGATTACCTGCAAAACTGAAACTTAAGAATTTTGTTAAATGCAGGATACAGTATATGAAATGCCTGTCAATACTTAGTTTTCAGTAATAGTGTCTAAACGGGCACTTGAACGTTTCAATATTTATGTACTTTTCAAATGTCTGAAGGCAAGAAAGAGATAATAGGCAATTTTTTCTATCTGTAAAAGTCTTGTGTGAGATCACCCTCCACTAGTAGAGAGCAGATTCCATTTCAATAGCGTTAAAAGAGAAAAACACATCAGAATGAAGTGCGTCTCAGTACAATTCCTTTGTAAACAGCTTGTAGGGAAAAATGTGCTGCTAGAAACATATCACTGACTACAATTACTCAAAGTTAAAAGGTTTTCCAAGACTTTTAATTATGTTCCTTTCCAGGAGCCGTTTGGTATAATTTTCAAATTCATAGTATGTCACAAATAATAATCTGAGATCAAGTTTTTCACAAAAGTTCATATGATTTAGATAGTTGAGTTTCAATTTACGAAATACAAAACAACAAAACCTAACTAGGTTTATGATGTGTCCTTAGGGGAGCAGGCTTCAGCACTGAATGCTTGCTAATTACCCTGTCTACATGACTATATCCCTTCCAAACTTGTGATATTCTAAAGCAATTCTGGTGCTGAGTTCAGTCGCTCACTCCTGTCTGCCTCTTTGAGACTCCATGGTCTGTACGCCACCAGGCTCCTCTGTCCATGGAATTCTCCAGGCAAGAATACTGGAGTGAACTGCCATTTTCTTCTTCAAGGAATCTTCCCAACCCATGTATCAAACCTGCATTCTCTGCGCCTGCTGCATTGGCAGGCGGATTCTTTACCACTGAGCCATCTAGGAAGCTCAAAAGGCAATTCTGGACATACAGCTAAAATATAATACCAGAGAGAAGAACCAAACAGTAGGCATTTTGGATCGGAAGAAACTAGGTGATGAAGAGAGATTCGTCTCGGAGTGTGTCCTACTGCTCCTGGCTGCCGCATTGTTTGGGTGTTTAAAACAAAAAAACAAAAAACCCTCCAAATGTCCCAAACCATGGAATAGACCCTCAAACTGTCATCATAATGAAGCCTAATTTTATAAACTCTTCGACTTCTTAATGGTCTCAATGCACACAAGCAGATGCATATAATACTTGGAAGCACAAACTCTGAACCCAAATGTCTCCATTTGAATCTGGACTCTCCCCTCACTCAACAAGACCTTGGGTGGGTACTCTGATTTTCTGTACTTCAGTGTTTGTGTCCATGTAATGAGGGCTCTAGCAGCACTGCCTACAAAAATAATTAAAACTGAATGAATACACATACAGATTTTAGAACAGTACCTGGAATATAGGAAGTACTATATGAATATTTGCTATTATTATTTTATTTCATATAATTGAGATATTGTTTCTCAAATCATTAATTAATAAAGAAAGTAGGAATAAATATGATAAATTTGGAAGTTGATAAAAACATAACACAGGGAAAAAGAAAGGTCATAATTCTACCAGGTAAATTGAATATTCCAGAAAGAAGTAAAGGAAGTAAAGTTTTGGAGAACACAGCCAAATAAGCTGGGCCACTGAATAAGGATGCTATTTGATCCACAAAAATGTAATATATGTAAGGAAAGTAATGTTAGTCTCCTTTTAAACATACAGCAGGCAAAATAATGGTTTCTATAATCTATGATCAAAAACATGTAGCTGAATATCAATGCTTCACTGAAAATCCTTCACCTACAAAATGCAGATGACAGCATTAACTATCTTAAGTTATTTTCAGTGAGAAATGTATTTACACAGGGAATGATTCTTAGAACGTTGCTTGGTCCTTTATAAATACTCTTTCATGACACACACCAGTTTTAGCTATTTATGTATACATAATCTTCCCTGATTTTGTTTGGAACAATTAAATCTTTTTATACAAGCCATTTCCTATTTGCTTGCTCTTTGTGGGTTAATAGCTAGAAAGGAAGTTGTTGGAATTTGGTGATTATAGCATTTGCTCATGATATCGTGAACTCTGAGCGCTCAGCCTTGTGCTTTGCTGGGCACCCAAGGAACGAACTATCAAAAAGTATAGATGCCATTCTTACGTGACCCCAAGCAAGAGAGAGAGCAAGCCTCTCAGTCGCACATCCCTGTAGAGCAGAGAAATTGATCCCTTGGGTCTTATGTGAGCGGAGAGGAATCTAAACCAGGAGCGTAAGAAAGGGGAATGGACAGACCTCCTCTCAGGTTAAGGAAGGAGACACAGTTCCCTCCTCTCCGTCCTCAGCACACTCAGTCCTCTTTGGCTTATTTTCCTCTTTTCTGTAGAATTATGCTTCACCCTGAAAAATACTGCCCCCCTCTCTCTCCTCCTATGTATATATACATATAAAAATTATTATAAATATACAGATTATATATTGCTGAAAATGTAAGCCTCATAATGGCATACATCATTTTTTGCTGTTGCTGTTGTTCATAGAAATCTCCCAATTTCTAAGAAGGACATCTAGCATACAGTAGGTAAGTAATCGACATATTTGGAATGAATGAATGGAGATCACTTTTCTCCTCATGCAACCCTGATCTGTAAACACGTAGGTTGTACTAAAGCACCATTGCATCACTTTGAGAACAAATCTGTCTAAAGTAGATGCTACACATTTCTGGAGATACATAACAAGACAAGAGATCTGTGCCTCAGGGGGAAACTACCAGCCCTCTTGCCCAGGAAGGAGAATGTGGGGCCCTTTAACACCATTGGATAATCTGTAGCAGTTTGTCCCGGTTGCCTCAAGGTAGATCAAAAATTTCCAGCGCCAAATGGCAAAACTCTCCAGACATTAAATCTCAAGATGGAATAGGAATAATCTAATAACAAGAATAAAACTGAAACCAAGAGGGAGGAGAATTTTGAATGAGGGATTGAAGCAAGAAAATCATAACAAAGGCACTGGGGCTGGATTCTGCCAAATAAAACTATTCATCATGAGAACTACTGGTTGACCCGACCTGAAACACAAGTACAGTTGACCCTTAAACAACATGGGTTTAAACTTTTTCATCAATTATTTTCAATAGTAAATGTCACAGAACTACCCAGTCTGTAGTCAGTTGAACCCCCAGATTTGGAACCACAGATACTGAGGACCGGTGTACACAGAGGGCCAGCTATAAAAGTTATATGTAGATTTTTGTCTGTGCAGAGGGTTCAGCGCTTCTAACCCCTGCATTGTTTAATAGTCAACTATAAGCATGAGATCCATTAGGCCATCAGTAGCATGGCTAATATAGTCTTAGTTATAAATCCTCTTTTATGGCCACAGAACTTGGTCTTTCTCATCAAATTTAAAAATAAATTTGAAAATAAAATTTAAAACAAATTTAAAAATAAAAAATTATGAAAGAGAATCTTCATTGGTAGAGAGAACTCTCTGCTTCAGAGTCCTTTGTTCCTTCTTCTGATAGAAAGAGGAGGGAACACAAAAATAATTACTATTTGAAACTTATAATACATGCAGCATCTGATTTGAAAAGTAATTCATTGGATAAGACCAGTAAATTAAAAAAGTGGAATGAGACGTGCCCATGAGGGTATCTAGTTCTAGTCCCAAATGACGCACAAACCATTTCAATGATTCCTGTCCTTTCTGAAGGTTTTGATTCTCTGTTGGATAAAGAGACAACCTCTATTAACACCAGGCGCCAGCAAAGCCCACTATCACCAACCCCTCAGATCCAGCACACAGAAGACTCAGGAAAGTGGCCACAAGACCAGCAGAATACCAGGGTGCCCAGGGTCTCCTGTCAGACTTGCTACACTCTGACCAGGCTTCCTTCTGCAGCAACAAAGCAGAAGAGACCCAAAGAAAATAATAGAAAACACTTCTTCACTATGGGAGGCAAGGCCAGTGCTCCTTTCTCTTACCGCTCCTTTCTGTTTTACTTGGCTTTAAGGAAGCTCCAACTATCCCATAACAAAAGGCAGTGGCAACGGTAGGGAGGTACGGTAGGGACACACAGGAGAATCAATATTTGTAAATGAAACAGTGTGGTCACTTTGGTTCTCTTAGTAATAAAATCTCCCTGTTCACCTCAAGCTCCTGGGCAAATATAAGATCATCTGAGTGTGGTTTTTATATATCTCTAAACTCTTTACTTGACTTGCTAACGTGGGCTCAAATTCTTCAGCATCATCTATTTTATAAGGATTTGATTTCATATCTTAGATCTAGGGAATGGGATAATGTGATAGTTAAAGGGAATGGAAGCTATTCTGCTTTCACAAAAGAAAAGAGAGATGCCAATTTAGAAACCTTGGAAAGTGTAAAAAAAAAAAAAAAAGAGAGAGAGAGAGAGAGAGGAGGGGCCTGATATAGTGAAATGTACACAGAAATCGCAAATCCTATGATGTGAGGTCAAAGAAGCTTTACCCCTACAGAATGAAGTCCATTTATATGATTCTCATTCTCGGTGTTCAGACATTTACAAGTAAACTACTAAATATAATAGATTACAAGTTCGCTGAATCAGAAGAATCTCAGCTTTTGGTATGATTAAGTTTTAATTGTATTTCTCCTTTGGGATCACTAGTAGCTAATAAGCTCATGAAAATAGGTCTTTAAATAGCAGGAGTAGTAAAAGTCTCTCTGTGCACTATATTTTGATATGCTTGGCTGCCTAAGGCATTCTGCTGCCTGCAGACTCAAGTGTTTAGTTTTCATATCAATGAAATATCTAAATAATACTCAAAAAACTCCTCAATTTTAAAATAAGGTGATATCAGACAGGGATCCAGGAGTAGATTTTTGTGTTAAACTAATCAATAGTCTTTTAAAATTATTACTAAATATTATTTATGATAAAAGCAGATTTAAGAGACATATCCAAAGGCATGTTTCAGATTTGAAATAAATGTATTAGACTAAAAATTTCTTCTTTCCTGCTGTGTCTTTGAATGCTACAAGATAGATACCATATCTACACACTCTTGTCTGTAATAAGTCTAGCTTTCTAGAGTGCTCAATGTACTCTGATAATACACTAGTTAGTAACTTTTCATGCTATCAAGGTATCATCTGATAAATTGTAAATACCCATATTGCTCAAATAAGTAAATAAGAGTAGTGTGAGAATTATGTAAAGTCTTCCATGATATTTTTAATACAGTGGGCAGTTGTAGGGGGCATTTATATAATCTGTCAAATTGCTCATAGTTTTCAAAAATATGCAAAGGTTCACTAGGAGGAAGATTATTATTAATATTTCAGTTTCACTAGGAGTATACTGGTTCTCAGAGCTATTCCAAGTATACTTTTGGGCAAACTGGCATACTATAAGTGATCATGACTTCTTTGGCTGAAAGTACAGTTGGATCAGCATTTCTATGGTTGCCATCAGCTCTGCCTTTCTTCTTTGCCTAAAATCCTTTAGAGATGGGCCATTGCCTGCAGGTAAGTCAAGTTCCTTTCTACAACATGCTACCCTATTCATGAGCTTCCTTGGGTCCCGTGTTTAATCGCTAAGTGATGTTTGACTCTTCTTTAACCTCATGTACTGTAGCCCACCAGGCTCTTCTGTCCATGGGGATTCTCCAGGCAAAAACACTGGAGTGGGTTGCCATGCCCTCCTCCAGGGGGATCTTTCCAATCCAGATCTCCCGCATTGCAGGAGAGTTCTTTACTGTCTGAGTCATCAGGGAAGCCTCCAAATAGAGATAAAGACAAAATATATTTGTCAACCAACGTCTCCACTGCAGGAGGTTTACTTTTAGATGGCCACATTTATGTCTAAAAATTAATAAGAAATTTTATTCTTTCACAGAACAAGTTAAGTTTTTAAAGCTAAGAATTCTCCATGTCACCTCTCTCCAATATATAACAAAGAAGTCTTGAGTTTTTAAACAGTGCCCTTTAAGAGTTTACAGCCCCTTGGCTTAAAAAAAAAAAAAAAAGAAACTGTAAAAGATGCTCTTACGGTCTTTCTGATCTGACATGAAGTATATACCAACAGAATACTTGCAAAAGGAAGTGCAAAAGAAGCACTTTCCAGGTTCTTTCCCAGATTTGAGAAGGCATGAGGTCTGGATAAACATCTCAAAGCTGAGCCTTTGGAGGTTAGCTCCTCATGATGGTACTTCTGCCTCAATCATTTTTCGGCTGCCAACTGTCACTCTATTGATTACACCCCTTTGCCCACAAAATCAATATCACTGAGTATACAGAGAAAACATCTGTTATAGACATGTAAGGCAGACCTCCTGACCACAACTGAACAAAATATATCAAAGCGCATTAACCATGGGATGATTCCTTAGGTTTATTTTGGTTAACAGGGATAATTTAGAGAGATGACCCGAGAGAGAGATTTTCTACAGTTTTATAGATTTACCACCAACTTCTCTCTACTTAGGAACCCTAATTTCCCACATGTTCATGGCTCTCCCTGGTGACTGTCTGTGGTTTAATAACATTTGTTGCCTTGAGGGCTATGGAAGTAGAGGCAACCAATTCATTGTTCAATTGTAGGAATTGGGAAAGGGAACACTCCAGTTCATAGTACTGAAAATAACTTGATTATTCAAGCATGGAGTATTAGCAGAATTTATTTGAAGAAAAATTTTCTTTTTTTAAGAAAAGCACCCTATTTACCTTAAAACCTCTTTACCCTAAAAACTTCTTAAATAACCTACAAATATCTATGTTAATGAAATAGTTATTTTATCAACAAAAAGATGAAAGACTTCCAAGATGTACTGAGTTCCTCACCAAAGAGCAATTTATTTGATTTCTGGTTATTACAACAAATTCAGCCTTATAATAAATGTCAGCAAGTGACTATTTTAACATCATGGTAACGATAAAATGAAATTTTAGCCTTGGCTTGCCAGAGCACCCAGATCTACTGATTTCTTAGCATCTTATTAAGAAATTTGCTTTTCTTTGAATAAAACTTCAGATGGTTTTGAAAAAATTCTTTACAGGTTTGGTCCCAAAATTATTGACACTGAATTGCCAATGGTTAGGGGAAAAAAAAAACAAAAAAACAAAACAAGGAAAGCCTTAAGAGATGTGAAGGTGAGCCTAACATTCTTTAATACCAATGGATAGCAGGGAAGCATGCCCTTGGCTACAAACTTTAAGAGTGTGCACATTCTTACACAAAAGCAAAATTGAAGATTCATGGAATTTTTTGAACAGACTCAGCAACTTAGCAAATAAACCCCATACATAGGCACACATGCATACACACATACATCTCAAATCTCTTCTTAAATCTGGGGGGAAGGTTGTATGTTGGTTTTTCTCTACTCACTAGCTGAGGATGACACCAGCAACCTGCAGTTAGCTGTCCCTAGAACACAATCCAGGAACTGCCCTTCAGGCTTACCTGGGGAAGCCAGCTAAAGAGCCAGTTCATACCTTTTGCTTGAATCAGACCTGGGTTTCTTCTCAGCAGGGAGTGCCAATGGTGCTAAATAGTGTTGAATTAATTGGGGCTATTTGGCTCTGACTCCAGTTATATACATATACGTATATGTGTGTGTATGTGTGTGTGTGTGTGTGTGTGTGAAGAAGGAAAAATAACCTTAATATTTTTGACCTTTTATATCACATATCTAGCCACCTTATGTTCCTCTTGGATGTTTAAAAAACTGACCATTCTAAAGCTTGGGAACTTTAACACAATACAGAAAAGAAGTTCTTGCTTATTATGATTTATTACTACTTTACCCACTAAAAATAAATTTGGCTATAATCTTGTTGTAATGGCTAATTCTGCATATTTTCATGTAATACAAACAATCACTCTGCATAGAAATAAATTATAACATGCTATAAAAATCACTACTATGGGGGGAGCTTTTTAAAAAGGCAGATGTTCATATGCATTATGAAAAATAGGTGGGCATTAGAACATTTTCAATAATGTGGTCCAAAAAAATAACTACTATACTTTGTAATAGAACATTTCAATAAGTTTTCTTGGAGTCTCTACCACCAGAGAAATTTCATTTAACTAGGAATTCCCACTGGTTTAAGAATTCCTAAAATGAAAGTCCATTCATATCTATATATATTCCAGAATCTCAATTTGGTCCCATTCTACTTATGCAACTTGGCTTTCATCAGTTCAGTTCCATCACTCATTTGTGTCTGACTCTCAGACCCCATGGACTGCAGCACGCTGGGCTTCCCTGTCCATCACCAACTCCCAAAGCTTACTCAACCTCATGTCCATTGAGTTGGTGATGCCATCCAACCATCTCATCCTCTGTCATCCCCTGCTCCTCCCGCTTTCAATCTTTCCCAGCATCAGGGTCTTTTCCAATGAGTCATTTCTTCACATCAGGTAGCCAAATTGGCTGACATATAAACCTATTTTTAGTCAATATTCTTGATATTTCCTTCTGTTTTTACTGGATTAACTGACTTTCTGAATTTTCTTCCCATAGAAAATGTGTTCCTTTAAGGCTTGCCACAAGCCCACCTCTTTGATGAAGCCTTCCGACTCTGGTCTATGTGGGTCTCCTTTTCTCTCTTAAATTCTCACTAGGCTTGGTGTTTTATCAGATGTAGCATTTGGTTGCATCTGTGTACTGATGTCTCTATTTCTTTCATGTGTGTTAACTTTGTCTCCTCAAACAGATGGTAAGAAACTTGAAAATACAAGTAAGACTTTAAAATCCTTTTGCATCCCTTGGAGGAGACTATTAAATGTATAGAAGATGCAATCTTTAAAATTAAAGAGAGATTCCTCAGGAGGGTATGAGACCCTTTCTCCCTGGAAATATCTTGGCCTTAGATAATACAGCCCCATCCAGGTGACATCTGAAAGACAGCATTGTACCAAGTATGCATTTGTGCTACAAAATACGAGATCTCAATTTTATATTGTTTCTAAAATTACTCCAAGTACTTTCTTAGATACTATAATTATATCATTTCATTTTAGTTGGCCTCTGTGCATTGAATATAATAAACCTATTTATAATGGGAAAACCTAAACTTGGAACAGGGGGTTTACTGAATACAGTAGAAAGTGCGTGTGAAAGTGAAAGTGAAAGTCACTCAGTTGTGTCCCACTCTTTGTGACCAGGCCAGAATGCTGGAGTGGGGAGCCTTATCCCTTCTCCAGGGTATCTTCCCAACCCAGGGACTGAACCCAAGTCTCCTGCATTGCAGGTAGATGTTTACCAGCTGAACCACAAGGGAAACCCAAGAACACAGGAGTGGGTAGCCTATCCTTTCTCCAGGGGATCTTCCTGACCCAAGAAATAAACAGGGGTCTCCTACACTGCAGGCAGATTCTTTACCAACTGAGCTTTCAGGGAAGCCCTAAAAAGTGCATATAGGAAATATAGAAAAAAGACTGTCTATCATCTGGTTTTTATTGTTTGTAAGAGATTCATTGTATCTTCAAGTATTTAGGAACAAATGTGTCATTATTTTACTTTCTTAATTTGGTATTCAATATTTACATCCAAATTTAATGGTGGTGAATGGGGCTATTATCTGGCATGCATTTTGTATCTGTGGACAGATTATGTTTATAACGTCTTCAGACTCTAAAATAAAAGGCAGACATTTCCAAGAAACTTAAAAGAAGAGACGGTTCCTAAAAATCCATCAGGAAATGTATATAGAAGACCATTCATATCTCCATCCTTACACTCACTCAGAAGCACTCCACAGTAGCATAAATCAAATAATCAAGGATGGATTATCCTGTATGTTTTGGTGAGCAGATGATAGCACATACTGTTCCCCTGACAGGTTCCAAGTAACTAAAAGGAGGTACAATACCATTACATTTGCTGGCAAATATTATTCAGACTACAGAAATAATGCTGAGACGTTTACGATGTGACTTCTGCTTCACTTTGTTAAGTTTTGAAAACCAGAAATATAAAGATATGCAGGGTTCAACTCAGTTACTCATTTGTGCATATTGTTACTTGGGGTAGGACTTTACCACAAAGATATATATATATCTTTATTTTTATAGTGAAATAATGATGGGTTCATCAAAAATAATGAATTTGACTAACTAAAAAATTAAGCTCTGAAAATTTATATTGCATTATACAAGTGAAGGGATGCACTCATCCTGCAAATAATACAGAAGGTCGGAGAGGTTAAATGTTGGCCATATCTTTGCCCAGCAATGGAGAAACAAGACTTCTGCTAGAATTAAAAAATAAATAAATAAATATGTGAGCTATCACCTGACAACTGTTAGAATGGATATTATAAAAAATCAAGAAATAAAAAGTGTTGGTGAGGATGCAAAGAAAAGAAAATCTGTGCACCGTTGATAGGAATGTAAACCAGTACAGCCACTATGGAACACAGTATGGAGGTTCCTCAAAAAATGAAGGAGACCCACTCTACGATCCAGCAATTCCATTTCTGGAAGTTTATCCGAAGAAACTGAAAATACTAACTCAAAAAGATATCTGCACCCTACATCCACTGCAGCCTTATTTACAATAGCTAAAATATGGAAATGACCTCAGTGTTCATCAACAGATGAATGGATAAAGCAATTATGGCTCACAACACATTTAGACACACAGCGTGGATTACTATTCAGCCTTAAAAAGGAACAAAATCTTGCCATTTGTGACAACATGGATGAACCTTGAGAGAATTAGGCTAAGTGAAATAAGACAAATAGAGAAAGACAAATACCAAGTGCTATCACGTACATGTGGAACCATGTGAACCCATGAATTGTAGCCCACCAGGTTCCTCCATGGAATTCTCCAGGCAAGAATACTGGAGTGAGTTGCCATTTCCTTCTCCAATGGGGAACCACAAAAATAAACAAAATAACAATCTCATAGATACATAGAACAGATTGGTGACTTGCCAGAGGCAGGGGAGAGTAGAGAGTAAACAAAATTGATGAATGGGGTCAAAAGGTACAAATTTCCAGTTAAAAAATATATAGGTCATGGGGACAAAACGTACAGCATAGTGACCTCAGTTAATAATACTGCACTGTATATTTGAAAGTTGCTAAGAGAGTAGACTCCTAAAGTTCTCATCACACACACAAACGATTTTTTTGTAACCCTATATGGCGATAGATGTTAACTAGATTTATTATAGTGATCATTTCTGAGTATACATGAATATCAAATCACAATGTTCTAAACTTGAAAGTAAACAATGTTATATGTTAATTATATTCCAATTAAAAATACATAGAAATTGGTATAAAATGTACTTATATGGTGCTCTGCAAAACTAGCTACAGTGAAAAAAAAATTAGAAATAATCTGATTGTCCAACATTGGTTAAATAAATTATGCAGTCAATAACAGTTAATAGCAAGCATTCAAGAATGTCTGATATCCTCAGAAAATGCTCAAAACATACTAAATATACATGATATACATATACACCTAGAGAAAGATTCTTAAAAATTATTCTAATGTTTTCAATTATTATCTCTGGTGGTAAAATTGAAGTGATTTAAAATTGTTGATTTTACTTTCTTGTATATTCTACATCATTTATAACTAATATCATTGGTTTTATAATCAAAATATAAAACAAATGCCAATCAATTTGTTTAGTTGTCTAAGGAAATAGAAATGATGGATAACGTATACTTTGCATTCTATTTTTTAAACCCAATTAATAATGCTCTTGAGGTTTTCCTTCCTTTCCTTCCTAAAAAGCAGATGAAAGAACAATGAGAGATGCAAACTAAGAGTCAATAAAAGTAACTGCAGAATTTATTTAAATTAATAACAATTAAGTATGTCTGACAGAAACATGTTCTTTCTCGTCTCTTTTCCTTTATGCAAAGAACAAAAACAGTCAATAATCATTCTTCGAATAACCTTCACACTAACTCGACAAAACTGACAAAACCTTGATTTTGTCAGATCCCTCAATGCCACTTATTTTCTGCATCACAGCTGTTGGACTGATTACTGGAGACCCATACTATGAATTTAAAAAATTCTAGACGCTGGAATCCTTCAGGTGATAACATGCAAGTTACTTCAGTTAGATTCCAATCACTGATACAATGGGCTTCCCAGGTGGCCCAGTGGCAAAAAATCCACCTGCCAATTCAGGAGCCACAGGAGAGGCAGGTTCAATCCCTGGGTCAGGGAGATGTGCTGGAGGAGGAAATGGCAACCCACTCCAGTATTCTTGCCTGGAAATCCCATGGACAGAGGAGCCTGGCAGGGCACGGTCCACTAGGTCACAAGAGTTGGACATGACTTAGTGACTACATCTCTTCTAGTTTACTTCCCTTTTAAATCGTCCTTTACTTCTCTGGGATTTCTGTGTGGTTTCATCAATTACTTAGGATTTTTGAGAGATGTCAGTTCTGCATGTTATATTCTAAATCAGGATGCATATGGCTTCCAAGAAGCAACATTTGAGGAACTTGGGGTGGTATTTATTACTTTTTGAACATTATCTGAAAATTTTAGTTTTAAAGCTACACTCTGTTCTAGAAGATTGGTTATAATGAATCCCTTTTTCTTCATCATTTTAGGATATTCTGAAATTAATACACATACTCAAGTAAAGAGAAGCAACCAATAGCCCAAATAGAAACCAAAGAATTAAAGAAGATACTTAAGTTATAGTGGTAAGTATAAAGCCCTTCCAATGTCTAATATCTCTTTTAAAATGTATTATTATTTCTATGAAATATTTTGGCTACAAAAGAAAAATATGTGTAAATTCACAGTCTCTCTTTTATTAATTTATTTGAGTTTAGTAATTATGTTTCCTCATCTGTATTTTATCTATACACATAAATAAGTAAATATATTTTTTATTTAGCCAGGACATTATTAGAAGTAAGTGTTTCAGACACATAGCAAAGACGAGTAAGAAAATTCAAATAGCATGCACCATAATTGTTCTACATGCATTGTGTCTGCAGCTGTCTATACAGACTAATGTTTCGGGTATAATGAATACTAATGCTTCCTGGAGGTAATTGTCCTATTATATTCAGAGTTCAGCAGTTAGGTTTATTAATATTAGGTGGCACAATGTTTTCAGTGAGGCAATCAAGTTTGCTTCAAAGCAAGCTACTTCAGGTTACAGTGTTTATTGACTATCCGAAATGCAATTATGAAAATATCATTGAATTTTCAGTGTTCCTGTGGTTAAAATATTCACTTACTGCAGGGCTGAGCTTCTACTATAAAAAGCTTAAAGCTACTGACCCTCATTTAGCAAAGTTCGATCTGGAGAACGCGTATTCTTTCCCACAGCTTCTGCAATTATCAAAGCAAAACATGCTATTAGGTTCTTTAATCAATGTTTGTTTTCCACTTGCAGAAGCGGCTGCCCCGATAGGATATTTAGCACCTGTAAGGCTAATTTTAGGCTGTGTTTGACTCTTCGGGTTCCTGGGCTCTTTTATGGCAAGAGCTGTACAAATTTTCTAGCTCTCCTTGGGAGTACTTCACCCTGAGAGCTTAACCCAGAGAGCAGTGGAAATGAGAGATGAAGAGAAGGAGAAAAAAAAAACGATAGCCTCGTTCATCCTCCTGACAATGTAATACTGATCCCCACACCACAGGGACTGACTGGATCAACGTGAAAGCCTCGAGGCTTCTGGAACTGACTCCAGCTACTTTTCAATCTCATCATCGTCCTCCACTGTCCTCCCTTCTTCCCTCCCTTCCTTTCCTATTTACAGTTGTGGGAATATCAATTAAAGATGCGGGGGCGGGGGGAGGGGGGGACAACAACTGCAAGTCAAGCTTTAGAATCCATCTACTTAGTTGTAGAAATTTCCAACTAGTTTCAATTCAATGACTCAATAAGAAGTTAAAAGGTGGTTACTTTTTGTGTTTTGCTGTTTTGCAGCTGGGCTTTGATTCTTCAGATCAGAGTTCTCTGTGCTGGTAAGGATGGAGTCTAAAATGGATTCCCTCTCTTCATTCTTGCCAAAAGTGAGAATGAAAGAAAAGACTGGTTAAGTTCCGTCGGCTTTAGAGAGTAACTGCTTAGTGGTCATTGATGGGATGCTTGCAGATAGACTCCTTATGGCTATTGAGTCTACTCTAAGTCTTTGCTTTCGGGAAAAGCAGATCAAAATACTACTTTAAATATTTCAGAAAAAGATTGAACCATGGTCCTTGTGGTTTTTCAGTGAACTTTATACACATACACAAAATGATAATCACTATCACCTTGAGATAGTAAAATGGTAAATATAGTTAAGATTGTCAAAAAAGAAAGGTGTCTATAAAAACATTTTAAAAGTCAGAAGAACAATAATTCTATGGTCTCACATATCTTTCCATGGATGGTTTGCTTCTCAATTTATGGAATAACCATAATCATGGAAAAGTTTCCAGAGTAAGAAAGTAGAGAGGAAAGAAAACAATTTTTACTGAACAGACATTAGTGGACTATGTTTTCATGCACATGCTTTCATATAACCTCCTTATCAACTTTCTGAGTATTTGCCATCACTTTATATAGATGACAGAGTAGGTGTTCTGAAAGATTTAAAGCAAAAACATCTAATAGAAGTTTCTGCAATGATATACATTTCTATAAACCTATACTTTCCAAAATGGTGGCTACTGGCCTCATGTGTCTGTTGAATACCTGGCATCTGGCTATTACATTTGAAGAAACAAATTCTAAATTTTAATTTTAACTCAAATTTGAGTAGAAACATATTGGCTAGGGGTGACCATATAGGACAGTGCAGGCATTAAAGGTCCTATTGCAAATAGATTCTTGAAGAGGCAGCTTGTTTTTTTGTTTTGCATTAATGAGACTGAGGAATTTTTTAGTATGTATACAGGTACTTTCTTAGATCTAATGAAACATAATCTTATTAAAATTGCAGAACTTGCATCGAGTAAATTTTTGATGGATTTTTTTCAATGAAAATGCTGATTACTTTGCCATTATAAAGAAATGAGCCCTCTTTATTTTTTTCCTCCTTTTGGATTTTATTCAACAGATTTAAAAAAAAATAGATCCAATCAATACTTAGTTTCAGGATTTTAAACAACATGCTTATTTTAGGGCAAAACATGTTATCTCATCTAAATCAAAATAATCAAGAAGTGTGCTAATTTTGAATACTATTATTTTTCTTTTGATTAGAAGAGATCTAACCTCCATAAACTATTAATACAAGGACATAGATAATGTCAATATTCCTCAAGCTACACACATGCAGAAAACATTTCCTTAATAATAGTTATCTTTGGTTGGCTGATCTTTGAACCTGTTGATCCAGAATTGTTTTCAATGATGTAGGGACTTAGTGTCCTAGCATGGCAATTAACAGCTAATAGAGAGAACTCACTGGTGGAATAAGATCCCAAAGTGAACAGGAAAGCCGACATCGGAGATCATAAAAAGAAGGGCATAGAGATGGGGTCAGTTTCACAGGGTAGGAGAGCAGGAGGAGGAGAGGGAGGAAACAGGAAGGAAGAGGATGGAAACACAGATCATTTTGGAAAGTCACAAATATTATTTGAAAAGAAAGTTAGCGTCTCATTTTGACCAGTTGTAATCTTTCAAGTAGGACACCGAGTTATCTGTCACACAGAAAGATGCCAGAAGAAGAGCTGGGGGCCTGAGATAAGTAAAGGGAAGGCTAACACACTTATTAGAGAATTTTATTGTATAAAATTTGTTGCTGTTTAGTCACTTAAGTTGTGTCCGATTCTTTTATGACCCCACGGACTGTAGCCCACCAGACTCCTCTGTCCATGGCATTTCCCAGGCAAAAATACTGGAGTGGGTTGCCATTTCCTTCTGCAGGGATCTATCTTCCTGACCCAGGGACTGAACTCACATCTCCTGCATTGGCAGGTGGATTCTTTAACATTGAGCTGCCTGGGAAGCCCTGTATCTACTGTATAATATGTGGTATTTATACAGGTTGGGGAAAATCCACCAAATAAGACAGAAATAGTTGAGCCCAAGAAAAATGATCTGCATTTAAAATTCTATCTGGCATTTGGGCAAAGATGAAGTGGGAATGCAGGCAACCCACCCCTAATTTTGTCAAGCTCAGTTGAGTCAGTGATTACTAGAAATCTTACTTTCATTTCCTCCACTCAGCTTTAGGGATACCAAATCAAAGTAGAAGAATTTGTATAAGAATATGATATATAATAATAATTTTAATATAAATAAGAATTCTTGTACAATATTATAAATTCCTATATATCTATCAGAGTAATACAGGTGTCTAACCTAATTAAATTTTGCCCACATTTCTAGATTCACTGAAATAAATATTTCAAATATACCTCAGGTAACTAACAAAAAGATGACAATATTTTAAACACTTTGAAACATCTGATATGTATATTTCACTACTGCTTCAGGCAGTTAAGGTGCACAGTGCAATGCAAAGTTGCTCAGAGTTTCAAAATATTCCAAATATTTAATATAAATCAAATTCTTAATTAAATCAATTTAATGACTCTGTTAGCACTATAGTCATCTGATAAACAGAGAGACAGCACTTGAATTACTTTTTTTTTTTTTTACAATTTTTTAAAAATGTATTTATCTTTAAATTGAAGCATACTTGCTTTACAGAATCTTGTTGTTTTCTGTCAAACCTCAACAACAGCCAGCCATAGGTATACACATATCCCCCCACTTTTGAACCTCCCTCCCATCTCCCTCCCCATCCCATCCCTCTAGGTTGATACAGACCCCTGTTTGAGTTTCCTGAGCCGTACAGCAAATTCCCGTTGGCTATCTATAGATGTTTTACATATGGTAATGTAAGTTTTCATGTTACTCTCAACATACATCTCACCTTCTCCTCTCCTCTCCCACCCTCTCCCCGTGTCCATAAGTCTAATTTATTTATCTGTTTCTCCATTGCTGCATCACAAATAAATTCTTCAGTACCATTTTTCTAGATTCTGTATATATGTGTTAGTATATGATATTTATCTTTTTCTTTCTGCCTTACTTCACTCTATATAATAGGCTCTAGGGTCATCCACCTCAGTAGAACTGACTCAAATTCATTCCCTTCTATGGCTCAGTAATATTCCATTGTGTATATGTACCACAACTTCTTTATCCATCCATCCGTTAATGGACATCTAGGTTACTTCCATGTTCTAGCTATTGTAAATAGTGCTGCAATGAACAATGGGATACATGTGTCTTTTTCAATTTTGGTTTCCTCAGGGTATATGCCTAGGAGTGGGTTTGCTGGGTCATGCGGTGGTACTATTCCTAGTTTTTTAAGGAATATCCATACTGTCTTCCATAGTGGCTATACTACTAACAGTATAAGAACATTCCCTTTTCTCCACACCCTCTCCAGCATTATTGTTTGTAGACATTTTGATGATGGCCATTCTGACCGATGTGAGGTGATATCTCATTGTAGTTTTGATTTGCATTTCTCTAGTAATGAGCAATGCTGAGCATCTTTTCATGTGTTTGTTAGCCATCTGTATGTCTTCTGTGAAGAAATGTCTGTTTAGGTCTTTTTCCCACTTTTTCATTGGGTTGTTTGTTTTTC